>NW_026843713.1:2225310-2543211 GCF_030254825.1 Meriones unguiculatus
TGGCTGCATCACACTGTTGTGAGACTCTAATGTTGCATATATACCACAGGCAAACCAAGGAGACCAACACCAGAAGGCCTCAGGCCAATCTCTCTTATGAACATTGATGCAAAAATACTTAATAAAAGACTTGCAAACCGAATCCAAAACACATCAAAGATATTATCCACTATGACCAAGTAGGCTTCATCCCAGGTATGCAGGGGTGGTTCAATATAAGGAAATCCATCAATGTGATCCACCATATTAACAAACTGAAAGAAAAAAAACCACATGATAATCTCCCTAGATGCTGAAAAAGCATTTGACAAAATCCAACATCCATTCATCTTCAAAGTATTGGAGAGATCAGGGATACAAGGCTCATATCTAAACATAGTAAAGGCGATATACAGCATGCCTATAGCCAACATCAAACTGAACGGAGAGAAACTTAAAGCAATCCCACTGAAATCAGAGACAAGACAAGGCTGCCCACTCTCTCCATATCTCTTCAACATAGTGCTGGAAGTCCTTGCTAGAGCAATAAGACAGTTGAAGGAGATCAAAGGGATACAAATTGGAAAGGAAGAAGTCAAATTATCACTATTTGCAGATGATATGATAGTATATGTGAGTGACCCCAAAAACTCTACCAGGGAACTCCTACAGCTGATAAACAACTTCATTAAAAAGGCCGGATACAAAATTAACTCAAAAAAAATCAGTAGCCCTCCTGTATACAAAAGACAAACGGGCTGAGAAAGAAATTAAGGAAACAACACCCTTCACAATAGCCACAAATGACATAAGGTACCTCAGAGTAACCCTAACCAAGGAAGTCAAAGACTTGTATGAAAAAATTTTCAAATCTCTGAAGAAAGAATTAGAAGAAGATATGAGAAGATGGAAAAATCTCCCATGCTCATAGCTTGGCAAGATTAACATAGTAAAAATGGCCATCTTACCAAAAGCAATCTACAGATTCAATGCAATGCCCATCAAATTACCAACACAATTCTTGACAGACCTGGAAAGAAAAATTCTCAATTTCATATGGAATAACAAGAAACACAGAATTGCTAAAACAATCCTCTACAATAAAAGATCTTCTGGAGGAATCTCCATCCCTGATCTTAAGTTGTACTATAGAGCAACAGTTTTAAAAACTGCATGGTACTGGCATAGAAACAGAATGGTGGATCAATGTAACCAAACAGAGGACCCAGAAATAAACCCACACACTTATGGACACCTGATCTTTGACAAAGAAGCCCAAACCATACAATGGAAAAAAGATAGCATCTTCAACAAATGCTGCTGGTCTAACTGGATGTCTACATGTAGAAAAATGAAAAAAGATCCATACTTGTCAACCTGCACAAAATTGAAGTCTAAGTGGATCAAAGACCTCAACATAAAACCAGACACATTAAATTGGCTTGAGAAAAAAGTGGGAAATACCCTAGAACTCATTGGTACAGGGAAGAACTTCCTAAACAGAACACCAACAGCACAGGCTCTAAGAGCAACAATCAATAAATGGGACCTCATGAAACTGAAAACCTTTTGTAAAGCAAAGGACAACGTCATCAAAATAAAGTGACCACCTACAGATTGGGAAATAATCTTCACCAACCCTTTATCTGACAGAGGACTCATATCCAGTATATATAAAGAACTAAAGAAGCTGAAAAGCAGCAAACCAAGTACTCCACTTTAAAATGGGGAACAGAGCTAAACAGAGAATTCTCTGTAGAGGAATACCAAATGGCAGAGAAGCACTTAAAGAAATGTTCAACCTCACTAGCTATTAGGGAAATGCAAATCAAAACAACACTGAGATTTCACCTTACACCCATGAGAATGGCCAAGATCAAAAACTCAAGTGACAACACATGCTGGAGAGGTTGTGGAGAAAGGGGAACCCTTCTCCACTGCTGGTGGGAATGTAAACTTGTACAACCACTCTGGAAATCAATCTGGCGCTTTCTCAGACAACTAGGAATAGCGCTTCCTCAAGATCCAGCCATACCACTCCTGGGCATATATCCAAAAGAGGCTCAAGTACACAAAAAGGACATTTGCTCAACCATGTTTGTAGCAGCTTTATTTGTAATAGCCAGAAGCTGGAAACAACCCAGATGCCCCTCACCTGAAGAATGGATGCAGAAATTGTGGTACATCTACACAATGGAATATTACTCAGCAATGAAAAATAAGGAAATCATGAAATATGCAGGTAAATGGTGGGATCTGGAAAGGATCATCCTGAGTGAGTTGTCCCAGAAGCAAAAAGACACACATGGTATATACTCACTCATATAGACATACAACATAGGACAAACCCACTAAAACCTGTGCATCTAAAGAAACTAAGCAAGAGAGAGGACCCTAACTAAAATGTCCAATCCTCATCCGGAAAGGCAAAGAGGATGGACATCTGAATAAGAAGAAAACAGGAAACAACCTAGGAACCTAGCACAGAGGGCCTCTGAAAGCCTCTGCCCTTCAGACTATCAAAGCAGATGCTAAGCCTGATGGGCAACTGTTGGGCAGAGTGAATGGAATTTTAGGTAAGAACTGGGAAATAGTAAGAGCTGGAGAGGACAGGGTCTCCACAAGGAGAGCAACAGAACAAGAAAATTTGAACACAGGGAACTTCCCAGAGACTCATACTCCAACCAAGGACTATTCATGGAGATATCCCAGAACCTCTGCACAGATATAGCCCAGGGCAGTTCAGAGTCCAATTGGGTTACATAGTAATGTGAAGAGGGACTGCCTCTGACATAATCTGATTGGCCTGCTCTTTGATCACCTCCCTCTGGGGGGGAGCAGCCTTACCATACCATAGTAGAGGACAATGCAGCCACTTTTGATGTGAACTGACAGAGTAAGATCAGAAAGGAGAGGAGAACCTCCCCTATCAGTGGACTTGGGGAGTGACATGCAAGCAGAGGGAGGGTGGCATTGGGAGGGGAGGAGGGAGGGGCTTATGGGGGGATACAGAATGAATGAAGTGTAATTGATGAAAAATTTAATATATATATATTTATATCATTATAAGTTATATTTATATGCCTTAAATCATTTACTTAAGACTGTCTAATCTTTTTTTTTGCATTATTAACCCTGAAACATTTTCCCAAACAAAATAACAACACTCTTTAGATTTTTACAACCAAAACTCCTATATCCTCAGACCCTACATAAGCTTCATATTTTTTATCCATTTATATATCTTAAGACACAGGCAACTAACATGAATCTGGTGAGCAAGGCAAACTGTTTTGTTTTTGCTTTTTTTTTTTTTTTCTAAATAATAGATCTAGTATCAAGAAGTTTTAACTAGCTAATGAACTGATCAATGAGTTAACAGTGGATCTATCTAATTGTCTGCTGTTTAGCTGCAAAGCTACCAATAGCTTAGCATAGCTGTCAAGTTGACCAGAGATCTGAGAAGGGGAAATGATAAGATAAATAAATATACCATCCCATGTGCCAATCAAAGTGACAGAGATGACTAGTTAGTCCATCATCTAGGCAGTGTCCCTAGCTCCTGTGGTCTCAAGGCATCATGAGCAGAGGTGGTCCAGCTAGGCATAGATGAGCGACTGCTTCTGTGGAAAGAGGAACATGAGAGATTGACCACACCTTTTGTCTCACAATGTGAACCAATGGCTCTCCAGGTGTCCATGGCTTTTTCCACAATTTAGGCTGGACCCTAGCAGTGGTCCAGTTATGGCAGTATTGCCCAGTGGTTAGCATACCACAATCCGGAGTCACCATCATCTGTCATGCCCAAATCTTCTCAGAGACCTTGGAAGAGCTACTGCCAGGATTTGGGGACTCTGTCATAATAAGCTTACACATGTTAAAATGCTTATTCATCAGATCTTTGAGAAGCTTGAGGGCCAGCATATCAGATTTATTCTTTGTCTTTATTTTCTGCTCTAAACTGTGTCCTATAAAATAGAATGCTATAATCTCTAATTTTGGCATATTTGTAAGAGGCATGTTTTAGAACTATATTTTAAGTAGCCTAGGTTTAACCTTAAGAAAACCTAAACAAAGAGACTAGGTAAGGCTCAACTGCAGTATTTAGCATAACTTTAAATCTGCTCTTTCTGAACTAAAATTAACACAAACCTTTTAATCAGATGCAGTTCACAGAGAGGATAGAAAATCTTTCTGTTCCTACCACTTGCATTAAAATTAAACAGTAAAAAGCTTTGCACATAGCACTACTTAGAGGCTTGAACATAACTGATAGACCCACACAAGGATCACAGCAAACCTACAGCTCTGTCCTCTCTATCCCTGAACCATCATGGTGGTTAGCAATGTGTTAGCATAGGCTGCGACTGACAATACCAGACATAGCCATTAGGTGCTACTGATGATACAGCAAACACTGTGGAGCATCCACAATCCCTCACAACCCAAAGTTCTAATATAGTGATCAAATACGTTTTAGAACCAACTGCATAAAACAACAGTACAGATTTTAAACTGTTTGAACTATTCTGGCCAGACCAAAACTATCAGCCAGAATTCTCCCTCCTTAAAGAAAAAAAAAAAAAATTGCAATGAAGAATCCCATGCCTTTTAAATGAATTTTAAGATATTTTTAAATACAGTTCTTTCTCAAATCATATTAACTCTCTGATATTATAATACATTCACTAACCTTCTGCAACATTCTATATTCCTTCAGGTTCCTAGCTTCATTCTTCTGGCTTAACCAGACATTCTTATAGACAAGCTATTTTTTTTTTAATATTTCTTGCTCTCTCCCTTGCTTTTCAGACAACATAAAAACTCTCATCAAAATCCTTTCCATCTGACATGATCCTGCTGGAGCCCAGTGTCCATGATTTGCTTTTTATAGGCAAAGCAAAAACAAGTTACATTAATGCAAAAAGAAGTTCTGAAACTGCAATTTATTTTTTCCAAAATTACTTCCCTGTAGCAGATATGGTAGTCCAAGATCACATAAACAAACTCTAAGGAATTTAGAACAAGTTTTAAGGAACTTTTTGAAACTTTCTTTTTTTTTTCCTGTGGCAAGGTCAAGACCAGGGTGGTAACATGTTTTTCAATAAACAAAGCAGCTTAACAAGCAAACAGCTCTCTACAAGATATATTGAAAAGTGCAATTTTCTCAATTAGTGCAAACTATATGGCTTTGTTTCATTTAGTAGAATTAATAAACACCAAAGTTTTTTGTTCTCCCCCAAAGGATCAAGAAACTTTCAAATTTTCTGTTAGACTACCTAAGATCATTGCCATACCCAAATGCGTGATAAACTTTAAACTTTTTATAGCCTTAAACATTTACTAAAACCTGTTCTTGCAATATCAAAATAAAGCACCCCTTTTGTAGAAGTCACAAAGCATAACCATAATTTTAAAAGTCAAAACCAGATTTTAAAGCCATAATTCACCAGTGAAAACAATCCAATCTATAAAGCCAATGACAATTTAAAATAACGAATCCTTTAATCTAGAAGGAAATATGTGACTACCAAGATGGTGGTCACAGGTCACTTTACATTTTATGAGGCTTATTTTAAGATGGCAAAATCATACCACGTGGCAACCTATATTGTTACCTTTAAACATATGCATTTATGAGCCTCATAAAAACAGGCACAAATATACATTTTAAACAAGTTTGAATGTAACCTTTAAATATCCCCAATTATTTTTGATCATATTAATGATGACCTACAGAGCATGAGATTAGTCAAAGATGAACATGATGGCTGTACATACAAAAACAAACAAATATTGCACAGACATTGAGACAAAACAAACAAACAAACAAACAAAAATTAAAAAACCACTCACCAGCTGGCCAAATTTCCTGGGACCAAAACTGATTCTTCTGAGGCAGGCCTAACATACAGATTCTTCTTGCTGCTACACCCAAGTGGGTGTAGGAGGCATTGGTCCTGCTGCCCCAGGCAACACTAAGAGTGAAGTGCCTATGCCCTACCTGGAGCCATGACTACAAGGTCACTGTACTCACCATGTTGGACAAAGTGACTGTGCTCCATCATGTTGGAAGTGTGTCTGACAAAGGTCTAACAATTTCACTCACCAACACACACACACACACACACACACACACACACACACACACACACACAAAAGACTAGACAGATTACCCACCAAAATACTTATGAAGCCAGAGGTGTCCCCCTGAACTTCAGCAGCTGTGACCACTAGTGCTTCCACATTGATCATGTCTTGCTACCCAAATAATGACACCTGAGGCATGAGGAATTTTCAGAATAGAGTACAGAAAGTACTGCGCACACAGAAATTGCACAGAAACATTTATACACTTACTGACGGCATAAAAAATCCTCTGGGTCAGGTTCCTGGAGTCTTGGGATCACAGACGAGCCCCCAAAATGTTCTGCCCAGTTCAGGAAACCCAAAAGACCAGGAATAAATAGACTCTGCTGTAAATACATGTGGTTCCTTTTATTGTAATAAAAATTAAAATTAATAATTAATAATTAATTTATTGTAAGTTGCAGCTTGGGCCACACCCCCCACTGCCTAAGCAGTGGGAGCTGAGCGAGCTGTGCTCAGGTTAGTTGGGTGATTTAAAGATTCTGGTCCATCCCAGCATGCTCAAGGCAGGGCAATTTCTGCCTGGCAAGCATCTATGGGTTAAAATGTTACATTTTGAATTGATTGGCTATAGGAAGGTCCCAGGACCATAATGACCTGGTGCGCCTCCCTAGGGGGATGGGCCTGTTTCCTAGCAACTGTATCTCAAGTGGGTGCGGAAAGAATGCAGTAAAGTGGTCCTTCCTCTCCGGGAATGACTAGACTTCTCCACCCACGTAATTCAGGCTTTAATTAAAAATAGCTGCTAATAATTAATCTTTTGGTCTCTCACTTGCTTATATTTTTACAGAGACCATCCAAGGTGTCAAGTCAGCAAGCAGTCATCTTGGTGTAGTTCTTCTCAGCAGAACTGAGAGCTTTTCATACTGAACCACAAGTTGCAGGCAGAGAGATGGAGACAGAGACAAAAAGATAAGGAGCTAGAGAAAGAGATTCAGAAATATTGACACTGACAGAAACAATGATATAAATTGGCCTAGACCAAGAGACAGAGATTCCATTCAGTTTGTTCACTTTTATTTACATATCAACCTAGAGGCACAACATCTTATAATATAACCTCAAAAGAATTTATATGTTTTTAATATTTTTTCATTTTAATTTTTATTAATTACACTTTATTCACTTTGTATCCTCCCATCAACCCCTCCATCCTCCCTTCCTAAACCTACCATCTCTCCTCCTTGTCTACTCATGCCCTTCCTCATATCCACTGATAGGGGAGGTCTTCCACTCCTTCATTCTGATGCTACTCAATGCGGTCTCATCAGGAGTGGCTGCATTGTCTTCCTCTGTGGCCTGATAAGGCTGCTCCCACATCAAAGTGTGGTTTTCAAAGAGCAGGCAAAACACTTCATGTCAGAGGCAGTGCCTGTTCGTATTACTGCCATGGGGTGCATCTGTGCAGAAGATCTAAGTAATCTCCATCCTTGGTATTTGGTTGGAGTATGAGTCTCAGGAAAGATCCCTGTGCTCAGATTTTTTGGTTGTGTTGCTCTCCTTGTGGAGCTCCTGTCTTCTCCAGATCATCCTATTTCTGACTTCTTTCATTAGATTCCATGCACTCTGCCCAAGAGTTTTCATAAGTCTCAGCATCTGCTTTGATAGTCTTCAGGGGTGAGCCTTTCAGAGGCCCTCTGTGGCAGATCCTAACATGTTCCCTGTTTTCTCTTTTTTGTGATGTCCATACTTTTGCCATTTCTTGATGGATATTGAAAATTTTAGTCAGAGTCCTCTGTTGTAATCGACTATTAATATTTACTATTAAACAAAAAGGGCAAGCCAAAGAATAGCCAAAACAACTGTAAAAATCCAGGTAGAGGATGCCTAGGATGTACTTAATGCTAGGGGTAAGAGAGTTTATATGCTAAAGCTAAGAGAGTTTATATAAAGTGCGGCTAAAAAAGCATAACTGTCCAGTCTGTATAAATAAGGGGCAAGCCAAAAAATAGCCACTATTAATGTAAAGCCTAGGTACAAAATGCCTAGGGTATGCTTAAATGCTAAAGGTAAGAGGGAGTTTAAATAAAGTATGGCTATAAGGGCATAATTGCCCATTCTATATAAACAAGGTGATAGGACAAATAGCTATAATATATGTAAAAATCTAGGGCTGAACCTCTAAACAGATATAAGATATGGATGATGTGCTTATATTCTAAATTAAAAAGGAGTTTATATAAAGTTTACTTAAAACATGTATTTTCTATTACTCAAGGCAACCAGCTTGTCTCTCTAATGAGAGGCTACTCTAGGGAAATAGGTAGCAGCTTGACCTAATATAATAGGCACGCTAGAGACCCCCAAAATATTTTAATCTATCCAACCTTTTTTTGATTTCAACATGATAATGATTGTATGTTCAATAATATGATACCTTATATTGCTGATCTCTTTACCTGGGAACAGCTCTAAAACTGACTGAGACATAAAATTATGTCTCCAGCCAAAACTTCAACAATAATTGGCCAATAAATCTTTGGCTATAATATCTTTAACATGTATTATGCTAACCTATTAATTGATATAGATTAAATTGGTTTACAGTTTAGTTTCATCCTGCACATCTCATATATTTATAATTTTAGAACACCATAATGCTTGTGAGATGTTATATATTTGCAGAACAAAATAACTAGACAACAAAGATGCTGGATCAAAGCTAACAGAATCATTTTTCAGCATGTTGAGACATTGACACATCTGTTCCAGCATCTTGCATGTTCTAGCATTTTGCTTATACCTGCCTCAACTCTAACTGCTGTTTCTCATCAAAGCCTGCTCCCAAAAGAACTTTGAAGAAAGCTACTAATTTTAACTGGTCCAGCATTTTAGATTGTTACAAAAAGGACTTTTATTAAGCCTGAAATTTCTCAACATTTGAATGTTATTGGACCACAAATGTTATTGATTGCTTAATTAACCATTTTTATTTGGGCCCCCTACAGGATTTCTGCATGTCCACAATGTCAGCTGGAAGAAACTGATGAGAACAGCGTCCAATTTCCTATACAGGAGTTGGGTATGTTTTTGGTTGTTTGCCATGGCTATGAAATTTTATTGTCATTGGGAGATGTTTATTATTAATGTTCTTATTCAAAGTAAAACAAGGAATACATAGGGATAACTTATAGAAATATAAAAAGGGTAGATTATTGAATCTACTCAACTTAAGATTTTATTTGTTATTCCCAAATAAGGTTAGTTTTAACTCTGGTATAGGATTTTGCATACTGATGCAAAAATAAGTGTTTTTAATACATTGATATAAGCTTTCCTATATTGATAGAAAGTCAAGATTACTCCAATACTTTTATACTACTATTAAAAGGTGGTTAGGATATTAGGTATGCAAGTTAATTGTTAGTTATTCAACTTATAGTCATGTCAGACACTATTCTAATTTATCACAGGAGTATACATCATAGGTTTAACAGATAGATATGATTTTGTATACAAAGTCATTACATAAAGATGTAGTCTTCAAAAACTTCAGAGACCTACAGAATATGGCATTTAAAATGTTCTTAGTATTTTAAAGATTCTTTGACAATGAGACAAGTCATTTCCTGGCAGCGCCCCACCTACCTGAAAGAAGTTAATGAGCACTGAAGAACTTCCATATGGAGATGGCTTCAAATTTGCAAACATGCCACTCGGGTAAAGGAAATACCCTCACTTCACAACAGACAAATTCTGCCTAAAATGGGCAAGCTTAAATGCAGGACAAGTCAAATGTGGAACTATGCCAAGATAGGGTAAGCAAGTCCTAAATAGTCCCTGCTTCATGTATATGTCTGTCAAAATATTAATAACCACTTACAACAGTCCTCCCTCTTGATTAATTTTTAGCTGTATAGATTTTCGTAGGTTTATCCTATGTTATATCTCTGTATGAATAATTATATACAATGGTTGTTTTTCTCTTTCTGGGATAGCTCACTTTAAGTTCCCAACATTTACCAAAAACTTTCATGACTTCCTTGTTTTTTTTTTATTGTGGAATAATATTCCATTGTGTAGATATTCCAAAATTTCTTTATCCATTCTTCAGTTGTGGGGCATCTGGGTTGTTTCCATGTTCTGGCTATTACAAATAAATCTGCTACAGACATGGTTGAGTAAATGTCATTACTGTGTATTTGTGTCTCTTTTGGATATATGAGTGGTATAGCTGGCTTTAGAGGAAGTGCTATTCGTAGTTGTCTGATAAAGTACCAGAATGATATCCAGAGTGATTGTACAAGGTTATATTCCCACCAGCAGTGGTACAAGAATACATTCCCAACAGCAGTGGAGAAGGGTTCCCCCTCTTCGACACCTCTCCAGCATTTGTTGTCACTTGAGTTTTTGATATTGGTCATTCTTATGGGTGTAAGGTGAAATCTCAGGGTCATTTTGATTTGCATTTCCCTCATGGGTAATGATGATGAGTATGCCTTTCAGTTTTTATCTGCCATTTGATATTCCTCTATTGAGAATTCTCTGTTTAGATCTGTTCCCATTTTTTAATTGGATTACTTGATTTGTTGCTTTCCAAATTCTTTAGTTCTTTATATATCTGGATATTAACCCTATGTCACATAGAGGCTTGGTGAAGATTCTTTCCCAATCTAATGGCATTGTTTTTGTTTTGATGACAGCGTTCTTTGCTTTACAGAAGCTTTTCAGTTTTGTGAGGTCACATTTACTGATTGTTGCTCTTAGAGCCTGTGCTGTAGTTGTTCTGTTCAGGAAGTTGTCTCCTGTGCCAAAAAGTTCAAGGTTCTTCCCCAATTTTTCTTCTAACTGCTTTAATGCATCTGGTTTTATGTTGAGGGCTTTGATCCACTTGGACTTTAGTTTTTTGCAGGGTGATAATTGTGGATCTATTTGCATATTTCTACATTTAGACATCCAGTTAGACCAGCAGCATTTGTTGAAGATACTATATTTTTTCAATTATGTGCTTTTGACATCTTTGTAAAAAAATCAGCTGTCCATTGTGTGTGGTTTTTCTCTTTGGTTCTATTGATTCACCATTATGTTTTTATGCCCATACCATGCAGTTTTTATTACTGTTGCTCTATAGTACAGCTTGAAATCTGTGATGGAAATACCTCCAGGAGATCTTTAATTGTAGAGGATTGTTTTAGAAATTCTGGGTTTTTTGTTTTTCCATATGAAATTGAGAATTTTTCTTTCAAGGTCTGTAAAGAATTGTGTTGGTAATTTGATGGGAACTGCATTAAATCTATGGATTGCTTTTGGTTAGATGGCCAATTTTACTATGTTAAGCCTGCCAAACCGGGAACATGGGAGACCTTTCCAACTTCTTATATCTTCATCTAAGTATTTTCTACTTCTTTACATTTTTTTTCATACAAGTCTCTGACTTGCTTGGTTATGGTCACACCACGGTACTTTATGTCTTTGACCAAATAAAGGAACACATCAAAAATATCATCTACTGTGACCAAGTAGGCTTCATACGAGGTATGCAAGGGTGGTACAATATACGGAAATCCATCAATGGTATCCACCATATTAACAAACTGAAAGAAAAATAGCACATAACAATCTCTTTAGATCCTGAAAAAGCATTTGAGAAAATCTAACATCCATTCATGTTTAACGTGTTGAAGATATCATGGATACAAGGCACATATCTAAATATAGTAAAGGGAACATACAACAAGACTATAGCCAACATCCAAATAAACTGAGAGATACTTTAAGCAATCCCATTGAGACTGCCCACTCTCACAATATCTCTTCAACATCTCTGGAATTACTTGCTAGAGAAAAAGACAATTGAAGTAGATCAAGGGAATAGAAATGTGAAATGAACAAGTCAAAGTATCACTATTTGCAGATAATATGATAATATACAAGACTGAACCCAAAAATTCTACCAGGGAATTTTACACCTGATAAACACCTTTATAAATGTAGCTGGACACAAAATTAACTTTAAAGAAAAATCAGTAGCCCTCCTGTATAGAAAAGACAAAAGAGCTAAGAAAGAAATTAGGGAAACAAAAGAAATTATACAATCTAACAAGGCCATACCTCCTAACCCTTCCTAGGCATTTCTTCACTGGGGACTCTGCATGGAAATAGAAGAGCTTTAAGGGAACATTGCAATTAAAATCACCATGAAGTGGGAGAAGATGGAGGGACTTCTAGGCTAAAAGAACATATTTATTCTCATAGTTTGTCATTCAATACCATGATTAAAGTCCTTGCGAATTCTGAGGACTAAAGAACAGGACTGACAATCTCCTTTGGGGGAAAAAAACCTGGAATACTTCCTTAATGGAGTATTATTCAGCTAAGAAAATGACATTAAGATACTTTCAGGCACATGGATGGAACCAGGAAAATCGTTCTTTGGTAAGTAACTAAAATGCAGAAATACAAATATGTTTTGTATTTACTTATTGGGAGGTCTTCTAATAATGGGGAATAAAGTTCCAAAAGGCCATCTATTGTGACCAAATCAGTCTGATAGACTAGGATAAGAAGGATGGAGAGGAAGTCCACCCCTATCAGTGGACATGGAGAAAGGCATGCTTGGACAAGTGGGAGGAAGGTAGGTTTGGGAGGGAAGAGGTTATAGTGGCATATAAAGTGAATAAAGTGTAATTGATAAACATTAAAATAAAAAATATTAACAAATATAATTCCTTTTGAAGTTAAATTATTGGAGGGCCTAATTTGAGGTTGATATGCCAATGAAAGTTACCAAAAAATGGAGTCTCTCTGTCTCTAGGTCTCTGTCACTTTGTATCTTTGTTTCTGTTGATATTGGTCTATTTCTGAACCTATTTCTCTAGCTCTTTCTCTGTCTCTTTCAGTTTCCCTTTCTCTGACTGAATCTTGTGGTTCAGTACGAAACGTCTCAGTTCCGCTGAAGGACTATAAAATAATGACTGACTGCTTGCTGACATGACATCCTGGATGGTCTCTGTAAAAATATAAGCAAGGTCCCAATTTAATGCCTTAATGCTCAAAGAGTTACCTTTGTCAGAGAGCATTTTTCCTGTAAATGCATTCTTGACAGAAGACTTATTTAACAAATTGTAATAGAAACTGTGACGATGTAAAAGTCACATGTCAAGGACACGTGACTTTATTAATGGCCACTTGAAAGAAATATGTGACACTTTTCCTGAACTAAGAGTCTTGGACACATGAACTGTCATCTCTGGGTTATTTGCTTTCAGCTGCCCAGATTGAGGCATATAGGGCTGCTGAACCTTTCTCTCAATCAGGCTGTCCACATGGCTCTTTTAATATCTGGCTCCTGAAACACTTAATGTCTGTAACTTGTTTCATGACTTCATTTTCCTGCTCAGCCAATCAACACCTGAGAGAATCTTGAGGTTTCCATGGAAATGAGTAAACAAACTTTCCTCAGTGTCCAGTATTTCTGCTCCTGGGCACATGTGACTTTTTGTTGTGAAACCCTACAAGCCTTTATATCATCCCTTTATCCAACTCCTACATCTTAACTTGTAACCTCTGTAACAGTGTCAGATAGGAAATGAAATTTTAATGTTCATTTTATTGAACAGTTTCCTATGTATGGAGGCTTCAAAGTGATGTGGGATTAAGGAGGATGTACCAAATGACTAGGTTGTCTCCTACTGTGGTCTCGGTTCTGAAATTTTGTAGGTTGTGACTTAGAACTGAGCAGTTACTCACATACTCACTAAATGTACCTTCACATTTTTATTAATATAACTGGTAAACCAACCCTATTGTTACTTTGGGTATTGAATGTTTAAGAACAGGGAAAAGAGAAGCAAACCTGACAATTCCTAGGAATGGTTTTGCTTAAACAGAGAATGATAGGTGAGTGTTAAAGGAGAATTGAAGGCAAGATATTTTTTGACAGCTGGTGTTGTTAAACACTAGTGTTGCAAATCCTCTGTCAGCAGGGTTGCCTTGGCTGACATGGCTAAATCTGCAGCTCTTTCCTAACATGGGTCACCAAAGAACGCTCTTGGTGCTGAGGTTTAAATTTAAAACTGAGTCTTCAGTACAGAGAAGTGGGTCTGTGTTTTAGGCCTAGGAAACAAGAGCTGCTGTGTCCTCAAGAAAAACCCTCTAAATGTAGTATTAGTGCCAGGACTGATTATTCAGAGGTGCCACCTGAGTTCTTGGGGTCTGACATTTTTTTTTTCTACAAGTCTTTGAGATGCTTGGTTAGGGTCATAGGAAGGTAATTTATGTCTCTGAATGAATACAAGAACACATCAAAGATATCTTCCACTATGACCAAGTAGGCTTCATCCAAGGTATGCAGGGGTGATTCAATATATGGAAATCAATCAATGTGATCCACCACATTAAAAAAAAAATGAAAGAAAAGAACACATGATAATCTCCTTAGATGTGGGAAAAGTATTTTGCAAAATCCAATATTCATTCATGATAAAATTTCAGGGATACAAAGCCCATATCTAAATATAGTAAAGGCAATATACAGCAAGCCTATAGCCCAGAGCAAACTAAACTGAAAGAAACTTAAAGCATTCCCACTGAAATCAGGGACAAGGCAAGGCTGCCCACTCTCTCCAATATCTTTGCAACAGAGTTCTGGAAGTCTTTGCTAGAATAATAAGACAATTGAAAAAGATCAAGGGGATAGAAATACAAAATGAAGAAGTCAAAGTATCACTATTTTCAGATGATATGATAGTATACCTGAGTGAACCACAAAATTATACATGGGAATTCTGACAGCTGATAAACACCTTTGACAAAGTGACTGGATACAGAATTAACTCAAAAATCAGTAGCCCTCCTGTATACAAAAGACAAATAGGCTGGAAAAAATTAGGGAAACAAAAGAAATTTGTTTTCTATTGTTTCCTACAAAGCCCTATTTCCTAACACCACCCACACATTTCCTCACTGGGGACTATACATGTAAAGAGACGAGCTTCAACAGGATTTGCAATTCAAATCACCAGGAATTTGAAGAAGATAGAGGGACTTCTAGGCTAAAAGAATACGTATCCTGATACTTTGTCATTCAATACAATGATTAAAGTACCAACAACTTCCAAGGACTGATAATCTCCTTTGGCAAAAATGTGAATATTTCCATAATGCAATATTATTCTGCTAAGAATATGAAATCAATATTTTCAGACAAATGGTTGGAACTAGGAAAAATCATCCTGGTGAAGTTATTAAAATACAGACAGACCAATATGGTTTGTATTCACTTATTAGGAGGTCTCATAACAGTGTGGATAAAGTTCCAAAAGGCCATCTATTGTGAACAAATCACACTTCCTCTAGGGGGATTGGCTGTCAGTTAATTGAGATGTTAGTCTAGGGCATCCTACAGAAATTTTCAAGTAACCCAAGCTGTTTTTATTAAAATATGTTGCTCTCTGCCCTCATTTGATAGATCAGTACCATGCCCCTGTATCTGTTACACCCAGTTCAAAAGCCCTCAAAAGATCTACAGGAATTGACTACATTGCAAAACACATGAGGGTCTTTTTATTGTAAATTACAAGCTGCAGCTTGAGCCCACAACACCCACTGCCAAGAAGCAGTGGGAGCTGAGTGTGCTGCGCCCAGGTTAGTTAGGTGATATATAGATTCTGGTCCCTCCCAGCATGCCCAAGGCAGGGGCAGTTCCTGCCTGGCAAGCATCTATTGGTCAAAATGCTACATTTTGAATTGATTGGCTATAGGAAGGTCCCCAGACCGTAATGACCTGGTGTCCCTCCCTAGGGGAATGGGCCAGTTTCCTAGCAACTGTTATCTCTAGTGGGTGGGGAAAGAATACAGTAAGATGGTCCTTCCCCTCAGGGCACTACTAGACTCCTCCACCCATATAGTTCAGGACTTAATAATAGGTGCTATTTTGTAATCTTTTTGGTCTCTCATTCTCCCTTTCCCATGATCATTTGAAGACCCAATTTTGGTTCTTCCAGATATGACCCCTTGTATACATTACCTTTTTATAATGGGATCTGAGTACCATTAATGTAATGCTCTCAAGCATTTCTTTATGAAAGCCATTAAGCAATTGAAAATACAAGGCCCAAAGATAAAAATCAAAAGAGTAGGAGTCCCTTCAGGGTACATATAGGGGTAGTAAGCCAAAGAGAACTATTATCCTTTTTCTCTAGGGTCTGTCTAGGCTTTTAGCCCAATTGCTGCAATATTAGTTTCCATTTCAGCTAAGCAGATTCTGAGGATAAAAGCTAATGCCAGGGAGTCAGCCCTTTTTTGACTTAGCATTTCAGCCTGCTAGGGGGGATTTGGGTGAAGATCTGTCTTCTGGAGCTTTTTCAATGCTGACCGTTGGACTGACCATATGCATCAGGGGCTAGGGAGGCTGAAATGCCAGTCAAAGGCTGGGCAATAGGGCAGTCCCAAGCATCTAGTTAGTTGATCCACCCAAAATGCTAGCAATCAGGTCAGTTTCCAGGAAGTCCAGATTTCAGCTTGCAGTCCACAGCTGATCCAGGAACAGAGTTAAACAGGTGAAAATCAACTGAATCAAATTCAGACTGGAGACAGAAGTTAAAATTTGTCTATGAAATGGGAAAGATCAAGGAAAATCTCATCTGTGATCCTTTTAAGCTCTGCCAGATCCAGGTCACATCCTGAAACTCATATGATTTTTTATTTTGTACACGAAAGGAAATATATATTCAGCAAATCTAACATAACATTCTGAGAGTAACAGGTAAAACTGCATCCACTGAATGAGTATCAGCTGTTTGTTTGTTTTATAACCTTTATAAACAACTTAAGTGTGTCCACGGTAACATTTCTTCTGTGGGCATAGCTGTTGGTAATTAGCCACGAAAGGAGCTTGGCCATTTTTCATATATTCAGCATCTACTTTTAGCCCCCATTACCATGTTTACAATGGAAAGTTAGGCAGAAATGCATTACTGGCTTTAGTGCTAAACCCTAGACCCTTGGATTTTTCTTTATAAAGTAACTAAAAGGAATAGGTTTCAGATATTGCTCTGTCAATGTCTACCCCAGAAATGGCAGATACTAAAAGTACCATACTAAAAGTTATGACGTGTGGGTCAGATAAATACACTAAACTGATGTTTTTAACATAGCAAGAAGCACCTTTAAGTCTATCTCCAGAAGACAACCAAAGGAAATGAAAATATCAACCTGGGGACTGAATAATAAACAGTCAATATTTCTATCCCCAATCTCAAGCTGTCCTACAAGGCAACAGTAATAAAAACTTCATGGTATTGGCATAGAAACAGAAAGGAGGATCAATGGAACCTAATAGAAGACCCAGAAAGAAACCCACACACCTATGAATACTCGATTTTTGACAAAGAATCCAAAACCACTCAATGGAAAAAAGACAGCATCTTCAACAAATGGTGCTGGACCAACTGGATCTCTACATGCAGAAAAATGAAAACAATTCCATATTTATCACCCTGCACAAAACTAAAGTTGAAGTAGATCAAGTACCTCAACATAAAACCAGTTGGGAAAAAAAGTGGGGAACAGCCTAGAACTCATTGGCACAGGAGACAACTTCCTGAACAGAACACCAACAGCACAGGCTCTAAGAGCAACAATCAATAAATGGGACCTCATGAAACTGAAAAGCTTCTGTAAAGCAAAAGACACCGACATCAAAACAAAACAACTGCCTGCAGATTGGGAAAGAATCTTCACCAAACCTTTATCTGACAGAGGGCTAATATCCAGTATATATAAAGAACTAAAGAAGCAGAAAAGCAACAAACCTAGTAATCCAATTAAAAAATGGCGAATGGAGATAAACAGAGAATTTGCAATAGAGGAACACTGAATGGAAGAGAAACACTTAAAGAAATGCTCAACCTCATTAGCCATTAGGGAAGTGCAAATCAAAAATACCCTGAGATTTCACCTTACACCCATCAGAATGGCCAAGATCAAAAACTCAAGTGACAACGTATGCTGGACACGTTGTGGAGAAAGGGAAAACCTCCTCCATTGCTGGTAGGAATGTAAACTTGTACAACCACTTTGGAAGCCAATCTGGTGCTTTCTCAGACAATTAGGAGTAGTGCTACCTCAAGACCCAGCTATACCACTCCTAGGCATATCCAAAAGATACTCAAGTACACAACAAGGACATTTGCTCAACCATGTTTGTAGCAGCTTTATTTGTAATAGCCAGAACCTGAAAATAACCCAGATGTCCATCAAAGGAGTAATGGATACAGAAATTGTGGTATATTTACACAATGGAATACTACTCAGCAATCAAAAAGGAGGAAATCATGAAATTTGCAGGCAAATGGTGGGATCTAGAAAAGATCATTCTGAGTGAAGTGTCCCAGAAAGAGAAAGACAAACATGGTATATACTCACTTGTATAGACTACAAGATATGATAACCATAATGAAATCTATACACCTAAAGAAGAAAATCAAGAAAGTGGACATGGGCGAAGATGATCAATCCTCATTGAGAAAGACAAATGGGATGTGCACTGAACATATGACAGGAGTCTACTGCAGAAGGCATCTGAAAGACTCTAACTAGCAGTATTTCAAAGCAGACACTAAGACTCATAACCAAACCCTGGGCAGAGTACAGAGAATCATATGAAAGAAGGGGAGTTAGTATGATATGGAAAGAATAGGAGCTCTACAAGGACCAAATATATCTGGGCACAGGGTCTTTTCTGAGACTGACATTCAACGAAGGACCATCTATGGATATAACCTAGAACTTCTGCTCGTATGTGGCCCATGGTAACTCAGTAACCAAGTAGTTTCCCAAAGTAAGGGGAACAAGGACAATTTCTAACAGGATCTCAAGGGTAGGCTCTTTGGCCACCCCCCCAGGGAAGGAGCAGTCCTGTTAGGCCACAGAGGAAGACTTTGCAGCCAGCCCTAAAGATACCTGATAAAACAGTGTCAAATGAAAGGGGAGGAGGTCCTCCTCTATCAATGGACTTGGAAAGGGGCAGGGAGAAGACCAGGGAGGGAGTGTGGGATTGGGGAGAGAATGAGGGAGCAGGATACAGCTGGGACACAGAGTTAACAAAATGTAACTAATAAGAAAAATAAAATTAAAAAAAGATAAAAAATAAATGCTTAGCATTTTAAAATATCAAAAAAAGAATGTTGATCCAAAAATCTCCTATCTTTCTATGAATGTGGCATATTTATCAACTAAGCATAAATAATTTACTTGGTAGCTGTAAGTTACTTTCTTCTAATTTATTAGTCTGCATTTTATATTCTAACATCATTTAATTATATAGTCAGGTTATATAATTTTCTCTTTTCTTATACAGGATTTATTGATTTTGGTTATAGATTTAAGGACTTAATTTTCTCGGTTCCCAAGAAAGTGTTAATGCCTTGATCTTAATGATTTTTTTAAAACTTAATATACTAATAAAACTCATTTTAAAATATTTTTATCATTTTAGTGGTTACCGTATTGAGTACATTTTCAGGTGTTAAGATTACTTATTGTAAAATTTTAAACTTCTACATTCCTCAATGTGCTTTCCTTCTGCTTGCCTTTCGTTATTAAACAGAGGACCCAGAAATAAACCCACACAATTATGGACACCTGATCTTTGACAAAGACGCCAAAACCATACAATGGAAAAAAGATAGCATCTTCAACAAATGCTGCTGGTCTAACTGGATGTCTACATGTAGAAAAATGAAAATAGATCCATACTTGTCACCCTGCACAAAACTGAAGTGCAAGTGGATCAAAGACCTCAACATAAAACCAGACACATTAAATCGGCTTGAAAAAAAAGTGGGAAATACCCTAGAACTCATTGGTACAGGGGAAAACTTCCTGAACAGAATACCAACAGCACAGGCTCTAAGAGCAACAACCAATAAATGGGACCTCATGAAACTGAAAAGCAAAGGACACCGTCATCAAAACAAAGCGACCACCTACAGATTGGGAAAGAATCTTCACCAACCCTTTATCTGACAGAGGACTCATATCCAGTATATATAAAGAACTAAAGAAGCTGAAAAGCAGCAAACCAAGTAATCTACTTAAAAAATGGGGAACAGAGCTAAGCAGAGAATTCTCTGTAGAGGAATACCGAATGGCAGAGAAGCACTTAAAGAAATGCTCAACCTCACTAGCCATTAGGGAAATGCAAATCAAAACAACCCTGAGATTTCACCTTACACCCATGAGAATGGCCAAGATAAAAAACTCAAGTGACAACACATGCTGGAGAGGTTGTGGAGAAAGGGGAACCCTTCTCCACTGCTGGTGGGAATGTAAACTTGTACAACCACTCTGGAAATCAATCTGGCACTTTCACAGACAACTGGAATAGCGCTTCCTCAAGATCCAGCCATACCACTCCTGGGCATATATCCAAAAGAGGCTCAAGTACACAAAAAGGACATTTGCTCAACCATGTTTCTAGCAACTTTATTTGTAATAGCCAGAAGCTGGAAACAACCCAGATGCCCCTCACCTGAAGAATGGATGCAGAAATTGTGGTACATCTACACAATGGAATATTACTCAGCAATGAAAAATAAGGAAATCATGAAATTTGCAGGTAAATGGTGGGACCTGGAAAGAATCATCCTGAGTGAGTTGTCCCAGAAGCAAAAAGACACACATGGTATATACTCACTCATATAGACATACAACATAGGACAAACCCACTAAAACCTGTGCATCTAAAGAAACTAAGCAAGAGAGAGGACCCTAACTAAAATGTCCAATCCCCATCCGGAAAGGCAAAGAGGATGGACATCTGAATAAGAAGAAAACAGGAAACAACCTAGGAACCTACCACAGAGGGCCTCTGAAAGCCTCTGCCCTTCAGACTATCAAAGCAGATGCTGAGCCTGATGGGCAACTGTTGGGCAGAGTGAATGGAATTTTAGGTAAGAACTGGGAAATAGTAAGAGCTGGAGAGGACAGGGTCTCCACAAGAAGAGCAACAGAACAAGAAAATTTGAACACAGGGAACTTCCCAGAGACTCATACTCCAACCAAGGACTATTCATGGAGATAACCCAGAACCCCTGCACAGATGTAGCCCAGGGCAGATCAGAGTCCAATTGGGTTACATAGTAATGGGAAGAGGGACTGCCTCTGACATAATCTGATTGGCCTGCTCTTCGATCACCTCCCCTTGGGGGGGAGCAGCCTTACCAGGCCATAGTAGAGGACAATGCAGCCACTTTTGATGTGAACTGACAGACTAAGATCAGAAAGGAGAGGAGAACCTCCCCTATTAGTGGACTTGGGGAGTGGCATGCAAGCAGAGGGAGGAGGGAGGGTAGAATTGGGAGGGGAGGAGGAAGGGGCTTATGGGGGGATGCAGAATGAATAAAGTGTAATTGATGAAAATTTAAAAAAAAAAAAACGGGAAAAATAATTTAAGAACCTTAAATGACTTTCAAAAGTGGAGGAAAACATGGAGTTAGTCAATTGACATGGAGCACGTCTCGCCTCTGGGGGCAATGGTCTCCTGAACCTACTCAGACCTCGGACACCACCACTGCTAGTTCTAGAAATGACGCAGGATGTTTCAACGAGGGGGTGAAGGCTTCTCATAATATTTCCTATAAGCCCACACCTGTTTGTCTATATCCCCCATTTTTATTCATTATTAGCCAGATAGAGCCAAGTAATTGTGGTAATGATACTTGCTTTTTTGCCCAATGCTGGAATGCTAGTAAATTTAGGTATGCCCTGGTTACTCTCATGCCTCACTGGGTGCCTGTGTCCATTGATGCCCCTCACGCTATGACTCTCCTCAGACAGAAAAGAGATCTTGGAACTACAGCCACCATTGTTACTACCATCTCATTGGCGGCTGTTGGAGCTACCACCAGGGCATTAGCCATGAGTCATACTGGGCAGACTGCTCAGACCCTGAACAATCATTTAGCCAATGTAGCTCATGCCTTAGTTGTACATAAAGGAATTAATGCTCAACTAAAAGGAAGCTTGATGGTGTTCAATCAGAGGATTGACCTCGTGCAGGAGCAAATTGATACCTTATGGCAAATCGCTCAACTTGGCTGTCAATGAAAATATGCTGGACTTTGAGGCACTAGCATATAACATGAGAATTTTTCCTGTGCTGCAAATCTGTCTAAACAATTGTCAAGATATATTTTAGGTAATTGGACTGGAGCATTCGATACTATGATGGAGCAGCTGAGAGTGGCCATTGTTACAGTAAATTCTACCAGCGTGGACGCAGGACTAGCCACAAGATTATCACCATGGATTGCTGCAGCCATGAATCATCTGAAGGAATGGGCTGGCATGGGAGCGTTAGCAGGCCTTCTGGTGTTGGTCTCCTTGGTTTGCCTGTGGTATATATGCAAGATTAGAGTCTCACAACAGTGTGATGCAGCCATGATCATTCAGGCCTTTACAGCCATTGAAGCAGGACATTCTCCCCAAGCATGGTTGGCTACCATAAAAAGCTAAAATATTATGCTCAGGATGCAAGGCTAAGCACTGCTCTCAGGGTCAGCCACTTTGGACCCAGAGAAGAGCATGTCTGATTGCATGCGGGTTGATGCCCCAGGTCCCGCCTCTGAGAAAAAGGTATCGGACGGGTCTGATGCTTTTTGGGTGGATGACACCTAAATGAACATCAGTACAAAGTCCCAATCTATTTCTAATATCAGAGATCAGACCTTTACTCTTGCCTGATGCGTCTGAAACAAAAAGGGAGAACTGTAGAGAGCTGCGGAATGCTATGCCTTAAAGATGGAGCTGGTTTCTGCCTTCTACCTTCCCGATGGTGAGTGCTCTCTGTCACGAATAATTCCACATTTGGCTAAGGCTGAGGATCTGGCTTGCTTCCATGTATGTGGACCTATCTGCATTGCCCACGTGGCACGCCTGGCTTGGCTGCCCAGAGGCTATTTAAGCTGTGGGCTGGCTTTCCCCAGTGTCCGAGGATTGTTCAATGTTCCTGAATAAACTGCATTGAAAAAAAAAAAAAGATTACTTACTTTAAAATTTTAAACCTCTACATTCCTCAATGTGCTCTCTTTATGCTTGCCTTTGCTTCTTAAATAATATCTAGTGACATAAGATTGTTCAAACCTTTTGCTATATTATTTATATTCTGATATAGTGTGGTGTGTGCCCATCTGCATAATCAGTTCAGAGAAGATGCTCTGGAGACAGGAATAGTACAAATCTTGGCTCTGCTACCAAGAAAAACAAGTCAAAAATATCGTTTTCACAGGTGTTTCTTTTTTTTAATTTTTTATTAATTACACTTTATTCATCCTGTATCCCCTCGTAGCCCCTCCCTCCTCCCCTCCCTATCCAACCCTCTCTCTCCTTTCTGTATGTATGCCACTCCCCAAGACCACTGATAGGGGAGGTTCTCCTCTCCTTTCTGATCTTAGTCTATCAGTTCTCATCAAAAGTGGCTGCATTGTCTTTTACAGTGGCCTGGTAAGGCTGCTCCCCCCTTAGGGGGAGGTGATCAAAGAGCAGGCCAATCAGATAATGTCAGAGGCAGTCCCTCTTCCCATTACTATGTAACCCACTTGGACACTGAACTGCCATGGGCTACATCTGTGCAGGGGCTCCAGGCCATCTCCAAGAATAGTCGTTGGTTGGAGTATGAGTCTCTGGGAAGTTGCCTGTGTTCATATCTTCTTGTTTTGTTGCTCTCCTTGTGGAGACCCTGTCTTCTCCAGCTCTTACTATTTCCCACTTCTTACATAAAATTCCATTCACTCTGCCCAACAGTTGGCCATAGGTGTTTCTTGAAACAAATTATTTTTGAAGGACATGCTGTTTTAAAAAGTTGTTACTTATGAGAGTTTTCATGTAGACATGATATAAATAAAGGTGTTCAAAATGAAAAATAAAATAAAATAAACAGTCAGTGCTCCATCAACTTATCAGAACTCTATTGATTAATGCCAAAACTCCGAACTTTTGAAATATTATAACATAAGCACAACAGTAGCAAAAAGTAGCAAAAGGGGGGGTGGGTGGGAATCTGAAGTATCTCCCATTTTAATGTGTTTTAAACTATTTTTGTATCTTTATAACTCATAATTATACCTTAATATATCAATTTAGACTCTTTAATCTTTTTTGCATTTATTGACTCTAAAACATTTTCTCATACCAAATAACAACACTCTCTAAATTTTTACAACTTAAATTCCTATATCCTCAGACCCTACATAAGCTTCATATTTTTATCCAGCTATATATCTTAAGAGACAGGCAACTGACATGAATCCTGTGAGCAAGGCAAACCTGTTTTCCTTTCTAAATAAGAGATCTAGTACCTAGTAGTTCTAACTAGCCAATGAACAGATGAATGAGCTAACAATGAATCTAATTGTCAGCTCTTTAGCTGTAAACCTACCATAAGGTTAGCCTAGCCGTCAAAGTAATCAGAGACCTGAGAAGAATAAATTATAAGATAAATAAATATACCAATCCATGTGCCAATCAAAATGACAGAGATGACTAGTTAGTCCATCACCTAGGCAGTGTATCTGGCTCCTGTGTCTCATGGCATCCTGAACAGAGGCAGTCCAGCCAGGCACAGAAGTTAAGAGACTGTGTCTGTGGAGAAAGAAAAGAGAGAATGGCCTCACCTCACCCTTTGCAACATGAAACATTGACTCTCCAGGTGTCTACAGTTTTGGCTGGGCCCTAGCAGTGGGCCAGTTGAGGCAGTATTGCCCAATTGTTAGCATATCACAATCCAGAGTCACAATCATCTGTCTTTATGCCGAAATCTTCTCTGAGACCTTGCGGAGCCAGGATTTCAGGACTTTCTGTCACAATAAGCTTATACCATATTCATCAGATCTCTGACAAGCTTGAAGGCCAGCATATATGAGTTACTCTTTTTTTTTATCATCTGCTCTAAACTGTGTCCTATAAAACAGTATGCTATACAATCTAATTCTGAAATTTTTTCTAAAATGCATGTTTTAGAACTATATATTTTAAGTAGCCTAGTCTTGACCTTAAAAAATCCTAAACAAAGAGACTAGGTAAGGCTCAACTGTAGTATTTAGCATGACTTTAAATCAGCTCTTTCTGAATGAAAATCAGAGCAAACCTTTTAATCAGATACAGTTCATAGAGAGCCTAGCAAATCTTGCTGCTCCTACCACTTGAGACCTAAACAAAGATGATCGCAAACTCATGGCTCTACCCTCTTTATCTCTGGACCAGCATGGTGGCTGGCCATGTGTAACTGAACTCAGCTGAAAGCCCTAAACAAATATGGCAACAAAACTACAGCTTCACACGCTCTCTATCCCTGAACCATCATGGCAGCTAGCCATGTGTTATCACAGGCCGCAACTGACAATACCAAACATAGCCATTAGGTGTTGATGATGATACAGGAAACACTGTGGAGCATCCATAACCCCCCCTCACAACCAAAAGTTCTAACATAATGATCAAATAAGTTTTAGAACCAACTGCATAACAGAACAGTACAGAACAATTTTAAACTATATGACTTATTCTGGCCACACCAAATCTATCAGCCAGAATTCTTTCCCCTTAAAAGAGCATGAGAAAACATTTTGCAATGAGGAATCACCAGCCTTTTAAATGAATTATCACATATTTAAATACAGTTCTTTCTGAAATCATATTAACTCTCTGGCTTTTTATAATACATCCACTAACCTGCAACATACTATATACCTTCCGGTTCCTAGCTTCCTTTATTTGGCTTAACCAGACATTCTTAATTTTTTTTTGCTTTCTCTCTTGCTTTTCAGACAACATAAAAACTGTCATCAAAATCCTTTCCATTCTGACATGATCCTACTGGAGCCCAGCATCTACAATTTGCTTTTTATAGGCAAAGCAAAAACAAGTTATATTAATATAAAAAGGAGTCCTGAAACTGCCAAATTCTTTTTTCTAAAATAACTTTCCAGTAGCAGATAACATAAAGGTAACATAAACAAACTCTAAGGAACTTAGAACAAGTTTTAAGGAACTTGGTGAAACTTCCTCTTTTCTCCTTCTCAAGGTAAAGAACAGGGTGGAAATATGTTTTTCCATAAACAAAGCAGCTTAACAAACAGCTCTTAACAAGATACATTGTACAATCTGCAATGTTCTCCATTAGTGCAAACAACATGGCTTAGTTTTACTCAGTAAAATTAATAAAATAAATACCAAAGTATTTTTATTCTCCCCCAAAATATCAAGAAACTTTCAAATTTTCTGTTAGACTGCCCAAGATCATTGTCATACCCAAATGCCTGATAAACTTTGAACATTTTATAGCCTTAAACATCTAAACAATTTTTAAAACTAGTTTTTGCAATATCAAAATAAACTACCCCTTTTGTAGGAGAGAAGTCACAAGGCATAACCATAATCTTAAAAGTCAAAACCAGATTTTAAAACCAGAATTTACCAGTGGAAACAATTTATTTTCTAATACCAGTATCAATTTAAAATAACTCATCCTTTTAACCTAGAAGGAAATGAGAATTATTTGACCAATGTCCCCCCCACATTTTTTTTTTACCCATAACAAGGTGGCTGTCACATTATAACCCACATGGTAAAGTCAAGATGGAGGTGAGGCACTGAGGCACATCATATACCATGTGGTAACCTATACATATGCGTTCATAGACCTTCTAAACAAATAGGCACACATTTTAAACAAGTTTCATAAGGCCTTTCAGAACAGAAAACAAAAGGTACACACAAACAAATACTGCACAGAGATATTGAAACAAAAAACTCCTCACCAGCTGGCCAAATTTCCTGAGACCAAAACTGACTCTTTGGGGGCAGACCAAACATACTGATTCCTCCTGCATTGGTTGCAGGAGACAAGGGCCCTGATGCCCCAGTAGAGTGGGCTATTTCCCCAGGAGACACCAAGTGGCACTCATTGGGACCAGGCAGTACAGACAACCCACCAAAATACTGAAAATACTGATGAAGCTAGGAGCAGGTCCATCTGATAGGTTTGGGGCAGGAAGTCATCTGTCCAATAAACACAAAGACTCACAAATGCAAGAAACACAACAGAAAGGCAAAAACAGTGCTAGGGGTTAAGGAGCTCTTCTGTCAGAAAATCCTCCAGGATAGGCCCAAGTCCCTTCGGGTAAGGTACTATAAAAACAGACCTTCAGATTCTCGCTCTGTCTCCTCTGCCACAGAAGCCTCAAAATGGTGGGTGGTTCTAGACCACCTCCAGAAACTGATGAAGTTGGGGGACATCTTCCCCAACTTCAGAAATTGTGATTGTTTGATACGTCTGTCTAAATCACATTTAGTCACTCCTACAGATACCTTGAGGCAAAACAGAATACAGAAGATAGGCACCAACCAGAACACTGCACACTGCACAAAACACAAAGAGACAAAGACGGAGACAGAGACTGAGACACAGACACTACACTTACCAGCTGGTATGAGACCCTCCAGATCAGTCCTGAGGTCTTGGGGGTCCCTGGAATCTCTGTGGAACCTCCAAATGTTACACCCAGTTTGAAAGCCCCCAAAATATCTACAGGAATCGACTCCATTGCAAAACACATGAGGGTCTTTTTATTGTAAGAAGCAGTGGGAGCTGAGTGTGCTGCGCCCAGGTTAGGTGATATATAGATTCTGGTCCCTCCCAGCATGCCCAAGGCAGGGGCAATTCCTGCCTGGCAAGCATCTACTGGTCAAAATGCTACATTTTGAATTGATTGGCTATAGGAAGGTCCCCAGACCGTGTCCCTCCCTAGGGGGATGGGCCAGTTTCCTAGCAACTGTTATCTCTAGTGGGTGGGGAAAGAATGCAGTAAGGTGGTCCTTCCCCTCAGGGCATTACTAGACTTCTCCACCCATATAGTTCAGGCCTTAATAATAGCTGTTAATTTTTAATCGTTTTGGTCTCTCAGTATCCACAGAGATGCTTCCTTCTGCATCACATGGGATTGTATATAGAGACCCACAGTACTATAAAATGCAGAGAGAGACCTTATAACATCCAGCTCTAAATGGGATTTTCCTATTGAATTCTCCCTCCCTACAGAGTTCTGGGAAGCATGAAGGAAAGTAGGCAGGAAGAGTGTCTTAAGTAGAGGGAATTGAAAACACAAGAATAATGCCCTGAGAATCTGGCTGCAGAGGAAGATGATGCAGCTAGTGTTGATGAGACATGATAAGCTAGGTTCATATAGAAGCGTGAGGAGAACCTCCCCTATCAGGGAAGTAGAGAAAGGGCATATGGGTGGAAGAAGGAGGCTGGGTGGAAATGGAAGGAGAAGGAGGTGGGGGCAGCAGAGGAGATACAATGTGAACAATTTGTAATAAATAAATACATAAGAAAAAAGGTGATCAAGAAGTTGAAGTATAGAGCTCTTCAGGACTGATGTCTTCTTCTTGGGGAGGGTTCCAGGGTATGGCAAGGATGAACTAAGTTTTCTCTAAGAGACTTGGCACTGAGACTATGATCATGTGCCAATGATTAGATAAACAAGTCATACTTCATTTGATGTATTTTAAAGAAAAAAATTAAAGTGGCACATGGATAGGAATATGAACCTGGGAGCAATGGAAAAGGACTGTAATATATATTATATCAAATTCCCACATAAGCAATAAAAAATAATATGTGGACAACTTTTACAATGACTTTTAACATGGAGAAAAGATTCCAATAAAGGAGGACAGAGTTTGACTTTATACGGCATTCTTTCCAGGAACTCTTTATGTAGCAGAGAATCATAGTCATGAACTAGTCATTACCCCACTACCTCAGATTCCATGCACTCAGTTGGCACCACTGAACTAGGAGTCCTGGCCCTAATACTACATTTAGAGGGTTTAGATGGAGGACCACAGGAGGAAACACAACTGCTCTTGTTCCCTAGGCATATAACACAGAACCATTACACTATCCTGAAGGCTCAATTGTAAATGTAAACACTAGGAAAAGGAGGGTTCTTCACTGACCACTGAGTAGGACACAGCTGTCAATCCAGCCAGGTCAGACAAGGCAACCCTGCTCATAAAGGTTTGGAAACACTAATGTGGAACAGAACTAGCTATAGTTTACTTTCCCCCATTTCTCCTTTTATACTCACAGATTTTCTATCTTTTAGTTAAACTAGTCTCAGGAATTGTCTGCTTTCTGAAGAAGTCTGGTGATTGGAATTCTGCCTCCTGATCTTGAAGATGTGTGTCTTATCTAAGTTCCATGTCTCAGAGACTTCCCTTGGTGGTCTCTACAAGCATGGTATTCTGAGTCTGAGAAGCAGATAACAAGCTTCCTGAAACTTTGGGAACCAGATCACAAACTTTGTTTAACCTTGAGCGAATTCTTGGATGGCTTGACAGGTGGTACAGATGTGTTGATACTGTGAAAAAAAATTTTTTGTATGCTTTGCTTTATAAGTGTTGTTTGCTAGTGCACTAAAGTGAGACATGATCAGGAATCTGTCTTGTCTCCATTTTTTGCCTCCCTGTCCCATCATTTACACTCCATCTTTCAGGTGAACCCTTTTCTGTTGGTTTAATGTTCTTTTGAAATGTATGCATCTTACCCTTGTTCACTCAAAGGCTGATTTCTCCCCCACCACCCCAGTTTCTGGGTTCAATCTGGATATTGCAATGTGACAAAATAAAACAACTAGCCACAATGTTGTGCAGAGGGAGGAGCCAAAGAACAGGAAAGAGGTGAAGAGTGGGAGAAAAGGGTGAGAGAGCTTGGAGAGAGAGCTGCAGGACAGATCTTGGAGCTACATGGAGATAGACTGGACCTAATATTTCACAAAAAGCAAGTATAATGGGTAAAATTGAAATGTTAGGAAACTATGAGGGCTTGGAGGTTTAGGAAGGAGTAACTATTGCTCAGCATTGCATTTTAGGTTAACTAAATAATCCCAGTGTCTATGTAGTGATTTGGTTATACAGCTGTTTAGGACTAACAGCAGCTTTAGCAGAAGATAAATCATCAATACTAAATATTAATAGTCACTTACAACAAATGGCACCAAACTAATCTAAGTATCCAAATCATGCTTTAAATCATGCTTTATCATAATGTGGTGGAGGTAATAAGCTCCTGGTAAAAAAGCCCAAACTTAAAACCTAAAAAATCCCAGGAAAATTACTGTATTTTTAAGAGAGACTCTTACATGCCCAGGAGCAAAAGACAGCCTCCTGTGGACAGACCTGAGACTTGCCAAAACTGGCTGGTGCTATAGTTTATCTGAGGGGTAAACAAGCATGGCTCCTTTATACTGTGGTTGGTTCAACTGTCTCAGATCCACAGCCATGGAAGGAAAGAAAGTGGAGGCAGATAGACCTCTAGACAGAGTTTGGCCTAAATTGCATGTAAAATTAAAAAAAAAAAATATTGCCATGGCAGAGGTTGTTTTAATCCCTTTTGGCTTCATTTTGGCTGTCATAGTCATGGATATGATTGCAATATGTTTAATGATGTGGTTCTTCTCCATAAGTTCTCCAAGAAAGTTTAAGGAGAAAATGGGGGAAAATAAACAAGGATTGGAATACTAAGTTACAGTGAAGAAAAAGGTCATTCTTCCAAATAATTAGATAAATAATAGCTAAAATTCAAAGCTCTCTGGCTATAAGATACTTGTCAGCTCTTTTTGGTAAGGGTCCACCAATTCACTAAAGCATCAATAAAAATAACCAATTGGGCTTTGTTATAGCATTAATTGGCACAATGACCCAACCTTAAATTTTTCTTGTCTCTTTGTTTGATTTTCACTTAAAGGCTTTGAGTTACAGTGGTACTGATTTGAATATATGCCTTTATTGCCAAACAGACAGATCTCTGAGTTCAGGATCAAGCTATTTTACATAATAATAGCCAGAATGGCAACTCCTGCTATTTAGCCATTTGAAGAGATACTCTTAGATTCAAAATGACAACATTTTCCAAAGGTTACCATGTAAATTCTTTTTTCTTAATAATAGATATTATGTCCTTACTGATCTAAAGTTGGGATTCACATCATTTTTAGGTTTATGTAAAGAGAGATAATGTCACACTCCTCTGGAAACTGCCTTATCTTTTAAACATGAGATAGTTTCATGGGGGAAAATGTTCTTCATGCCTATGTAAAAAAAGACACAAGAGGCTGAAAGATGGCCAAGTACTTGCCAACCTAGTTTAATCTTAAAAAATCAAAAATTATATTTATATGTTTTAAAAGTAATACTGTCCCTCCCATTTCAAAAAGAGGGCAAGACAAAGAGTAGCCAAAACCAAGGTAAAAATCCAGGTACAAGATGCCAAGGATATACTTAATGCTAAGGGTAAGTGTATTTACATTCTAAGGCTAAGAAAGTTAATATAAAGTTCAGCTATAGAGGCATAAATGTCCAGTCTCTAGAAAAATGAACAAGCCAAAAAGTAGCCACTATCAATGTAAAGTCCAGGTACAAGATGCCTAGGATATGCTTAAATGCTAAAGGTAAGAGGGAATTAAAATTAATTTTGGCTCTAAAGGCATAACTTCCCATTCTATATAAACAAGAGAATAGGACAAATAGCTACAACATATAGAAAAATATAGGACAAAACCTTAAACAAGGTACAAGACTCCTACAGTATGTTTATATTCCGAATTACAAAAGGAGTTTATATAAAGTTCACTTTAACATGTGTTTTTCTATTGCTCAAGGCAAACAGCTTGCCTCTCTAATGGAAGACTTCTCTAGGGAAATAGGTAGCAACTTGGCCTAATACAACAGGCACAGAAGAGCCCAAAAAGATATTTTGATCTATCCAACTTTGTTTTGTTTTCAACATGATAACAATTGTATATTCAATAAAAATTGTAACTTATATTGGTAATCCTTTTACATGGGAGCAATTCTAAAACTGACTGAGACATAAAAATGTTTCTCCAGACAAAACTTCAACAAATATACTCAAAATATATTACACTAACCTTTATATTGATATAGATTAAATTGGCTTAAGTTTAGTTTCATCCAGCACATATCTTACATTCATAATTTTAGAACACTATAATGCTTGTGAGAAATTATATGTTTGCAGAACAAAAGAACTAGACACCATAGATGCTGGGTCACACCTAATAGAATCATTCTTCAGCATGCTGAGACATTGACACATCTGTTCCAGCATCTTGCATGTTCCAGAATTCTGCTTGTTCCTTCCTCAATTTCTTCAACTCCTGTTTCTCATCAAAGCCTGCTTCCAAAAGAACTTTGAAGAAAGCTACTAATCTTAATAGGTCCAGCATTGTAGACTGTTCCAATGAGGACTTTTATTAAGCCTAAATTTTCTCAATATTCAAGCACTAGACTACAAATATTATTGCTTGCTTAATTAACCATTTTCCCAATTTTATATGGGCCCCTGCAGGATGTCTTCATGCCCAAAATGTCAGCTATGAAATTTTATTGTCATTGGGAAATGTTTATTATAATGGTCTTTTTCAAAATGAAACAAGGAATATACAGGGATATCATAGGAATAGAAAAAAGGTAACTTATTGAATCTACTCAACTTAGGATTTTGTTTGTTATTCTCAAATAAGGTTATTTTTAACTCATTGGTAAATGATTTTGTATATTGATCAAAAATAAGTTTATTTTTGATACATTGGTATAAGCTTTAGTATATTGATAGGAATCAAGGTTACTTCCAATACTTTTAAACTGCTATTAAAGACTGTTTAGGGTATTAGGTACTGCAAGTTAATTGCTAGTTATTGTCATCTCAGACACTACTCTACATTATCACAGGAGTATACATTCTAGGTTTAACAGAGATAGATGATTTTGTAGACAGATCAATTACATAAAGATAGGTAGTCTTCAAAACTTCAGAGACCTACAGAATATGATATTTAAAAGTGCCTTTATCATTTTAGAGATTCTTTCACGATGAGACAAGTCATTTCCTGGCAGCACCCTGCCAACCTGAAAGAAGATAATGAGGATCTAAGAACCTCCATATGGAGATGGCTACAAAAGTGGCAAACAAGCCATTCCAGTAAAGAAATTACCCTTCCTTCAAAACCAAGAAATTCTGATAAAAATGGGCAGGCTTAAATGCAGGACAGGTAGACTGCCAAACTCTGCCCAAACAGTGTAAGCAAGTCCTAAATAGTTCACATATATGTCTGTCAAATATTCTGAGCAAGAAGGCTGAGGATGATGCTCCAATGCTATAAAGAGTTATGGGTGACTGTTGGCACCAAAACCTCCTTGTCAATTTTTATTTTTTGGAAGCTGCTAACATGCACTTCCTATTTATTCTAATAGCTAGGTTTATTTCCTTCTCAAGTCTCTGATGGAGTTGAAGACCAAACAGTTATAGTGCCACAATTAAGCTTGAGTTGTTTAGAAGTTAAGAAAACCTTTCATATGGGTAATACCAATAAGGATAAAATTAATTTGGTATAGAAGTTTTAACTTGTCAAGATAGATAGGAGTATCAGAAAACTTTCTACTAAGTTGCTAAATACACGTGGATGGGACATTGTGCATGTAGATTTTACCTAGCATTTTTCATAATTTCATAATTATTATTGTATTGATAGAAAAGAACACTTTTATTGGACTTAAAGGAGGGACATGTTGATATAATGTTCTTTTGAAATCTATACTACCCTTGTTCATTCAAATGCTGATTTCTCACCCTCAGTGTCTGAGTTCAATCCAGATATTGCATTGTGATAAACAGGCCAAAATAAAACAACTAGCCACAATGTCGTGCAAATGGAGGAGCCAAAGGACAGGAAAGAGGGGAGGAGACAGAGGGCTGAAATGAGTGGGAGAAAAGGGTGAGAGAGCTAGGAGAGAGCTGGAGGACAAAACTTTGAACTACATGTAGATTGACTGGACCTAATATTTCACAAAAAGCAAGTATAATAGGTAAAATCTAAATGTTAGGAAACTATGAGGGCTTGGAGGTTTAGGAAGGAGTAACTATTGCCCAGCCAGCATTGTATTTTTGGTTAACTAAATAAACCCAGTTTCTGTGTGATGATTTGGTTATACACCTGTTTAGGATTAATGGAAAGGTTTACTAAAGATAATTATTAGTAATTTATTAATTTCAGATAAAACACTTTTCATCAAGCCCGAATGATGGGTCAGTTGGTGCCTGAACAAGTGACCTTGAAAATGAGGGGCAACATGAGAAAGGCTGGTTTTTAGGAGCTGTGGATGCCTAAGAAAAATGTGCTTTGTATTGACCAGCAATTGCAGGGGGGAAGACAAGGTAGGTAGGCAGTGAAATCATGGGGCAGAGAAATAGCAGGAAGAAGTTAATGAGGAATTTAAAGTCAATGCTAATAAAAGCAAGGGACTGTGAGAAACACCTTTATCCCCTTTAGTTTGTAAATAAAGATTGTCCCTTGTTCCCAATTGAAGGTACCATCAATCTGGAAACCTGAGAAAAGGAATCTCATAAGCTAATGCATTACTTGGGGAAATTAGAGCAGCCAAACTGGCAGAAAACAAGTACTTCTAAGGTTATTTCAAATGTTCATAAAGGAGCTCAAGGAGACTTGTATAATTTGATGGCAGAAAATAGTTCTAGGAGCTAGATCATGAAGATGAAGTGGAGTCAGAGGAAGAAATTGCCAAGTCTCATAAGTCAGACTGGCCTCCTGGTCCCTCTGCTCCAGTGGCTTTTCATGACACATGTGCAAGAGATTTGGTATCACTGCAGGAGGATATTACTGTTCTCTTAAATAAAGAGAACAATTCCAATTAGAAATGGAACAAGTTCAGATATTAAGTGAATACAAGAAATTAAAATTACAAAATAATAATAATAATGATAATAATAAATAATAATGACAATAATAATGATAATAAATTGGATTGTTTAAACTGGTAAATTTTAAAGTAGTTTTTTACTTTTGAAATTATAAATTTATGATTTTACTTTATTATTTTGCTTTATGATTTCACTTTCTGAAGAGGATGCTTTGTTTTAATATTACAAAAACATGTTTTAACAAATATGTAAATGTTTAAAAAGTATGTACCAAGGTTGTTTTTTTGTCTTTGTCTCTACTTTTTTGTTTTTGTGTGCCAGGTTCTGGTTTTGGTTTGCTCGCAATGTCTGGGAACTTGGAGAGTTTCCAATCTGGCTGAGGGAATCTGGAGGACACTCCAATTCATGGGGAAGGGATCCCAAGAGGCCCGTAAAGGTTCTACTCCTTTTGGGACAAGGAGAGAGGGTCTCTCAGATCCTATTTTATGTTATAAGGGGGCTGCTGGAGCCTGCTCTTTATCTGGAAGCTTTAGAATGGGCAAGGGGGCTCTGCTCCTTCTGGAATATATGTGTGTAGAGGGGACCCATGAGGGGTCCACTCCTTCTGGACTCTGTGGGACTTGTGTCTGATAGGGGCTGATCAAGTCCTGGAATTTGGGTATTATGGTTACTCCAAGGTGACAAAGTCAGATTTCTATGTTCCTTATGTATCTCTCTCTGTATGTATGTTTATCTGTAGACTTGGATATTTATAGACATGAGACAATTTGAATCAACACATCTGAGTATGGTCTTGGACCATCGGAGTTAATTTCAATAAAAGGTTTTAAAAGGTATTTGGTATTTTAAAATAGTAACCCTTGAACAGTCTAACAAAAAAAACTTACAACAGTTTCTCACACCTTTGGGGGAAATAAAAAACCTTGGTATTTATTTTATTAGGTTTACAAAGTAAAACCAAGCCAAGCTGTTTACGCCAATTAAACAAAAACTGCAGTTATTACAATATTTCCTGTAACAAAAACTATAAAATATTTTGTTCTTCCTATAAAAAGGCTGGAGATTCTTCAATGCAAAATGTTTGAATATGCACTTGTACAGGAAAAAAAAAAGGACTACAGTTCCATTTTAGCCCAGGGCTATGCAGAGATATATTCAGATCATTGTTAACTATTATAAAAAATATATGCCAGGCTGCCAGTACCTAAATAAATGACTTAATGCTGTTTCTTTCTGGCCTGTAGATTTATTAGAGACAGAATAGTCCATTTTTGCTGAGGGCTATAGGTTAAGTTTAGTTCTCTGTTTAATGTTAAATAAAACTTTTGTTCTTTAAGTTTTTGCTGTTAAGTTTTAATACAATATGATAGAAATCATAAGATTTGCTTGTGCCTTTATAAATTATGTTTAGTTGAAAGTTTTCCTTTGATTTTGGTTTAAAAATGCAGATTTAAAGTTATGCTAAGATTATAATTGAGTAAAAAATTGACTTTTACTTAGTCTCTTTGTTATGTGTTTTTAAGGTTAAATCTAAAATTGTAACTATAATGTTTTCCTAACAGATCTACCTAAAATTTGCTTATAAAACATACATTTGAAAAATATGCCAAATTGAGATTATAACCTCCTGTTTTATAGGATGAAGTTTAGCACAGATGATAAAGGTAGACAAAGAGTAATTCAAATATGCTGGCCTTCAGACTTGTCAGAGATCTGATAAATATGGCATTTTAACATATGTAAGCTCATTATGACAGAGTCCAACCTGTTGAGGCACAAAAAAAAAATCAAATTAATTCAGTTTTTATAGGTGCAACCTATAGTTTTTCCATTTAAAACAAAAGTTAGCCCAATTGTTGACACTTGAATGGTATTTACAATGGTTCATTATCTGGTGTTGCTGCCTATACTTATAAAAGAAAAAAAATATATTTTCAAGTGTCTAACACATCTGCACAAATACCAGAGTCATCTGCAGTATTGGTTGTGTTTCAAAGTTTTAATAAGCAGTCTTTGAACATTTTTACAGATAGTACATATGTAGCTCAGGCTTTGCCTAGGTTAGAGACTACAGGTCAGAGTCAGGTATCTTGTCATGCTGCAATTTTATTTCTACAAATTCAAAATGATAAAAAAAACAACTTTCCCTTTTTGTAGGACATTTGAGGACTCATTCTAATTTTCCCAGACCCCTGTCTAAAGGAAATGAATTGGCAGATAAAGTCACCAAATGCCACACTAACTCCAGAGTCTATATAAGCATAAAAATGTGCTATATAAGCATAAAATTATGCTGCTAAGACGAGGAGTCATGTTTCCTATGGGAATATGTTCCCTGGAAGTCCCTGAATGTTCTCCCTGGTTATCTATGCCAAAAAGATGTACTCTGAATATCCTGCTTTTTCAGATGAAGGATTGAATGAGGATTGATTGATTTTATTCTATGATTCCTGGTACAGCACAATATTTTTGACAGATTATTAAAAGCTTTAGCAAGAATAGAGTAAAATAGGGGGAGGGGCAAGATGGCGGAGCCAGGAGGACTCTCATTCTGAGCAGCAGCACAGCAGGATCAGCACAGTGACCAGCAATCAGAACTCTCGGCCATAAAACACAGTCATTTTGTTTCCCAGGTGAGAGGATACCCCACGGTGGGGGATTCAATCAGCTTTTAATTCACCCGGCTAAACCGCGGAAGAGATCCCGGTTCCGCCAGAGGCTTGGCTGCCAGCCGCCAGCCCCAGCCCCAGCCCAGAGCCACAAGCCAGTGTCTCTGGTCACGGTCCCAGACTGAACCATGGGCACCACACTATCAGAGACTGAAATTTTCAGTCTAGAGATAACCCCAGGGTACAGGAAACGATTGGGACCGGCCTTAGGTCACCCAGACATCACCTGGAAAAGACTCGGGCGGGTTCCATGGGCACCCCAGGAGCCAGCCCAGAGCCAGAGCCAGGGACCCAGGTTCCGGCACAGAGCCCTGCATGCCTGCGCACCTGATTCACTGCCGGAGATAGAAACGGCGGGTCTGATCTCAGAGCACTCAGCTCACCCCCAACCTGAAAAGGTCCCCGGAAAATTAGGCAGCTTAGGGAGCCACTCAGGCTCCCAAAATCCGCAAAGGCAGACACAGGCAGTTTCTGCGCACCAGACAGCTGGCAGAGACTGAGCCGCCATCACACAGCTGTGCTCAAGGCACAGGCAGTTTCTGCAGCCAGCCAGCTGGCAGACACTGAGCAGTGTGCATCAGGGCAAAAAAAAGACACTAGGAGTCCGTGTCTCCAGAGAATCCACGGGGAAGGAAGGAAACTGATCTAAATCACCCAATCCTTCCCTAGAAAAAGTCTAGCAGTCTAGTGGGGCTGAGGCTCCAGCACTCAGCTGTGCTCCAGACACAGGCACAAACAGTTGAGGCACACTTGATGTCCAACTGGGTCACAGCAGCTGATCATTAAATTTGCAACAAGAAACCCAGAAACAGGGCAGCTGCCCTCAGGACTTCCCTGGGTGAGAGGAGAACCCTCTCGACTAACAAAGACCACAGTTACCACTCAGGTCTATATCCCTGAGGTGAGCAACTCCTGAAAAAACACCAGTCATCCAGGGACTATACCCAAAAAGCTGAGAAGACATCCTTCAGGAAAAACCAGCTTTCTGCAAAGGGGATTCTCTCCACCACAGGATCCCCAGGAACCACCAGAAAATAACCCCAAACACCTAAGATAACACAATGGGTAGAGGCCAGCGTAAAAGCTCAAGCAACAAAAGACAGAGCAATATGGCATCTCCAGAACCCAGTTATCCAGGGGCAAGTAGCCCTGGACACCCCACCATAACTGAAATCCAAGAAGATGACCTAACAAATATGCTCATGAAGATGATAACAGAGGAAACAAATAAGATTCGTAAAGACATAGAGGAAGATAAACTCAAACAGAATATTGTCAACCGTAAAGAAATAGAGGAAGCTGCAACCAAACAGTTTATGGCCTTTAGAAAGGAAATGCTTAAAACACTGAATGAAATGATAGAAACAGAGTTGAAGGAACTAAAAGAAAAACAGGAAAGTACAATCAGACAGGTGAAGGAAGTAAACAAAACAACTCAAGACCTGAAGATAGAATTGGAAAAATTAAAGAAAACACAAATGGAAGAAATAATGGAAAGGAAGAATCTAGGGAAGAAAACAGGAACTACAGAGGTAAGCATAACCAACAGACTACAGACATGGAAGAAAGAATCTCAGGTGTAGAAGATACAAGGGAAGAAATTGATGTACCTGTCAAAGAAAATGTTAAATCCGAAAAATTCCTGACACAGACCGTCCAAGAAATGCAAGACAATATGAAAAGACAAAACCTAAGAATAATAGGTATAGAGGAAAAAGAAGACTCCCTTCTTCAAGGCACAGAAAATATTTTCAACAAAATCATTGAAGAAAATTTCCCCAAGCTAAAGAGAGGCCAATTAGAATACATGAGGCCTACAGAACACCCAACAAATTGACCAGAAAAGAAAATCCTACCGCCACATAATAATCAAAACAGTAAGTATACAAAACAAAGAAAAAATACTAAAAGCTGCAAGGGAAAAAGGCCAAGTAACATATAATGGCAAACCCATTAGAATCACACCTGACTTTTCAACAGAGACTATGAAAGCCAGAAGGGCCTGGACTGATATCATGCAGACCCTAAGAGAACACAGATGTCAGCCCAGGCTACTATACCCAGCAAAACTCACAGTACTCATAGATGGAGAAAACAAGATATTCAATGACAAAAACAAATTTCAACAATACCTACAAACAAATCCAGCATTACAGAAGACACTGGAAGGGAAAATACAACCCAAGAAAGCTAGCTACATTAAAGAAAACACAGGAAATAAATAACCTCACTTCAGTAAAACAAAAAGCAACCAAGCACACAACCTGATGACCACAGCCAACATCAAAATCAAGAGATCTAACAGCCACTGGTAATTAATCTCTCTCAACATCAATGGACTCAACTCTCCAATAAAAAGACACAGATTAACAGAATGGATACGTAAACAAAACCCAGCAATTTGTTGCATACAAGAAACACATCTAAGACACAAAGATAGACATTACCTGAGGGTAAAGGGTTGGAAGCCGACTTTCCAAGCAAACGGACCCAAGAAGCAAGCAGGAGTGGCCATTCTAATATCTGATAAAATAGACTTTCAACCAAAATTAATCAAAAGAGATGGGGAAGGACACTTCATACTCATCAAGGGAAAATTCCACCAGGAAGACATCACAATCCTGAACATCTATGCCCCAAATACAAGCGCACCCACATTTGTGAAAGAAACATTGATAAAACATAAACCACATATAGATCCCCACACACTAATAGTGGGAGACTTCAACACCCCACTCTCAACAAAGGACAGGTCAACCAAACAGAAATTAAACAAAGAAACAATGTCTTTGACAGAGGTCATGAATCAAATGGACCTAACAGACATTTACGGAACTTTACACCCAAACACAAAAGAATTTACCTTCTTCTCAGCACCTCATGGAACCTTCTCCAAAATAGACCACATAGTGGGTCACAAAGCAAGCCTCAACAGATACAAGAAGATTGAAATAATACCATGTATCTTGTCTGATCACCATGGAATAAAGCTGGACCTCAACAATAACAGAAATAACAAAAAGCCTACACACACATGGAAACTGAACAACTTGTTACTAAATGACAGCTGGGTCAGGGAAGAAATAAAGAAAGAAACTAAAGTCTTTCTAGAAATCAATGAAAATGAAGACACAACCTACCCGAACTTGTGGGACACAATGAAAGCAGTGCTAAGAGGAAAGTTCATTGCACTAAGTGCCTTCAAGAAGAAATTCGAGACAGCTCATTCAAGCACCCTAATGGCTCACTTAAAAACCCTGAAAAAGAAGAAGCAGACACACCAAGAAGGAGTAGACGGCTGGAAATAATCAAACTCAAGGCTGAAATCAATCAATTGGAAACAAATAAAACAATTCAAAGAATCAATGAAACCAAGAGCTGGTTCTTTGAGAAAATCAACAAGATCGACAAACCCTTAGCCAGGCTAACTAAAAGGCAGAGAGACACCACCCAAGTCAACAAAATCAGAAAAGAAAAGGGGGATATAACTACAGACACTGAGGAAATCCAAACAATCATTAGGACTTACTTCAAAAGTCTATATGCCACAAAATTTGAAAATCTAAATGAAATGGACAATTTTCTTGATCGATTTGACTTATCAAAGCTGAACCAGGACCAGGTAAATCAATTAAATAGACCTATATCCCCCAAAGATAGAAGCGGTCATCAAAAGTCTCCCATCCAAAAAAAGTCCAAGGACCAGATGGCTTCAGCGCAGAATTCTACCAGACCTTCAAAGAAGAGCTAACACCAATTCTCTTCAAACTATTCCACAAAATAGAAACAGAAGGAATATTACCAAATTCATTCTATGAAGCCACAATCACCTTGGTACCTAAACCTCACAAAGACTCAACAAAGAAAGAGAATTTCCGGCCAATCTCCCTCATGAACATTGATGCAAAAATACTTAATAAAATACTTGCAAACCGAATCCAAGAACACATCAAAGATATTATTCACTATGACCCAGTAGGCTTCATCCCAGGTATGCAGGGGTGATTCAATATACGGAAATCCATCAATGTGATCCACCATATTAACAAACTGAAAGAAAAAAACCAGATGATAATCTCCCTAGATGCTGAAAAAGCCTTTGACAAAATCCAACATCCATTCATGTTCAAAGTATTGGAGAGATCAGGGATACAAGGCACATATCTAAACATAGTAAAGGCGATATACAGCAAACCTATAGCCAACATCAAACTGAATGGAGAGAAACTTAAAGCAATCCCACTGAAATCAGGGACAAGACAAGGATGCCCACTCTCTCCATATCTCTTCAACATAGTGCTGGAAGTCCTTGCTAGAGCAATAAGAGAGTTGAAGGAGATCAAGGGGATACAAATTGGAATGGAAGAAGTCAAATTATCACTATTTGCAGATGATATGATGGTATACGTGAGTGACCCCAAAAACTCTACCAGGGAACTCCTACAGCTGATAAACACCTTCAGCAAAGTGGCAGGATACCAAATTAACTCAAAAAAATCAGTAGCCCTCCTGTATACAAAAGACAAAAGGGCTGAGAAAGAAATTAAGGAAACAACACCCTTCACAATAGCCACAAATGACATAAGGTACCTCGGAATAACCCTAACCAAGGAAGTCAAAGATTTGTATGAAAAAAATTTCAAATCTCTGAAGAAAGAATTAGAAGAAGATATGAGAAGATGGAAAGATCTCCCATGCTCATGGCTTGGTAGGATTAACATAGTAAAAATGGCCATCTTACCAAAACCAATCTACAGATTCAATGCAATTCCCATCAAATTACCAACACAATTCTTTACAGACCTGGAAAGAAAAATTCTCAACTTCATATGGAATAACAAGAAACCCAGAATTGCTAAAACAATCCTCTACAATAAAAGATCTTCCGGAGGTATCTCCATCCCTGAATTTAAGTTGTACTATAGAGCAACAGTTTTAAAAACTGCATGGTACTGGCATAGAAACAGAATGGTGGATCAATGGAACCGAACAGAGGACCCAGAAATAAACCCATGCACTTATGGACACCTGATCTTTGACAAAGACGCCAAAACCATACAATGGAAAGATAGCATCTTCAACAAATGGTGCTGGTCTAACTGTATGTCTACATGTAGAAAAATGAAAATAGATCCATACTTGTCACCCTGCACAAAACTGAAGTCCAAGTGGATCAAAGACCTCAACATAAAACCAGACACATTAAATCGGCTTGAAAAAAAAGTGGGAAATACCCTAGAACTCATTGGTACAGGGGGAAACTTCCTGAACAGAACACCAACAGCACAGGCTCTAAGAGCAACAACCAATAAATGGGACCTCATGAAACTGAAAAGCTTCTGTAAAGCAAAGGACACCATCATCAAAACAAAGCGAACACCTACAGATTGGGAAAGAATCTTCACCAACCCTTTATCTGACAGAGGACTCATATCAAGTATATATAAAGAACTAAAGAAGCTGAAAAGCAGCAAACCAAGTAATCCACTTAAAAAATGGGGAACAGAGCTAAGCACAGAATTCTCTGTAGAGGAGTACCGAATGGCAGAGAAGCACTTAAAGAAATGATCAACCTCACTAGCCATTAGGGAAATGCAAATCAAAACAACACTGAGATTTCACCTTACACCCATGAGAATGGCCAAGAACAAAAACTCAAGTGACAACACATGCTGGAGAGGTTGTGGAGAAAGGGGAACCCTTCTCCACTGCTGGTGGGAATGTAAACTTGTACAACCACTCTGGAAATCAATCTGGCGCTTTCTCAGACAACTGGGAATAGCGCTTCCTCAAGATCCAGCCATACCACTACTGGGCATATATCCAAAAGAGGCTCAAGTACACAAAAAGGAGATTTGCTCAACCATGTTTGTAGCAGCTTTATTTGTAATAGTCAGAAGCTGGAAACAACCCAGATGCCCCTCACCTGAAGAATGGATGCAGAAATTGTGGTACATCTACACAATGGAATATTACTCAGCAATGAAAAATAAGGAAATCATGAAATATGCAGGTAAATGGTGGGATCTGGAAAGGATCATCCTGAGTGAGTTGTCCCAGAAGCAAAAAGACACACATGGTATATACTCACTCATATAGACATACAACATAGGACAAACCCACTAAAACCTGTGCATCTAAAGAAACTAAGCAAGAGAGAGGACCCTAACAAAAATGTCCAATCCCCATCTGGAAAGGCAAAGAGGATGGACATCAGAAGAAGAAGAAAATCAGAAACAACCTAGGAACCTTCTACAGCGGGCTTCTGAAAGCCAGACGAAGAAAACAGGAAACAACCTAGGAACCTACCACAGAGGGCCTCTGAAAGCCTCTGCCCTACAGACTATCAAAGCAGATGCTGAGCCGAATGGGCAACTGTTGGGCAGGTGAATGGAATTTTAGGTAAGAACTGGGAAATAGTAAGAGCTGGAGAGGACAGGGTCTCCACAAGAAGAGCAACAGAACAAGAAAATTTGAACACAGGGAACTTCCCAGAGACTCATACTCCAACCAAGGACTATTCATGGAGATAACCCAGAACCCCTGGACAGGTGTAGCCCAGGGCAGTTTAGAGTCCAATTGGGTAACATAGTAATGGGAAGAGGGACTGCCTCTGACATAATCTGATTGGCCTGCTCTTCGATCACCTCCCTCTGTGGGGGGAGCAGCCTTACCTGGCCATAGTAGAGGACAATACAGCCACTTTTGATGTGAACTGACAGACTAAGATCAGAAAGGAGAGGAGAACTTCCCTATTAGTGGACTTGGGGAGTGGCATGCAAGCAGAGGAGGGTGGGATTGGGAGGGGAGGAGGGAGGGGCTTATGGGGGAATGCAGAATGAATAAAGTGTAATTGATGAAAAATTTTTAAAAAAAGGGAAAAATATAATTTAAGAACCTTAAATGACTTTCAAAATTGGAGGAAAACATGGAGTTAGTCAATTGGCATGGAGCACGTCTCACCCCTGGGGGCAATGGTCTCCTGAACCTACTCAGACCTCGGACATCACCACTGCTAGTTCTAGAAATGACGCAGGATGTTCCAACAAGGGGTTAAGGATTCTCATAATATTTCCTATAAGCCCACACCTGTTTGTCTATATCCCCCATTTTTATTCATTATTAGCCAGATAGAGCCAAGTAATTGTGGTAATGATACTTGCTTTTTTGCCCAATGCTGGAATGCTAGTAAATTTAGGTATGCCCTGGTTACTCGCATGCCTCACTGGGTGCCTGTGCCCATTGATGCCCCTCATGCTATTTCTCTCTTCAGACAGAAAAGGGATCTTGGAACTACAGCCACCATTGTTACTACCATCTCATTGGCGGCTGTTGGAGCTACCACCAGGGCATTAGCCATGAGTCATACTGGGCAGACTGCTCAGACCCTGAATAATCACTTAGCCAATGTAGCTCATGCCTTAGTTGTACATAAAGGAATTAATGCTCAACTAAAAGGAAGCTTGATAGTGTTCAATCAGAGGATTGACCTCTTGCAGGAGCAAATTGATACCCTATGGCAAATTGCTCAACCTGGCTGTCAATGAAAGTATGCTGGACTTTGTGTCACTAGCATACAACATGAGAATTTTTCCTGTGCTGCAAATCTGTCTAAACAATTGTCGAGCTATATTTTAGGTAATTGGACTGGAGAATTCGATACTACGATGGAGCAGCTGAGAGTGGCCATTGTCACAGTAAATTCTACCAGAGTGGACGCAGGACTAGCCACAGGATTATCAACATGGATTGCTGCAGCCATGAATCATCTGAAGGAATGGGCTGGCATGGGAGCGTTAGCAGGCCTTCTGGTGTTGGTCTCCTTGGTTTGCATGCGGTATATATGCAAGATTAGAGTCTCACAACAGTGTGATGCAGCCATGATCATTCAGGCCTTTACAGCCATTGAAGCAGGACATTCTCCCCAAGCATGGTTGGCTACCATAAAAAGCTAAAATGTTATGCTCAGGATGTGAGGCTAAGCACTGCACTCAGGGTCAGCAGCTTTCGACCCTGAGAAGAGCATGTCTGATTGCATGCGGGTTGATGCCCCAGGTCCCGCCTCTGAGAAAAAGGTATCAGACGGGTCTGATGCTCTTTGGGTGGATGACACCTAAATGAACATCGGTACAAAGTCCCAATTTATTTCTAATATCAGAGATCAGACCTCTACTCTTGCCTGATGCGTCTAAATCAAAAAGGGGGAACTGTAGAGAGCTGCGGAATGCTATGCCTTAAAGATGGAGCTGGTTTCCTCCTTCCACCTTCCGGATGGTGAGTGCTCTCTGTCACGAACAACTCCACATTTGGCTAAGGCTGAGGATCTGGCTTTCTTCCATGTATTTGGACCTATCTGCATTGCCCACGTGGCCCGCCTGGCTTGGCTACCCAGAGGCTATTTAAGCTGTGGCCTGGCTTTCCCCAGGGTCCGAGGATTGTTCAAGGTTCCTGAATAAACTGCATTGAAAAAAAAAAGAATAGAGTAAAATAAACATAAGTAATGAATTGTGTTTAGTATTAGAAAGCATTATATGAATAGAAAAAGAAATAATGGGCTCTTTCTTAGGAAAAAATAGCTTAAGCAAGTACATCAGGCTTGAGCATTCCTCCCTTTAGCATCTTGTTTCTAAGGAAGATTATAAATCTTTAACAAGACATATGGGAGGATGTTTGACCAAGGTTTATTTAGATTTTAATGTAGAAAAAGACTTTGGCAGGTATTTTTCTTGGCTTGGAGGACTATTACAGTTCCTGACTTTCCACTTCACTAGTCACTGATAATGAAACCACAGTTTGACCTTTTTGTTTCTTGTTTGCATTGATCAGAAAGTTTCTAGCCTGAGATTTTTTGTGGGTACTGCTTTATGCTTGGCTACACTTTCGAGTTAAATCATAAACTTTGTATCCTTGGTAAAAGTTTGAATATTTTGGAAAGCATGCCAACGTTAAGGTGCTTCCTTATGAAATCACTATAAAATTATTAGCCTGCCTTCAGTAAAATTGCAGCAGAGCCAAAATCATTAATGTGTCTCTGTCAATTCATCTCTGAAACCGTATGTTCCTTTCCAGAGTCTTGTTCCCCACGGATTCAGGGAATCCGACTGGGCTGGTCCGTGGCAATCAAAGTTTACTGTTCACAGTTAAAAATAGCCCAGGATGCCCATAGTATGCATCATCTTAATAGTCAAACTTTGAGACTTCAATATGGATTGAGTGAGGAACAGGCCAGTAGTATAGTCAAGACTTAAAGTACTTGTCCACAATTTCAGCCTGTTACTCAAGCCAGTTCTAAAGGATTGGTTCCAAATCAGATATGACAAATGGATATTACTCATATTTCTGAATTTAAACAATTAAAAAATATACATCTATGCCTAGATACCTATTCTGGATTTATTTTGCCACTCCTCAACAAGGAAAATCTCCAAAGAATGTTATTGCTCATTGTCTACAGGCTTTTGATATTCTAGGAATTCCTAAACTGACAATGGAAAAGGATATAGTAGCAAATCTTTTAAAATATTTTGTCAACAGTTTCAAGTTTTTCACGTAACTAAAATGCCTTACAGGCCTCATGGATAAGGCAAGGTAGAGCATGTCCACTAAACAGTGATGATTTATTTGCAAAAAACAAAGAAGGGAGAGCTACTCCCCTGGATACCTAAGAATCATCTTAACCATGTTGTTTTCATTTTGAAATTTTAAAATTTGGATGAGCATGGTAAATCTGCAGCATATAGATTTTGGCATACAGAAACCAAGAAAACTTTTGCTAAAGATAAATGGAGGGGTCCTTTAAAAAATCAATGACATGGACTGGCCCCTGTACTCATATGGGGACAAGGATCTGTCTATGTTTTTCCATAAGAAAATGTTGCACCTAAATGGCTACTAGAACATCTGGTGCAAAAAAAAATGAATGAGGAGTTTCCTCCTGACAATGATAATGATGTCAACGAAGACCGGTGCAGTCAATATGACTGTTTATTGGGAGTACGTTCCTAATCCATCTCCACTACACCCAGTTTCCTGGGATGATCTAGAAGTCCTTGTTTAACTCAACAACCTTTGGTTGCTGGGTTTTCCTGCTTTTGAAGGAACACAAGTAAAAAACAAACAAAAACAAAACAAAACAAAACAAAAAAAAACCTCTTAACTTGTCAGAATTGGGAAGAGGTCATCTTCTTGCTTTACCAGAAAATGTATTCATCAGGAAGGCATAGTTTGACTTTGTAAGGCATGCTTTCCAGGACTTCATAATGTAGAAGAGAATCCTAGCCATGAACTAGTGGTTACCCAGCTACCTCAGACCCCAAGCTCAGGTGGCACCTCTGAACAAGCAGTCCTGGCATAAACACTATGTTTAGAGTGTTTGTCTTGAGGACACAGCAGGGAACACAGCTGCTCTTGTGTCATGGGCATATAACATGGACCGATTTCTCTGTCCTGATGGCCTCATTTAATTCTTAACCCCAGGACCAGGAGGATTCCTGACTGAACCAAGAGTAGGACACAGCTGCAGATCCAGCCAGGTCAGCTAAGGCAGCCCTACTCAGAGAGGGTTGACAACACTAGTGTAGAACAGCACCAGCTGTCATATAATATCTTGCCTCTTAGTCTTCTACTCTTCCCAATCTTTCTCTATTTCAGCCAAAACAGTCCTAGGAATTGTCTTGTTCCTTCTCTTTTCACTGCTCTTAAATACTCAATAGCACAGGGAAACTTAGACCATATGAGCGTATTATATTAGTAAGAATGTGAAGGTACATTTAATGAGTACATGAATAACTGGCTAATTCAAAGTCACAACCTGGGAAATTTCAGAACCAATACCACAATAGGAGACCACCTTGTCATTCGGTATATTCCTCTTAATCCAACATCACTTTGAAACTTCCCTACTTATAATGAAACTGTATAATTAAATAAATAAATAAATCTGAGGGTAATTTTGATTTGTATTTCCCTGATGACTAATGACATTGAGCATTTCTTTAAGTGTTTCTCTGCCATTCAATATTCCTGTATCAAGAATTCTCCCTTTAGATCTTTTTCACATTTTTTTTAAATTGGATTACTTGATTTGTTGCTTTTCAACTTCTTTAGTTCTTTATATATACTGGATATTAGCCCTCTGTAACAAAAAGACTTGGTGAAGATTCTTTCCCAATCTGTAGGCATTTGTTTTGTTTTAATGACAGTGTCCTTTGCTTTACAGAAGCTTTTCAGTTTCATGAGGTTCCATTTACTGATTGTTATTATTAGAGACTGTGCTGTTGATGTTCTCTTCAGGAAATTGTCTCCTGTGCCAATAAGTTCAGTGACTTTCCCTCTTTTTCTTCTACCCAATTTAAGGTGTCTAATTTTATGTTGAGGTCTTTGATCAACTTGGACTTTAGTTTTGTGCAGGATGATAAGTATGGATCTATTTGCATTTTTCTACATGTAGACAACCAGTTAGTCTAGCAGCGTTTGTTGAAAATGCTATCTTTTTTCCATTGTATTGTTTTGGCATCTTTGTCAAAACTCAGGTGTCCATAATGTGTGGGTTTACTCCTGGGTCTTCTATTTGGTTCCATACATACCCCATTCTTTCTATGCCAGTACTACTCAGGTTTTATAACTGTTGCTCTATAGTACAGATTGAGATCAGCGATGTAGAAACCTCCAGAAGGTCTTTTATTGTGCATGACCGTTTTAGCAATTCTGGGTTTCTAGTTTTTCCATGAGTTTGGGAATTTTCTTTCAAGATCTGTATAGAATTGTGTTGGTAATATGATGGGAATTATCTGTAAATCTGAGGATTTCTTTTGGTAAGAATGCCATTTTTACTACGTTAATTCTACCAAGACATGAGAATCGGAGATCTGGTCCATCTTCTGATATCTTCTTCTAATTCTTTCTTCAGAATCTTGAATATTTTTTATACAGATCTTTGACTTGCTTGGTTAGGGTCATACCAAGGTACCTTGTGTTTTTTGAGCAAATACAAGAACACATTAAAGATATCATCCATGATGACCAAGTAGGCTTCATCCCAGGATGCAGGGGGTGGTCAATATATGGAAATCCATCAATGTGATCAACCATATTAAAAAAACAAACAAAAAAAAAACATGATAATATCTTTAATGCTGAAAAAGCTTTGACAAAATCCAATATCCATTCATGTTTAAATATTGGGGAGATTAGGGATGACAGGTACATATCGAAAAAAAAGTAAAAGCAATACACAACAAGCCTATAGCCAACATAAAGCTAAATGGAGACAAACTTAAAGCAATCCCACTAAAATCAGGGATAAGGCAAGGCTGATCACTCTCTCCATATTTTTTTCAACATAGTTCTGGAAGTCTTTGCTAGAGAAATAAGAAAATTGAACAAGATCAGGGAGATAGAAATCAGAAAGGAAAAATTCGGAGTATCACTATTTGCCGATGGTATTATAGTATACCTTAGTGATCAAAAAATTCTACATGGGAAATCCTACAGCTGTTGAACACCTTTAGCAAAGTGGAAGGATACAAAATTAACTCAAAAAAAAAAAATCAGTAGCCCACCTGTATACAAAAGACAAAAGGGCTGAGAAAAAAATTAGGGAAATAAAATGAATTAAATTATCTAACAAGCCCATACCTCCTAACCCTTTCCAGACATTTCCTTACTGGGGACTCCACATGTAAATAGATGAGCTTCAAGAGGAGAGTGTAATTGAAATTACCAGGAAGTGGAAGAAGACTGAGGGACTTCTAAGCTAAAAGAATATAGGTATCCAGATAGTTTGTCATTCAATATAATGTTTAAAGCCCAAATTACTTCCAAGTTCTAAATAACAGGACTGACATTTCCCTTTGGGGAAATGTGGAATATTTCCCTAATGAAGTATTATTTAGCTAAGAAAATGACAACAAGATATTTCCAGGCAAATGGATGGAATCAGGAAAAAAACATCCTTGGTGAAATAACTAAAATGCAGAAAGACAAATATGTTATGTATTCATTTAAGAGGAAGTTTCTGCTGGGGGCAATGGTTTCCTGAACCTACTCAGACCTCGGACAGGACCACTGCTAGTTCTAGAAGTGATGCAAGATGTTCCAAGGAGGGGGTTAAGGCTTCTCATAATATTTCCTATAAGCCCACACCTGTTTGTTTATATCCCCCATTTTTATCCATTATTAGCCAGATAGAGCCAGCCAAGTAATTGTGGTGATGATACTTGCTTTTTTGCCCAATGTTGGAATGCTAGTGAATTTAGGTATGCCCTGGTTACTCACATGCCTTGCTGTGTGCCTGTACCCGTTGATGCCCCTCACGCTATGATTCTCTTCAGACAGAAAAGGGATCTTAGAACTACAGCCGCCACTGTTACTGTCATCTCATTGGCAGCTGTTGGAGCTACCACCGTGGCATTAACCATGAGTCATACTGTGCAGACTGCTCAGACCCTGAATAATCTTTTAGCCAATGTAGCTCATGCCTTAGATGTACAAAAAGGAATTAAAGCTCAACTAAATGGAGGCTTGATGGTGTTCAATCAGAGGATTGACCTCGTGCAGGAGCAAATTGATACCCTATGGCAAATCGCTCAACGTGGCTGTCAATGAAAGTATGCTGGACTTTGTGTCACTAGCATACAACATGAGAATTTTCCCTGTGCTGCAAATCTGTCTAAACAATTGTCGAGCTATATTTTAGGTAATTGGACTGGAGAATTCGATACTACGATGGAGCAGCTGAGAGTGGCCATTATCACAGTAAATTCTACCAGAGTGGACGCAGGACTAGCCACAAGATTATCACCATGGATTGCTGCAGCCATGAATCATCTGAAGGAATGGGCTGGCATGGGAGCGTTAGCAGGCCTTCTGGTGTTGGTCTCCTTGGTTTGCCTGTGGTGTATATGCAAGATTAGAGTCTCACAACAGCGTAATGCAGCCATGATCATTCAGGCCTTTACAGCCATTGAAGCAGGACAGTCTCCCCAAGCATGGTTGGCTACCATAAAAAGCTAAAATGTTATGCTCAGGATGTGAGGCTAAGCACTGCACTCACGGTCAGCAGCTTTCGACCCAGTGAAGTGCAAGTCTGATTGCATGCAGGTTGATGCCCCAGGTCCCGCCTCTGAGAAAAATGTATCGGACCGGTCTGATGCTCTTTGGGTGGATGACACCTAAATGAACATCAGTACAAAGTCCCAATTTATTTCTAATATCAGAGATCAGACCTCTACTCTTGCCTGATGCGTCTAAAACAAAAAGGGGGAATTGTAGAGAGCTGCGGAATGCTATGCCTTAAAGATGGAGCTGGTTTCTCCCTTCCACCTTCCCAATGGTGAGTGCTCTCTGTCACAAACAACTCCACATTTGGCAAAGGCTGATGATCTGGCTTGCTTCCATGTATGTGGACCTATCTGCATTGCCCCCGTGGCACGCCTGGGTTGGCTACCCAGAGGCTATATAAGCTGTGGGCTGGCTTTCCCCAGGGTCTGATGATTGTTCAATGTTCCTGAATAAACTGCATTGAAAAAAAAAAGGAAGTCTCTGGTCTCTGAATAGTGGGGGATAAAGTTACAATAGGCCATCTATTGTGAACAAAGCAGTGTTTCACTAGGGGACTGGTGGCAGTTAAAAGAGTTGTTGGGTTGAGGGCATCCTACAAAAATTTTCAAGAAACCCATGCTATTGCTATTCAAATATGTTGATCTCTGCCCTCAAGTGATATTTCAGTGTCATGTTTTGGATCCACAGAAATGCTTTCTTCCACATCAAATGAGATTGCATATAGAGGCCCACAGTCCAAAATGATGAAGAGAGAGTCCTTAAAACACCCAGCTCTTAATTGGATTTTCCTATGAAATTTGCCCTCCTCTCATGGAAGACTGCAGGAGAGTAGGCAGGAAAAGTGTCCTAAGTAGAGGGAATTAAGACACAAGGAGAATAATGCCTTGAGAATTAGGCCACAGAGGAAGATGATACAGCCAGCCTGGTTAGATGAGATTAGCTGAGGTCAGAGGGAAGGAGGAGGGTGACCTCTCCAATTAGGGAAATAGAGAGAGAGCATAGGGGTATAAGAAGTAGGGTGGGTGGGACTGGAAGAAGGAGAGGAGGAGGCAGCAGAGGAGATAAAAAATGAGCCAATCATAATAAATAAAAATATAAGAAAATCTGTGATCAATGTGATGAAGTATAGAGCTCTTCAGGAATGATGGCTTCTTCTTGGGAGTTGTACCATCATGAGGAAAAGATAAACTCTCTTTTCTTAAAGGGACTTGGTAGGGAGAATCTGATCATGTTCCAATGAATATATGAACAACACATAATTCATTTGATGTATTTTAAAGAACACAAATTAGGAATGGGCGGGCATGGGAGTGTTAGCAGGCCTTCTGGTGTTGGTCTCCTTGGTTTGCCTGTGGTATATATGCAAGATTAGAGTCTCACAACAGTGTGATGCAGCCATGATCATTCAGGCCTTTACAGCCATTGAAGCAGGACATTCTCCCCAAGCATGGTTGGATACCATAAAAAGCTAAAATGATACGCTCAGGATGCGAGGCTAAGCACTGCACTCAGGGTCAGCCGCTTTGGACCCAGAGAAGAGCATGTCTGATTGCATGCGGGTTGATGCCCCAGGTCCCGCCTCTGAGAAAAAGGTATCGGACGGGTCCGATGCTCTTTGGGTGGATGACACCTAAATGAACATTTGTACAAAGTCCCAATTTATTTCTAATATCAGAGATCAGACCTCTACTCTTGCCTGATGCGTCTAAAACAAAAAGGGGGAACTGTAGAGAGCTGCGGAATGCTATGCCTTAAAGATGGAGCTGGTTTCCGCCTTCCACCTTCCCGATGGTGAGTGCTCTCTGTCACGAACAACTCCACATTTGGCTAAGGCCGAGGATCTGGCTTGCTTCCATGTATGTGGACCTATCTGCATTGCCCCCGTGGCACGCCTGGGTTGGCTACCCAGAGGCTATTTAAGCTGTGGGCTGGCTTTCCCCGGGGTCCGAGGATTGTTCAATGTTCCTGAATAAACTGCATTGAAAAAAAAAAAAAAAAAAAAAAAAAGAACACAAATTAATGAGACACATGGGAAGGAATTTCTACCTTGGAACAATGGAAAAAGAGTATAATGTATATTATATGAAATTCCCACAAAATCAATAAAAATAATATGTTGACACCTTTAATAATGACATTAACATGGAGAAAAGATTGTGCTAAAAAGAGCAGAGTTCGACTTTGTATGGCATGTTTTCCAGTAACACATTATGTATCAGGAATCCTAGCCATGAAATAATTGTTACACAGCTACCACAAACATCATGAGCTCAGGTGGCACCTCTCTGAAAAAGCAGTTGTGAAAGGAACACTATGTTTAGAGGGTGTATCCTAGGGATATAACATGAACCCATTTTCTATCCTGAAGGAACATTTTTAAATGAAATCAGTAGGAGCAGGACATTATCTCACTGACCACTGAGTCGGAGATAGCTGCCAATCCAGTCAGGTCAGCCAAGTAAACCATGCTCATAGTGGTTTGGCAAAACAAGTGTGGAACAGCACCAGCAATAGTTTATTGCCCCTCAGTTTTCCTTTTACACTCGCCATTCTTTCTCTGTTTCAGCCAAACCAGTCCTAGGAATTACCAGTTTTCCATCTGTTTTCCCTCCTCTTAAAGACTGATTACACCAGACAACCCTCTACCCTTCCACATTATTATATCAATAAGAATGTGAAGGTACATTTAGTCAGTATGGCAGTAACTGTTCTGTTCAAGGTCACAATGTAGGAAATTTCAGATCCAAGATCACAGTAGTAGACCATCTTGTCATTTGGTAAATTCCCCTTAATCCCACTTCATTTTGAAGCTTTCCTATTGAGGAAGCTGTCCAACTAAATAATCATTAAAGTTTCATTTACTAGCTGACATTGTCACAGAGGTAAGCAGGAGTAAATGTGTGGGATCTGGAAAAAGGGATGAGATAAATGTTTGTTGGTTTTCACAAGAAAAAGTCACATGTGCACTGAATCAGAGATACTGTGGAAAGTTTGTTTACTCATCTCCATGTAAACCTCAAGATTCTCTCAGTTACTGATATATATATCAATTGAAGTAAGTGTTGCTCATATACTCATTGAAACATGATCAGAGTCTCAGTGCCAAGCCCCTTAAAGAAAACTGAGTTTATCATTGCCACACACTGGCACCAACCCAAGAAGAAGCCATCAGTACTGAAGAGCTCTATAATTCATCACCTTGTTCACAGATTTTCTCATGTATTTATTTATTATGAATTGTTTACTTTGTATCCCCACTGCTGCCCCCACCCTATTCTCCTTCCAGTCCCACCCACCCTCCGTAATATATCCTGATGCCCATTTTCTAGTTCCCTGATAGAGGAGGTCCTCCTCACTCTTCAATCTGACCATAGCTAATAAGGTCTCATCAAGGCTGGCTGCATCAAATTCCAATGAGTCCTGATTCTCAGAGCATTGTTTTTCTTTTGTCCTCAGTTCCCTCTACTTATGATACTCTTCCTGCCTCCTCTCCTGCAGGCTTTCCAGAGAACTGAGGGGAGTGAGAATTTCATCCTGAAATCCCTTTTAGACCTGGGTGTTTTAAGGTCTCTCACTGCATAATATAGGACTGCATGTCTCTATATCAAGTACCATTTGATACAGAAGAAAGCATCTCTTTGGATCAGAGAACATGGCACTGATCTATCAGTTGAGGGCAGAGAGCAACATACTTTAATAACAATAGACTGGTTGCTTGAAAATTTCCATAGCATGCCCTGGCACAACAACTCAATTAACTGCCATCCAATCCCCTTCCTGGAAGACTGGTTTGGTCAAAATAGATGACCTATTAGAACTTCATCTTCCACTATTAGAAGACCTCCTAATAAATGAATGCATACCATATTTGTTCATTTTAGTTATTTCACCCAGGATGATTTCTACTGGTTCCATCCATTTGCCAGAAATTATCATGATGTCTTTTCTTAGCTGACTAAAACTCTGTTATGGAAATATTCTACATTTTCCCCAAAAGAGATTGTCAAACTGTTCTTTAGTCCTTTTAAGTTGCTGGGACTTTACTCATTGTATTGAATGACAAGCTTTCAGGATAACTATGTTCTTTTAGCCTAGAAGACTCATCTTCTTACACTTCCTGGTGATTTGAATTGCAATGTCACCTTGAAGCTCATCTAATTTCATCTAATTTTAGTCCTCAGTGAGGAAATGTCTGGGAAGGGTTAGGAGGTATGGCCTTGTCAGATAATGTAATTTGTATTGGAGTTATATGATAGCAGGGTGTGCTGTGTGGTTGATATAGGAATGAAAGTGACCAGACAAAATGGAGTCCCTGTCTCTCAGTCTCTCACTTTATAACTGTTTTTCTGTTGGTCTCAATCTCTCTATTTCTGAATCTGTCAAACTCACACTTTCTTTCTCTATCTCTCAAAGTCTCACTCTCTCAGCCTGAAGATTGTGGTCAGTATGAAAAGCCCTCAGTTCTGCTGAAGGAGTACAACAAGATGACTGCTTGATGACATGACATCATGGATAGTCTCTGTAAAAATAAAACAAGGTCACAATTAAATGCTTTTCATTCAAAGAGTGGCCTTGGTTAGGGAATATTTTCACAGTAAGTAATTCACTGACTGGGGACATATCTGTGCACTTAACAAATAATAATGGAATCTGTGATAATGAAATCCTGAAAATCTGGCTGGCTTTCTCTTGTTTCATGACATCATTCTGCCTCTCAGTCAATCAGCAGCTGAGAGAATCTTGAGGCTTCCATGCCCCATACCCAGATCCCAAACCTAAACTCCTGTTTACCTCTGTGACAATCTCAAGTAGGAAATTGAACTTTAATATTTATTTAATTACACAGCTTCCTAAGTAGAGAATCTTCAAAGTGATTTGAGATGAAGGGGAATGTACAGAATGACAAGGTGGTTTCCTTCTGTGGTGTTGGATCAGAAATTTCCTAGGTTGTGACTTTGAAGTGAGCAGTTACTTGTGTACTCACTAAAGATACTTTCACATTCTTATTGATAGAATAGCCTGGCATGGTTTAGGGTTCCATGGATTATTGAGTCTGTAAGATCAGGGGAAAGAGACTGATACCAGACAATTATTGGGACATGTTTGGCTCACACAGTAAAAGATCAGTGTATGTAAAAGGAGAACTGAGGGACAATTAACTATTTGACAGTTGGTGCTCTTCCAAACTAGTGTTTCCAACCCTCTCTGAGCAGGGTTGCCTTTGATCATCTCACTGGATTGGTATCTGTGTCCTACTCAGTGGTCAGTGATGAACCCTCCTGGTTCTAGGGTTTACAGTTAAAACTTGGCCTTCAGGTCAGTGAAATCAATCTGTACTATATGCCTAGGACACAAGAGCAGATATGTTTCCACCAGTGGTGCTCCAGACAAACCCTATGCATGTAGTGTTAATGCCAGGATTGCTTTTTCAGAGGTGCTACCTGAGCTCATGGGGTCTGAGGTAGCTGGGTCACAACTAGTTCATGGCTAGGATTCTCTGCTACCTTATGAGTTCCTGGGAAGCATCCCTTACAAAGTCAACTCTACCCTCCTTAGCAGAATCTTATCTCCACATTAAAAGTCATTGTGAAAGTTGTCAACATATTATTTTTATTAAATATTTGGAATTTTATATAATATACATGACACTACTCCTCCATTGCTCTCATATTCAAATTCCTATCCATGTGTCAACCTGAAATCTTTTTTCTTTAAAATACATCAATTGAAGCATGTGTTGTTCATATACTCATTAGAACATGATCTCAATCTCAGTGCCAATGAGTTCATACTTGTCACACCATGACACCACCCTCAAGAAAAAGGCATCAGTCTTGAAGAGCTCTATACTTCATCACCTTGATCACAGTTTTTCTTATGTATTTATTTATGAGAATTTGTTCCTTTTATTCCCCTCTGCTGCCCCATCACTCTTCTCCTCCCAGTTCCACCCACACTTTTTCTGCTACTCTTTTTCTAAATCCCTGTGAGGGTAGGTCCTCCTCCCCCACTGATCTGACCCTAACTTATCAGGTCTCATCAAGGCTGGCTGCATCATCTTCTTCTGTGGCCTGAATCTCAGGGCATTGTTCTCCCTGTGTCCTCAAATCCCTCTACTTATGATACTCTTCCTGTTTCCACTCCTGCAGGCTTCCCAGAGCTCTGAGGGGAGGAAGAATTTCATTGGGAAATCTCACTTAGAGCTGTTTTTTTTTAAGGTCTCTCTCTCTAGTATCATACTGTGGGTCTCTGTATGCAATCCCATTTGATGCAGAAGGAAGAATCTCCATGGATAGAAGAACAAGGCATTAATCAATCATTTCAGGGCAGTGAGCAACTTATTTTTAATAACAACAGCATATGATGCTTAAAAATTTCTGCAGAATGCCCAGCCCCAAAAACTCAATTAACCGCCATCCAATTCCCCTACTGGAAGACTGCTTTGGTCACAATAGATGGCCTAGTGGCCATTTATCCCCCACTAATAGGAGATCTTCTAATAAATAAATACATATCATATTTGTGTTTCTGCATTTATGTTACTTCATGCAGGATGGTTATTCCTGGTTCCATCCATTTGCCTGAAAATATGTTGTTATTTTCTTAGATGAATAATTCTCCGTTATGGAGATTCCACATTTTTCTCAAAGGATATAGCCAGTCCTGTTCTTTAGAATTGGAAATTTCTGGGACTTCAATTATTCTATTAAATTACAAACTATAAGGGCAACTACGTTTTTTTAGCCTAGAAGTTTCTCCATTTTCTTCCACACTTTGGTGATTTGAATTGCAATTTCCCCTTGAAGTTCATCTGTTTATATATGGAGTCCCCAGAGAGGAAATATCTGGGAAGGGTTAGCCATATTGCCTTGTTAGAGGCAATATGGAGTTATGTTATGGGAAGTTTTGCTTTGAGGTTGTAATGCCAATGAAAGTGACCAGACACAATGCCATCTCTGTCAGGGGGAGGAGGACCTCACCTATCAGCAGAATTTTAGAAAGGGGTAGAAGAAGAAGTGTAGCTGGGAATGGAAGGAGAAGAGGGAGGGAACAGCAGAGGGGATACAAAGGGAACAAATAAGTAAAAACATTTAAAAAGACTGTGATCAAGGTGATGAAGTATAGAGCTTTTTCAGGACTTATGGCTTCTTCTTGGGGGTGGTGTCAGGGTGCAGAAAGGATGAACTCAGTTTTCTTTAAGGGACTTGACCCTGAGACTCTGATCATGTTCCAATGAATAGATAACACATACTTCAGCTGATATATTTTAAAGGAAAAAAAATAAGTGTGACACATGAACCTGAGAGCAATGAAAAAGGAGTGTAATATGTATTATATTAAATTCGCATATAAGCAATAAAAATAATATGTTGACAACTTTTACAAAGACGTTTAACATGGAGAAAAGATTCTGTTAAAGGAGAATCAAAGGAGTTTGACTTTGTAAGGCATGATTTCCAGGAACTCATTATGTAGTAGATAATCTCTGCCATGAACTAATGGTTACACACCTACCTCAGACCCCATGAGCTCAGATGACACCTCTGAAGAAGCAGTATTAGTACTAACACAAAGTTTAGAGGGTTTGTCTGGAGGACCACTGAAGGAAACTGAGATGCTCTAGTGTCCTAGGCATACAAAAAAGCCCTATGTCTATGTCCTGAAGGCCCAGTTTGAACTGTAAACCCCAGGAACAGGAGGATTTCTCACTGACCACTTAGTACGACACAGCTACCAATCCAGCCATGTCAGCGAAGGCAAACCTGCTCATAGAGATTTGGCAACACTAGTGTAGAACATCGTTAGTTTTCAAATAGTTTATTGCCCCTCAGTTCTTCTTTTACATTCACAGATCTTTCCTGTTTTAGCCTAAGTATTCCCAGGAAAGTTTGGGTTTCCTCATTCCCTGCTCCACAATAGTCAATTCTCCAGAGAACCCTAGACCATGCCAGTCTATTTTTATCAATAAGAAGATGAAGGTACATTTGTTGAGTATGCCAGTAACTGCTCAGTTCAAAGTCACAACCTAAGAAATTTCAGATTTAAGACTACAGTAGGAGACCACCTTGTCATTCCTACATTCCCCTAAATCCCACATCACTTTGAAGTTTCCATACATAGAAATGTGCATGATAGTACTCATTAAAGTTTCATTTCCTACCTGACATTGTCACAGAGGTAAACTGGAATAAATGTGTGGGATCTGGAAAAAGGGATGAGATAAAGGCTTTTTGGGATACAGGAGAAAAAGTCACATGTGCCCAGGATCAGAGATACAGGACACTGATGGAAGTTGGTTATCTCATCTCCATGGAAACCTCAAAATTCTCTCTGATGTTGATTGGTTGAGTGGAAGAATGATGTCCTGAAACAGGTGAAAGCCAGTGAGAGTTTCAGGAGACAGTTATTAAAATGGCCAAGTAGACAGCCTGCTTGAGAGAAAGGCTCAGCAGACCTACAATGCCTCAATCTGGGCATCAGAAAGCACACAACCCTGAGATGACAGTTTCTGTGGAAAAGAATCTTAGTTTAGGAAAAACGTCACATATTTCTTTCACGTGGTCATTAGTAAAGTCACCTGTCCTTGCCATGGGAATATTACATTATCACAGATTACATTACTATTTGTTAAATGCACAGATAAGTCCTCAGTCAGTGAATTACTTCCTGTGAAAATGCTCACTGAGCAAGGGAACTTGCTTATATTATTTACAGAGACCATCCAGCCTGTCATAGCAGCAAGCAGTCATCTTGTTGTAGTACGTCAGCAGATCTGTGAGCTTTTCATACTGATCCCCAAGTGGCAGGCAGAAAGAGGGAGACAGAGAGAGAAAGAGAATGTGCTAGAAAGACATATTCAAAAATAGAGACACCAACACCGACAGGAACAAAGATATAAAGTAACAGAGACCAAGAGACAGAGACTCCATTTTCAATGGCCACTTTCATTGGCATATAATCTTTAAAGCACAACCTCCTATAATAAAACTCCAATAGGAATTATATTATCTAACAAGACCATAACTCCTATCCCTTCCCAGACATTTCCTCACTGGGAACTGAACAAGTAAATAGATGAGCTTCAAGTGACCATTGGAATTCAAATCACCAGAAGCAGAAGTTGGAGGGATTTCGAGGCTAAAAGTACATAGTTATCCTGATAGTTTGTCATTCACAACAGTGGAGGAGGGTTTCCCTTTGTCCACAATCTCATCAGCATGTGTTGTCATTTGAGTTTTTGATCTTGGCCATTCTGATGTGTCATTTTGATTTGCATTTCCCTGATGGCTAAGGACATTGAGCATTTAAGTGTTTCTCTTCCCTTCGATATTCCTCTATCCAATATTCTCTGTTTAGCTCTGTTCCCCATTTTTTATTACTGGTGCTCTATAATAAATCTTGAGATCAGGGATATGAATACCTCCAGAAGATCTTTTATTGTAGAGGATTTTTTTTTTTTTTTAGCAATTCTGGTTTTCTTGATTTTCCATATGAAGTTGAGAATTTTTCTTTCAAATTCTGTAAAGAATTGAGTTGCTACTTTGAAGGAAATTGCATTGAATATAGATTGCTTTTGGTAAGATCAACATATTTACTATGTAAAGCCTGCCAAGCTGTAAGCATGGGAGATCTTTCTATATTCTGATATTTTCTTCTAATTCTTTCTTTAGAGAGTGGACATTTTTTTCATAAACTCTTTGACTTGCTTGGTTAGAGTCATACCAAGGTACTTTATATCTTTGACCGAACACAAGAACACATCAAAGATATCTGCCACTATTACCAAGTAGGCTTCATCCCAGGTATGCAAGGGTGGTTCAATATATGGAAATTCATCAAAATGATCCACCATATTAAAAAAAATGAAAGAAAAAAAACATACAATAATCTCCTTACATGCTGAAAAATCATTTGTCAAAATCCAACATCTCTTCATGTATAAAATATTGGAGAGATCAGGGATACAAGGCACATATTTAAATATAGTAAATGCAATATAATGTAAGCTTATATCCAACATCAACCTAAAATAAGAGAAACTTAAAGCAATCCCACTGAAATCAGAGACAAGGCAAGACTTCCCAATCTCTTCATATTTCTTCAACATAGTTCTGGAAGTCATTGATAGAGCAATAAGACAATTGAAGTAGATCAAGAGGATACAAATCTGAAAGGAAGAAGTCAAAGTATCACTCTACAGATGATATGATACCTGAGTGACCCCAAAATTCTACTAGGAAATTCCTTCAGCTGATAAACACCTTTACCAAAGTGGCTGGATAAAAAATTAACTAAAAAGAAAAAATTATCAATAGCCCTTCTGTATACGAAAGATAAAAGGGCTGAGAAAGAAATTATCGATACAAAAGGAATTGAATTAACTGACAAGGACATACTTCCTAAACAGACATTTCCTCACTGAAGACTCAAATGTAAATAAATGGGCTTGGAGAGGACATTGTAATTCAACTCATCAGGAAGAAGAAGAAGATGGAAGGAATTCTAGACTAAAAGAACATTGTTATCCTGAAAGTTTGTCACTCAATACAATGAACAAAGTCCCAGCATCTTGGAAAGACTCAAGAATAGAACTGACAATCTCCATTTGGGAAAACATGGAATAGTTCCATAACAAGAGTATTATTCAGCTAAGAAAATGACACCAAGACATTTTCAGGCAAATGGATGGAACCAGGAAAAATCATCCTAGAGGAAGTAACTAAAATGCAGAAAGACAAATATGGTATGTATTCACTTATTAGGAGGTCTCCTAATATTGGGAGATTGAGTTCCAATAAGCCATCTATTGTGACCATGAGGGATATTCGATGGGAGTTAATTGAATTGTGGGGCCAGGACAACCTATGGAAATTTTAAGACAACCCATGTTGTTTTTATTAGAATAAGTTGCTCTCTGCCCTCAAATGATTGGTCAGTGCCATGTTCTTGGAGCCACAAAGATGCTTTCTTCTGCATCAAATGGGATTGCACATAGAGACCCACAGTCCAGTCCGATATTATGCAGAGAGAGACCTTTAAACACCTAGCTGTGAATGGGATTTGCCTATGAAATACTACCTATCCTCAATTCTCTGCTAAGCCTGCAGGAGAAGAGGTAGGAAGAGTATCATAAGTAGAGGCAATTGAGGAGAGAAGAAGAACAATGCCATGAGAACCAGGCCTCAAAGGAAGATGATGCAGCCAGCCTTCATGAGACCTGATTAGCTAGGGTCAGATAGAAGTGGGAGGAGTACCTCCTCTATCAGGGAACTAGAAAAAGGGAATAGGGATGTAGATGGGACTGGAAGCAGAAGAAGGAAGGGGCAGCAGTGGGGATACAAAGGGAACAATTCATAATAAATAAATACATCAGAAATAATGTGAACAATGTAATGAATTATAAAGCTCTTCAGGACTGATGGCTTCTTCTTGGGGGTGGTGCCAGTGTGTGGGAATGATGAACTCATTATTCTTTAAGGGACTTGGCAATGAGACTCTAATCATGTTCCAATCAGTATATGAACAACACTTACTTCAATACATATATTTTAAAGAAAAAAAATTAATGTGACACATAGGTATGAATTTGAATATATATATAATATATATAATGTATATTATATATAATATATATTACACTCCTTTTCCATTATTCCCAGGTTCAAATTCATACCTATGTGTCACATTAAATTTATATACATATGTATATATATATATATATAATAAAATTCCCACATCATAATCAATAAAAATAATATGTTGAAAACTTTTACAGTGACTTTTAACATGGAGAAATAATTCTGCTAAAGGAGGGCAAAGTTTGATGTTGTAAGGCATTCATTCCAGGAACTCCTTATGTAAGCATCCTAACCATGAACTAGTGGTTACCCAGGTATGTCAGACCCAAAGAGGTCAGGTGCCATCCCTGAAAAAGCAGTCCTAGAAAAAACACTACATTTAGAGGGTTTGTCTAGAAGACCACAGCAGGTAACACAGCTGCCCTTGTGTCCTAGGCATATAATACCAACCAATCTCTCTTTCCTGATGGCCCAGTTTTAACTGTAAACCCTAGACCAGGAAACTTGCTCACTGATCACTGAGTAGGATACAGCTGTCCATTGAGACAGGTCAACCAAGGCAACCCTGCTCATAGAATATTGCCAAAACTCGTGTGAATTATCACCAGCTGTAGGAAAGCTGTAAAGTGGTGTGGGAGGAAGGAGAATGTATTGAATGACTGTGGTCTTGGATCTGAAATTGCTAGGTAGTGACTTTTAACTGAGCAGTTACTCTAGTCCTCACTAAGTGTATCTTCACATTCTTATTGATATAGGCTGGCAGAGTCTAGGGTTCCCTTTGGTATTGAGTCTTTAAGATCAGGAAAAAGAGAAGAAAACATGGTAATTCCTGGGACTGTTTCAGGTGAAACAGAGAAAGAATGGTGAGTGTAAAAGGAGAATTGAGGGGCAATATACTATTTGACAGCTTATCCTGTTTCACACTAGTGTTGCCAACCCCCTATGAGGTTGCCTTAGCTGACCTGGCTGGATCGGCAGCTGTGTCCTCAGTGGTCAGTGAGGAACCCCACTGGTCCTGGGCTTTAGAGTTAAAAGTGGGCTTTCAGGACAGAAAAAAATGGGTCTGTGTTATATGCCAAGGAAACAAGAGCAGTGGAATCCTACAGCAAACACTCTAACGTAGTGTGAATGCCACCACTGCTTGTTCAGTGTTGCCACCTGAGTCCATGAGGTCTGAAGTAACAGGGTAAACACTATTTCATGGCTATGATTCTTTACTATCTAATGACTTCCTGGAAATTATGCCTTACAAAGTCAAACTCTGCCCTCCTTAAGCAGAATCTTTTCTCCATGTTAAAAGTCATTATAAAAGTTGTCAACATATTATTATTGATTATGTTTGAATTTCATATAATATATATTACACTCCTTTTCCAATGCTCTCAGGATCAAATTCCTACCCCTGTGTCACACACACAAAAAAATTGTTTTTCTTTAAAATACATCAATTGAAGTGTATATTATTCATCTACTCTTTGGGAGATGGTCAGAGTCTCAGTACCAACCCCTTAAAGAAAACTGAGTTCATCAATGTCGAACCCTGGATCCACCCCCAAGAAATGCCAACAGTCCTGAATAGCTCTATACTTCATCACCATTATCACAGTCTTTCTTATGTATTTATATATCACCATTTGTTCACTTTGTATCCCCTATGCTGCCCCCTCCCTCTTCTCCTTCAAGTCTCATCCACCCCCTCTTAAGCTACTTTACCCTTTGTCTAGTTCCCTGATTTGGAAGGACCTCCTCCCCCTTCAATCTGACCCTAGCTTATCAGGTCTCATCAAGGCTGGCTGCATCATTCTCCTCAGCAGTCTGAGGCTCAGGGCATTGTTCTTCTGTACTCTGCTTATCACACTCTTCCTGCCTCCTCTCCTGCAGGCTTCCCAGAGTTCTGAGGGAAGGGAGAATTTCATAATGAAATCCCATTTAGAGCTGAGTGTTTCCAGGTCTATCTCTGCATAATATCAGACTGTGGGTCTCTATGCATTCCCAATAATGTAAAAGGAAGCATCTCTGTCTGTACGAGAACATGGCTGATATATCAATTAAGGGAAGAGAGCAATATATTTTAATGACAACAGCCTGAGTTGCTTGAAAACTTCTATAGGTGCCCTGCCCTAACAACTCAGTTAATTCACACTCAGTCCCCCTATTGGAACACTGGTTTGGTCACAATAGATGCCCTATTAGAATTTTATCCCCTACAATTAGGAGACCTCTTAATAAGTGAATACATACCATATTTCTCTTTCTGAATTTTAGGAACTTCACCATGATGATTTTTCCTGGTTCCTTAAATATGCCTTAATATCAATGTAATTTCTTTGTTGAATAATACTCATTTATGGGAATATACCACATATTCCCCAAAGGATACTGTAAGTCCTGTTTTTTAGAATTAGAAGTTGTTGGGACTTTAATCACTGTATTGAATGGCAAACTATCAGGATAATTTTGTTCTTTTGGCCTAGAAGTGCCTCCATCTTCTTCTTCTTCCTGGTGATTTGAATTGCAATATCCCTTTGAAGCTCATCTGTTTACATGTGGAGTCCCCAGTGAGGAACAGTCTTGGAAGCATTAGGAGGTATGGCCTTGTTAGATAAAATTATTCATTTTGGAGTTATATTATGGAAGGGTGTGCTTTCAGGTTGATATGCCAATGAAAGTGAACAGACAGAATGGAGTCTCTGTCTCTTGGTCTCTGTCACTTTATATCTTTGTTTCTGTTAGTATCAGTATCTATTTCTGAACCATCTCTCTCACTCTTACTCTTTCTGTCTCTCTCTGCCTCTCCCTCTCTGTTTGCCACTTGTGTTTCATTGTGAAAAGCTCTCAGATGTGCTGAAAGACTGCAAGATGACTGCTTGCTGACATGACATCATGGATGGTCTCTGTAAAAATATAAGCAAGGTCCCAATTAATCACTTTTTGTTCAAAGATTTATGTTGATTAGGGAGCATATTCACAGAAAGTAATTCACTGACTGAGGATATATCTGTGCATTTAACAACTAATAATGGAATCTGTGATAATGTGAAAGTCGATGTCAAGGACACATGAATTTTTTAATGCTTACTTGATAGAAGTATATGACCCTTTTACTAAACTAATAGTCTTGGACTCAGGAACTGACATGTCTGTGTTTTGTGCTTCCACCTGCCAAGATTATGTCATGTAGGTATGCTCAGCTTTGCTCTTTAGCAGGCTGTCCAGTTGGCCTTTTAAATGACTGTTTCCTGAAACTATTACTGGCTTTCACCTGCTTCATGACATCATTCTTCCTCACAGCCAATCAGCACCTGAGAAAATCTTGAGGATTCCATGGAGATGAGTAAACAAACCTTCCTCATTGTCCAGTATCTCTGATCCTGTGCACACATGACTTTTAGTTATGTAACCCAACAAACCTTTACCTCACCTGTTGCTGCCCCTTTACTGCTGTTTACCTCTGTGACAATGTCATGTAGGAAATGAAACCTTAATGTTTATTTAATCAGAAAACTTGCTAGTTAGGGAAGCTTTAAAGTGATGTGGGATTAAAGGGAATGTATTGAATGACAATGTGGTCACCTACTGGGATCTTGGATCTGAAATATCCTAAATTGTGACTTTGAGTAGAGCAGTGTTCACTTAATAAATGTACATTCACATTTTTCTTAACGGCCTGGCAGGGTTTAGGGTACCCTGAGGTACTGTGTCTTTAAGAGCAGCGAAAGAGAAGGAATCTTGACAATTCCTGGGACTGGTTGGCTGAAAAAGAGAAAGATCTGTGAGTGTAAAAGGAGAAATGAGTGGCAAAAAAACATTTAAAAACTGGTCCTGTTCCACACTAAGGTTGCCAACCCTCTATGAACACAGTTGCCTTGGCTGACATGGCTGGATGGGCAGCTGTGTACTACTCATTGATTATTGAACTCTCATGGTCCTGGGGTTTACATTTAAAACTGAGCCTTTGGGACAGAGAAATGTATCTGTGTTATAGACCTAGGACAGCATCACAGCTGTGTTTCCTTCAATTGTCCTCCAGAAAAACTGTCTATAATAAGTGTTAGTGCCAGGACTGCTTGTTCATAGGTGCCACCTGAGCTCATGTGGTCTTAGGTAGCTCTGTAAGCACTACTTCATGGCTAAGATTCTCTGTTACATAATGAGTTCCTGGAAATCATGCCTTACAAATTCAAACTCTTCCCTCTATTAGCAGAATATTTTCTCCTTTTTAAATGACATTGTAAAAGTTATCAACATATTATTTTCATTGATTATATGTGGAAATTTCATACACTATACATTACACTTCTTTTCTATTGCTCCCAGGTTCAAAATCTTACAGATTTTTCACACTATTTTTTTTCCTATAAAATACATCGATTGAAGTATGTGTTGTGTATATACACATTGGAACATGATCAGGGTCTCAATGCCAAGTCACTTAGATAAAACTGAGTTCATCCCTGTCCGACCCGGTCACTACCCCCAAGAAGAATCCATCAGTCCTGAAAACTCTATACTTCATCCCCTTGACCACAGCTTTCCTTATGTATTAAGTTTTCACTATTTGTTTACTTTGTATCTCCTCTGCTACCCCTCCTTTTTTTTCTCCCAGTCCCAACTACCCTCCTTCTTCAAACCCTATGCCCTTCCTCTACTTTCCTTATAGGGGAGGTCCTCGTTTCCTTTCGTTCTGACCCTAGCTTATCAGGTCACATCAAGGCTGGTTGCATCATCTTATTCTGATGCCTGACTCTCAGAGCATCAATCTTCTTAGTCCTTAATTGCCTCTACTTATGACACTCTTCCTGCCTCCTCTCCTGCAGGCTTCCTAGAGCTCTGAGGGGAAGGAGAATTTCATAGGGAATTCCCATTTGGAGCTGGGTGTTTTAAGATCTCTTTCTGCATAATATTGGAATGTGGGTCTCTGTATGCAATAATATTTGATGGAAAATGAAGATTCTCTTTGGATTCAAGAACATGGCAGTGATCTATCATTTGAGGGCAGAGAACAACATATTTTAATAACCAGGTCCTGGGTTGCTTGAAAATTTCCCTAGGATGCCCTGGCCCAACAACTCAATTAACTGCCATCCAATCCCCCATTTGGAAGATTGGTTTGGTCACAGTAGATGGCCTATTGGAAATTTATCCGTCACTCTAAGGAGACCTATTAGTAAGTGAGTACATACTGTATTTTCTTTCTGCAGTTTAATTGCTTCACCCAGGATTATTTTTCCTGGCTCGATCCATTTGCCTGAAAACATCATAATGTCATTTTTTTAGCTGATTAATACTCTATTATGGAAATATTCCACATTTTCTCCAGAGAATATTGCCAGTCCTGTTCTTTACAAGTTGGAAGTTGCTGGGAATTTGTTTATTGTATTGAATGACAAACTTTCAAGATAACTATATTCTTTTAGCCTAGAAGTCCCTTCATCTTCTTCTACTTCCTAGTGATTTGAATTGCAATGTCCCCTCAATGCCAATCTATTTACATGTGGAGTCCCCAGTGAGGAAATGTTTGATCCTAGTTAGGAGGAATGGTTTTCGTAGATAATATATTTCCTATTGGAGTTATATTATAGGAGGCTCTGATTTGAGGTTGATATACCAATGAAAATAACCCTCACAATTGAGTCGATGTTTGTTTGTCTATGTTACTTCGTATATTTGTTTCTATTGGTCTCTGTCTCTCTATCTCTGTATCTGTCACTCTAGCTCTTATTACTTTCTGTCACTTGCAGTATCCCTGTTTCTGTATGCTGATTCTGGTTTATTATGAAAAGATCTCAATTCTGCTGGAAGACTACAACAAGGTGACTGCTTGCTGACATGACATGGATGGTCTCTGTAAATATATAAGCAAGTTCTAAATTAAATGCTTTTTGTTCAAAGAGTTGCCTTTGTCAGTGAGCATTTTCACAGTAAGTAATTCACTGACTGAGGATATATCCCTGCATTTAACAACTAATAATGGAATCTGTGTTAATGTGAAACTCATGTATCAAGGACACATGAATTTTTAATGACCATTTGAAATAAATATGTGACACTTTTCCTGAACTAAGAGTCTTGGACAAAGGAAGTGTCATGTCTGTGTTGTGTGCTTTCAGATGCCCAGACTGAGGCATGTAAGGCTACTCAGCCTTTCTCTCAAGCAAGCTGTCCACTTGACCCTTTTAATAACTGTCTCCTGATACTCTTACTGGCTTTCACCTTTTGCATGTTATCATTCTCCTTTTGGCCAATCAATACCTGAGAGAATCTTGAGGTATCCATGGAGATGAGTAAACAACCTTCCTCAGTGTCCAATATCTCTTCTCCTGTGCATACTTGACTCTTTCTTGTGAAACTCTACAAGACTTTATCTCATCCCTTCAACTAGATCCCACACTGTTTACTCCTGTTTAATATAGGAAATCAAACTTTAATGTTTATTTAATTGTTGTTTTTCCTAAATAGGGAAGCTTCAAAGTGATTTTGGATTAAGGATAATATACCGAAAGACAAAGTGGTCTCCTAAGGTTATCTTGGATCTGAATTTTCCTAAGTTGTGACTTTGAACTGAGCAGTTACTGGTGTACTAACTAAATGTACATTCACATTCTTATTGATATAATAGGTGGTCATGGTCTAGGGTTCCCTGGGATATTGAGTCTTTAAGAGTATAGAAAAAAAAAAAAAAAAGGTAACCTGATAGTTCTGTGGGCTAGTTTAACAGGGTCCACCTGAAAGAGGGAGTGTAAATGGGGAGGGAGGACAGTGACTTCAAGAATGGAGACAAGACAGATTGCTGATCAAGTCTCAGTTTAGTGAACGAGAAAACAATTCTTATAAAGGAAAGGATAGAAGCAATTTTTTTCCACATTAGCAACACATCCATGCCACATGGCAGGCATCCAGGAATTCACTCAATGTTACACCAAGTTTGCTTTCTAGTTCCCATGGTTGCAGGGTGGTTGCTATATACTTCTCAGGCTCAGAACACCCAGCTTGCAGAGACCACCAAGGACAGTCTCTGAGTCATGGGACTTAGAATAGACCCACATCTGCCATGGCCAGGAAACAGAATTCTAATTACAAGAATACATCAGTTCCTCCTTCTTTGTTTTATGGAGAGCCTGTCTTAGGTTGGCATAATGTGCATTTTTCCTTACTTGTCATCCAGGATGCAATTTTATGAGCTTCTGTCATATATTGGAAAAACAACAATTTTAATCTTAAATATCATTTACTTGCCTCCATATAAAATGGGGTTGTTAGAAATCTTAAATTTAAATTCATGCCACTGCACTTCCTTCTTCAAGAACTTTAATGCATGCAAGTGCACACACAAGGAAGGCAGGCACACACCAACAAACCTATAACCTCCAGGCCTTCAAGTGTCAGTTTCCAATTAAGCACAGAGTCAAAGGATGGAAAATGCCTCCTGAGGCTAGGAAATATATCTCAGGTGGTATTAGATAATCCTAACCTAGTTTTCTTGGCAGAATCTATGTCATGGATCTTATTTGTCATTTTTATCCTGTCCAATAAGAAGTTTTTGCTAGACCAAATACCAGCAAGATAATTCTGAACCTGAGTCCAATTAAATTTGGTATCATACCAAGAATCAGAACCCTAACAGGAATTATAAGAAAAGCAGGTTACTGAACAACTAATACTGAAATAGCATTATTATCAGCACTAACACAATTAGTAAGATTGTAATATACACATTCTTTGAATAGGTATCATTGTTCTTAAAATGTCTTACTACAATGTTTTCAATTAGCAGTAAATAAGGAGGATTTACACAGGCCAAAACAGAAGTATACTTGATTAATTTAGCAAAACTACTTGCATTCCCAGAGACAATGCTTATATATCCCAAGACAGCCCCCAATTCCCATACATAGGTTTGCCAATTTTTATTTGAAGTCCTCCAAAGTCCAGCACTAACAGCTTTTTCTAAAACAAAGGAATTTTGACTGCCTTTACCAAAAGCCAAGTCTTAATTCCATTAACTATAGATCAGTCCAGTCTATGACTGCAAATACAGGGTCATTGTCCCAGGAGTAGATGGTGGGTGTTTCTATGATGTATCTTCTCCAAGGAACCATCAGTTGAGGACAAGTGCTATGATCCCCTTTCTCAAGGGTGGGTAATTCATGGGAGATTTAAGACTGTCATTCTTAACTGCCATAGGAAGGGAAAATAATATCCCTCCAATATTCAACTTTGCCTGTTTGCAAAGTGAGACTTGAGCTGCCACCCCAACTTTAGAGTAGTAGGCATTCCAAACTGTGACCCGGACAGGGGAGACTGATAAGTAGTCCTGATGAATATTCTGTCTTGTAAAGCAAAGATGATGAACTTATCCTATTCCTGAAAGTTAAGAGTCTGTTTCACTTGTGTTCCTTCAAATGCAGGAAAACCCAACAAACATGTGTTGTTGACAAAAACAAGGGCTTCTGGACTATTCCAGGAAACTGGATGTAGTAGAGGTGGATTAGGAACCCACATCCAATAAACAGTCATCTTGACCAGATGGGTGTTCTTTGTTTGGGGGGCTTGTCCCAGGACCTCTAGACTCCAGGAACCTGACCCAGAGGTTTTTTATGCAGGCCATAAGTATCTAAATGTTTCTGTGCAATGTTTGTGTGCACAGTACTTTCTGTTCTCTATTCTGAAAATTCCTCAGAGCTCAAGGTGTCAGTATCTGGGTAGCAAGACTTGATCAAGGTGGAAGCACTGGTGGTCACAAATGCTAAAGTTCAGGGGGACGTCCCTAGCTTAACCAGTATTTTGGTGGGTAATATGTCTAGTCTGTTTTGTTTTTTTGTGTGTGTCTGTTTTTTTTTTTTTTTTTTTTTTTGTGAAATTGTTAGACCTTTGCCAGGCACACTTCCAACATGGCAGAGCACGGTGGCCTTGTACTCCTGGCTCTGGGCCAGGGCATAGTCACACCTCCATACTGTAACCTCCAGAATGCCTGCTCTCACAGGCCCAGACTGCCTGGTTCCAGTGAGCATTACTCAGTGTCTCCTGGGGCAACAGCCCACTTTCAGTGTCTCCTGGGGCATTAGGGCCCATGCCTCCGTTACCCACTGGGGTGTAGCAGAGGAGGAATCAGTATGTTTGGCCTGCCCCAGAAATCAGTTTTGGTCACAGCAAATTTGGCCAGCAAATTTGGCCAGCTGGTGATTTTTTTTTTTTGTCTCAACTTCTCTGTACAGTATTTGTTTGTGTCTACCTTCTGTTTTCTGTTCTAAAAGGCCTCATGAAACTTGTTTAAAATGTGTATGTGTGCCTATGTGTTTATAAGGTTTATAAATGCATAGGTTTAAAGGCAACAGTATAGGTTGCTACATGGTGTGACTCTGCCATCTTGAAATAATTCTCATGAAATGTAATGTACCTGTGACCATCATTTTGGTAGCCACATGTTTCCTTTGAGATTAAAAGGATGGATTATTTTAAATTGTTATTGGCTTTATAGATTGGATTGTTTTCACTAGTAAATTCTGGTTTTAAAATATGGTTTTGACTTTTAAAATTATGGTTATGCTTTGTGACTTCTCTCCTATAAAAGGGGTACTTTATTTTGATATTGCAAAAACAGGTTTTAGAAAATGTTTAAAGTATATCAGGCATTTTAGACTATGATCTTGTGCAGTCTCACAGAAAATTTAAAAGTTTTTCGGTCCTTTGGGGAGAACAAAATACATTGGTATTTATTTTATTAATTTGACTAAATGAAACCAAGCCATATGTTTTGAGCTAATTAAAAAAATGCAGTTTTTACAATGTATCTTGTGGAGAGCTCTTTGCTTGTTAAGCTGCTTTGTTTATGGAAAAACATGTTACCACCCTGGTCTTCACCTTGCTCAGAGAAAAGAGGAAGTTACACCAAGTTCCTCAAAACTTGTTCTAAGTTCCTTAGAGTTTGTTTAGGTGACCTTGGACCATATCTCCTACAGGGAACTAATTTTAGAAAAAGAGTTTAGCAGTTTCAGAACTTCTTTTTTTGTATTAAGGTAACTTGTTTTCGCTTTACCTATAAAAAACAAATTGTGGACGTGATGCTCCAGCAGGATTGTGTCAGTATGGAAAAGATTTTGATGAGAGTTTTTATGTTGTCTGAAAAGTAAGAGAGAGAACAAGAGATATTTTAAAAACAGCTTGTCTAAAGTAAGAGTGTCTGGTTAAGCAAGAAGAATGAAACTAGGAACCTGAAGGTATATGCAGAAGGTTAGGAGATGTATTATAAAAAGCCGAGAGTTAATATGATTTGAGAAAGAACTAAATTTAGATATGGTACAATTCATTTAAAAGGCTGGTGATTCTTCATTGCAAAATGTTTTTATGCTCTTTTAAGGGGAAAATATTCTGGCTGATAGGTTTGTTATGGCTACAATAGCTCATAGAGTTTAAAATTGTTCTGTATTGTTGTATTATGCAGTTGGTTCTAAAACTTATTTGATCACAATGTTAGGACTTTTGGTTATAAGAGCTAACAAAGCCCAATGGCTATGTTTGGTATTGTCTGTCACAGCCTCTGCTAACACATGGCTAGCCACCATGATGGTTCAGCGATAGAGAAGGTGGAGCTGACTATTAACTGTAAACCCTAGACCAGGAAACTTGCTCACTGATCACTAAGTAGCCCATTGAGCTATGTCAGCCAAGGCAACCCTGCTCATAGAATGTTGCCAAATAATGTGGATTAGCACCAGCTATAGGGAAGCTTTAAAGTGGTGTTGGAGTAAGGGGAATGTACTGAATGACTGTGGTCTTGGATCTGGGATCTGAAATTTCCTAGGTAGTGACTTTTAACTGAGCAGTTACTCTAGTCTTCACAAAGTGTACCCTCACAAACCTGCAGGAGAGGAGGCAGGAAGAGTGTGATAAGCAGAGGACAGAAGAACAATGCCCTGAGACTCAGACTGCTGAGGAGGAGAATGCAGCCAGCCTTGATGAGACCTGATAAGCTAGGGTCAGATTGAAGGGGGAGGAGGTCCTTCCAAATCAGCCAGTTTTGCTTCCAGCTGAGTTCAGTTACACATGGCCAGCCACCATGCTGGTCCAGAAATAAAGAGGGTGGAGCCATGATTTGTGATCATCTTTGTTTAGATATTTGAGTTATGTTTAGTCCTCTGATTAGTGCTAAGTGCAAAGCTTTTACTATTGAATTTTAATGCAAAGTGGTAGGATCAGCAAGATTTTATAGCCTCTCTATAAACTGTATCTGATTAAAAGGTTTGCTTTGATTTTAGTTCAGAAAGAGCAGATTTAAAGTCATGCTAAATACTACAGTTGAGCCTTACCTAGTCTCTTTGTTTAGGTTTTTTAACTCTAAACCATAAACTTTGGTGACTTTTTCAGCCAACGCATTTCCTTTAACTGGGGTCTTAGGAAATTTGAATGAGCCCTGCAATTTCCTATAAAAAATAGAAAGTTATTTTTTGTATCAAAGTTCGAATTTGTAAAAATAAAATTCCAGCAGGAGAAGGTGTCTTAATTTGACCTGCAGTCTCTAACCTAGGCAAAGGATGAGCTACGTATACACTATCTGTAAAAATGTTCAAAGACTGCTCATTAAAACTTTGAAACACAGTTTCAAAGGTAACAGCTATTTCAGGTAACAGCTATTTCAGCTATTTGTGCAGATGTGTTAGACACTTGAAATGATATTGTTTTTCTTTTATAAGCATAGGCAGCAACACCAAATACTGAAGCATCAGTAAATACTGTTAAAGTATCAACAACTGGGGTAACTTTTGTTTTAAGTGGAAAAACTATAGGATGTACCTATAAAAATTAATTATTATTATTTTTTTTTGCCTAAACAGTTTGGACTCTGTCATAATAAGCTTACATATGTTAAAATGGCCATATTTATCAGATCTCTGACAAGTCTGAGGGCCAGCATATTTGAGTTACTCTTTGTCGACATTTATCATCTACTCTAAACTTCATCCTATAAAACATGATGTTGTAATCTCAATTTTGGCATATTTTTCAAATGTATGTTTTAGAACCAAATTTTAGTTCAATCTATATAGGGAAAATTTATAGTGATCAATTTTAGATTTAACATCCAAAAAAAAAAAAAAAAAACTGGACAAAGAGTCTAGGTAAAACTCAATCTTATACTCAACTATAATTGTTAGCATAACTTTAAATGTGTTCTTTTTAAACTAAAATCAATGCAAAATTTTCAATTAAACAAAATTTATAAAGGGACTAGTAAATCTTATTAATCCTATCGTACTGTATTAAAACTTAACAACAAAAAATTAAAGGACAAAAGTTTTATATAAGATTAAACAGAGAACTAAACTTATCCTTAGCCCTCAGCAAAAATTTACTACTCTGGCGGTACCAAATTATAGGCCAGAAAGAAACAGCATTAAATCATTTAATTAGATAGTGGTAGCCAGGCATATATTTTACATAATGGTTAACAATGATCTGAATATAGCCCTGCATAATCCTGGGCTAACATTGAACTCTAGTCCTTTTAATCCTGTAAAAGAGCATAAGCAAACATTTTGCATTGATGAATCTCCAGTCTTTGTAAATGAAGAATAACATATTTTATAGGGTTTTTTTTTTTTTGCTCTTTTTGTTTTTTGTTTTTTGTTTTTACCTGAGTATATTGTACTAACTGCAGTTTCTGTTTAATTGGCTTAAACAACATGACTTGGTTTTACTTTGTTAACCTAATAAAATAAATACAAAAGGTTTTTTGTTTCCCCAAAAGAGTTGAGTAGCTGTTTTAAGTTCTTTGTTAGAGTGCCCAAGTGTTATAATTTTAAAATAACTGATAAATTTTAAAATGTTTTACAGAATTTAACTCCGATGGTCCAAGACCAAAATCAGGGGTGTTCATTTTGTCAAATACTTTTTCAGCATCTAAGGAGATTATCATGTGTTTTTTCCTTTCATTTTTTTTAATATGGTGGATCACATTGATGGATTTCTGTATATTGAACCAGCTTGCATACCTGCGATGAAGCCCACTTAGTCATAGAGGATGATATCTTCGATGTGTATTTTTGTATTTGGTCAAAGACATAAAGTACCTTGATGTGTTCCTATGAAAGCAAGTCTAAGATTGTATGAAAAAGATTTCAAGTCTCTGAAGAAAAGAATGAGAAGAAGATATCAGTAAATGGAAATATTTCCCATGCTCATGTCTTGGCATTATTAACACTGTAATAATGCCCATCTTACCAAAGCAATCTACAGATTTAATGAAATTCCCATCAAATTACCAACACAATGATTTACAGACCTTGAAAGAAAAGTCTCACCTTCATATGGAAAAACAAGAATCCCAGAATAGCTAAAGTAATCCTCCACAATAAAAGATCTTCTGGAGGTATCATTATGCCTGATCTCAAGCTGTACTATACAGCAACAGTAATAAAAACTGTCTGGTACTGGCATAGAAATTAGAATGGTGGACCAATGGAACAATAGAGAAGACCTAGATATAAACCTACATATTTATGGACACCTGAGTTTTGACAAAGATGCCAAAACCAAAAAATGGAGAAAAGATAGCATTACCCACAAATGGAATTTTCTAATTGGAGATCTACATGTGGCAAAATGCAAATAGATCCATACTTATCACCCTTCACAAAACTAAAGTCCTGGTTAATTGAAAACTTCAACATAAAACTGCACTCATTAAATTGTTTAGAAGAAAAAGTGGGGAAGAACCTTCAACTCACTGATATAGGAGACAACTTCCTGAACAGAACACCAACAGCACAGGCTCTAAGAGTAACGATCAGTAAATGGGACATCAAGAACCTGAAAAGCTTCTGTAAAGCAAAAGACACTGTCATCAAAACAAAACGAATGTCTACAGATTGGGAAAGAATCTCCACCTTACCTCTATGTAACAGAGGGCTATTAACCAGTTTTTGCAAAAACTAAAGAAGTAGAAAAGCAATTAACAAGTAATCCAATTAAAAAATGGGGAACAGTGAGAAATAGAGAATTGTCAATAGAAGAACATAGAACGGCAGAGAAACACTTAAAGAAATGCTCAATGTCATTAGCCATCAGGGAAATACTAATCAAAATGATCCTGAAATTTCACCTTACATGCATCAGAATGGCCAAGATAAAAAACTCAATTGACAAAACATGCTGGAAAGGTTGTGCAGAAAGGGGAACTCTCCTGCACTGCTGGTGGGAATGTAAACTTGTTAAATGACTCCGGAAATCAATCTGGTGCTTTCTCAGACAACTAAGAATAGCATGTCCTCAGATTCAGCTATGCACCTCTAGGCATATATCTAAAAGAGGCTCAAGTACACAACAAGTACATTTGCTCAACCATGTTTGCAGCGGCTTTATTTGTAATAGCCAGAACCTGGAAACCACCCAAATGAAAAAAAAAATGGATACAGATTTTGTGGTACATCTACAAAATGGAATATTACTCAGCATTAAAAACAAAAAACACGGAAATCATGAAATATGCAGGTAAATAGTGGGAACTGGAAACGATCATTCTGAGTGAGCTATTCTACAAGCAGAAAGACACAAATGGTATATACTCTTTAATAGACATATAATATAAGATAAATATAATAAAATCTATGCACCTAAGGAAACTAATCAAGAGGGAGGACACTGGTAAAATACTCAATTCCAATGCCAAAAGACAAAGAGGATGGCCATCAAAAGAAGGAGAAAACAGGGAACAAGTTAGAAGCCTGTCACCAAGGGCCTCTGAAAGGCTCTGCCCTGCAAACTATCAAAGCAGATGCTGAGACTTATGGACAACTGTTGGGCAAACTAATGAAAAAAGTGGCAAATAGTAAGATCTGGGAAGTACAGAAAATCCACAAGGCAAGCAACTGAACAAAAATATCTGAGCAGAGGGTCTTCCTGAGACTCATACTCCAACTGAGTACCATACATGGAGATAACCTAAAACCCCTGCACAGATGTAGCCCCTGGAAATTCAGTGTTGAAAGGGGGTTCATAATAGTGGGAACAGGGATTGCCTCTGACATTAACTGATTTCCCTGCTCTTTGGTCATCTCACCCTGATGGGGGAGCAGGCTTACCAGACCAGAGAGGAATACAATACAGGCACTCCTGATGAGATCCGATAGACTAGTATGAGAAGGAAAGAGAAGAACTCCCCTTTCAGTGGAATTCGGGAAGGGCATGCATGGAGAAGACGGAGAAAAGGTAAGATTGGGGGGGAGGTAGGAGGTTTTATGGGGGTATACAAAGTGAATAAAGAGTAATAAAAATAAAAATTAAAAAGATTAAAAAATAATTCCTTTTGGAGTTACATTATAGGAGGTGTGCTTTGAGGTTGATATGCAAATTAAAATGACCAGACAGAAAGGAGGCTCTGTCTCTAGGTCTCTGTCACTTTGTATCTTTTTTTCTATTGGTCTTAGTCTCTCTGTTTCTGAATCTTTCTTTCTAGCTCTTTCTAGCTCTGTGTCTCTTTGTCTCCCTCTCTCTGCCTACCAGTGGTGATTCAATATGGAAAGCTCTCAATTCTGCTGAAGAACTACAGCAAGATGACTGCTTGCTGACATGGCATCCTGTGTGGTCTCTGTGAAAATATAAGCAAGGTCCTACATACATACTTTTTGTTCAAATATTTGCCTTGGTCAAGAAGGGTTTTCATAATTAAAACTGTGTATTTAACTGTGTATTTAACAAATAATAATAGAATTTGTTATAATATGAAAGTCACTTGAATTTATTGAAGATTGCTTGAAAGAAATATGTGAAACATTTCCTAAAATAAGCATCATGAACACAAACTGTCATCTCAGGTTTGTGTACTTTCAGCTGCCAAATTGAGGAATGTAGAGCTCTTAAGCCTTTCTCTCAAGTAGACTGTCCACTTGGCTCCTGAATCTCTTAATGTCTTTCATCTGTTGCATGACATCAATTTCTCTATCAACCAATCAGCACCTGAGAGAATCTTGAGGTTTCCATGGATATAAGTAAACAAACATTCCTCAGTGTTCAGTATCTCTGATCCTGTGCACATGTGATTTATTGTGAAACCCAACAAGCCTTTATCTCATCCCTTTATCCTGACTCCAGAACTTTACTCCTGTTTACCTCTGTGATAATTTCAGGTAGGAAATGAAACTTTAATCTTACTTTATTTAACTGGACAGCTTCCTAAGTAGGGAAGCTTCAAAGTGATGTGGAATTAAGGGGAATGTACCTATTGACAAGGTGGTCTCCTATTGTGGTCTTGGATCTGAAATTTCCTAGGTAGTGACTTTGAACTGAGCAGTTACTGAAGTACTGACTAAATGGACCTTCACATTGTTATTGATATAATAGGCTGTCAGGGTCTAGGGTTCCCAGGGGTACTGATTCTTTAAGAGCAGGGAAAAGAGACAGAAACCAGATAATTCCTGGGAATGGTTTGGCTGAAACAGTATTTGTAAAAGGAAAACTGAAGGAGAAGATATTATGTGACAGTTGGAGCTATTACCCCTAGTGTTGGCAACCCACTATGAGCCGGGTTGCCTTGGCTGACATGGCTGAATGGGCAGCTGTATCCTATTCAGTGTTCAGTGAGCAAGTTTCCTGGTCCTGGATTTACACTTAAAACTGTATCATCAGCACAGGTGTCTTTTTGAGACTGACACTCCATCAGGGACCATGTATGGATATAACCTAGAATCTCTGCTCAGATGAAGTATCTGGTGGCTCAGTAACCAATTGGTTTCCAATAGTAAAGGGAACAGGAACTATTTCCAACAGGAACTCAATGACAGGCTCTTTAACCTCCCCACCTTTCAAGGGAGGAGCAGTCCTGCTAGACCACAGAGGAGGACTTTGCAGCCAGTACTGAAGAATCCTGATAAAACAGGGTCAGATGAAAGGGGTGGAGGTCCTCTCCAATCAGTGGACTTTGAAAGGGGCAGGGAGGAGATGGGGGGAAGGTGGAATTGGGAGTGAATGAGGGAGCAGGATACAGGTGGGATAACAAAGTTAATAAAACGTAACTAATATTAAAAAAAAAAAAACTGGGCCATCAGGACAGAGAAATGAATGGAGTTATGTGCCTAGGATACAAGAGTAGCTGTTTTACCTGTGGTGTTCCTCCAGACAAACACTCTAAACTTAGTGTTACTACCAGGTCTGCTTGTTCTGAGGTGCCACCTGAGCTCATGGGGTCTGACATAGCTGGGTAACCACCAGTTCATGGCATTGAATCTCTGCTACACAATGAGTTCCTGGAATGCATGCCTTATAAAGTCAAAATCTGCGCTCCAGTAGTAGAATCATTTCTCCATGTTAAAATTCATTGTAAACGTTGTCAACATATTATTTTTATTGATTATATGGGAATTTCATATTCCACATATTATACTCCTTTTCTAATGCCCCCAGGTTTAAATTCCTATGTGTCACACTACTTTTTTTTCATTAAAATACATCAATTTAATAAGTGTTGTTCATATACTCATTGGAACATGATCAGAGTCTCAGTGCCAACTACCTTGAAGAAAACTGAGTTCATCCTTGCCACACACTGCCAACAATGCCCAAAAGAAGCCATCAGTCCTGAAGAACTCTATACTTCATCACCTTCTTCAAAAATTTTATATGTTTTATTTATTGTGAATTGATCACTTTGTATCCCCTCTGCTGCCCCCTCCCTCTTCTACTTCCAGTTCCACCCACCCTACTTCTTCTATCCCTATGCCCTTTTTCTAGATCCCTAATATAGGAGGTACTCCTCACACTTCTATCTTACTTTAGCTTATCAGGTCACATCAAGGCTGGCTACATCATGTTCCATTGCAGCCTGATTGTCAGGACATTTTTCTCATGTCTTCAATGACCTCTACTTATGACACTCTTCCTGCCTCCTCTCCTGCAGGCTTAGCAGAGAACTGAGGGAAGGTAGAATTTCATAGGGAAATCCCATTTAGAGCTGGGTGTTTTAAGATCTCTTTCTGCATAATATTGGAATGTGGGTCTCTGTATTCAATACTATTTGATGGAAAATGAAGATTCTCTTTGGATTCAAGAACATGGCAGTGATCTATCATTTGAGGGCAGAGAACAACATACTTTAATAACCAGGTCCTGGGTTGCTTGAAAATTTCCCTAGGATGCCCTGGCCCAACAACTCAATTAACTGCCACCCAATCCCCCATTTGGAAGATTGGTTTGGTCATAGTAGATGGCCTATTGGAAATTTATCCATCACTATAATGAGACCTATTAGTAAGTGAATATATACCGTATTTTCTTTCTGCAATTTAGTTGCTTCACCCAGGATTATTTTTCCTGGATTCATCCATAAGCCTGAAAATAGCTTGTTGTCATTTTCTTAGCTGAATAATACTCTGTAATGGAAATATTCCATATTTTCCCTGAAGGAGATTGTCAGTCCTTTTCTTCAGTCATTGGAAGCTATTGGGGATTCAATCATTGTATTGAATGACAAACTTTCAGGATAACAATATTCCTTTAGCCTAGAAGTCCCTTCATCTTCTTCTACTTCCTAGTGATTTGAATTGCAATGTCCCCTCTAAGTCTATCTATTTACGTGTGGAGTCCCCAGTGAGGAAATGTCTGGTTAGGGATAAAGGTATGGTCTTGTTAGATAATATAATTCCTTTATTTCCCTATTTTTTTTCTCAGCCCTTTGATCTTTTGTATACAGGAGGGTACTAATTTTTTTTAAGTTGATTTTCTATCCAGCCACTTTGCTAAAGGTGTTTTTCAGCTGAAGGAATTCCCTCGTAGAATGTTTAGAGTCACTCAGGTATATTATTATATCATCTGCAAATACTGATTCTTTGAATTCTTCCTTTCATATTTTTATCCTGTTGATCTTCTTCAATTGTCTTATTCTTCTATTAAGTACTTCCAGAACTATTTTGAAGAGACATGGATAGAATGGGCAGTCTTGACTTGTCTCTGATTCCAGTGCAGTTGCTTTAAATTTCTCTCAGTTTACTTTGATGTTGGATATAGGCTTGCTAAATACTGCCTTTTCTATATTTATATATGTGCCTTGTATCCCTGATCTCTCCACTACTTTAAAGAGGAATTGATGTTGGATTTCTTCGAATGCTTTTTCACTATCTAAGGAGATTTTCATGTGTTTTTTTTTTTCATTCATTTCTTTAATATGGTGGATAACATTATAGGGTGTGCCTATATTGAACCACACCTGCAAAGCTTAGATGAAGCCTACTTTGTCATAGTGAATGATATCTTTGATTTGTTCTTGTATTCCATCAAAAACATAAAGTACCTAGGTGTGACCCTAAACAAGCAAGTCAAATACTTGTTTGAAAACAATTTCAAGAATCTGAAAAAAGAATTAAAAGAAGATATGAGAAGATGGAAAGATCTCCCATGCTCATTGCTTGGCATGATTAACATGGTAAAAATGACCACTTACCAAAAGCAATTCAATGCAATTTCCATCAAATTACTAACACCATTCTTTACAGAATTTGAATGAAAAATTCTCAACTTCATATGGAAAAACAAGAATCCCAGAATTGCTAAAACAATCCTCTACAATAAAAGATCTTCTGGATGGAGATATCTCCATCCCTGATCTCAAGCTGTATTAAAGAGCAAGAGTAATAAAAAGTTCATGGTTCTGGTATAGAACAAAATTGTGAATCAATGGAACCAAATAGAAGACCCAGGAATAAACCCACATATTTATGGACACCTGAGTTTTGTCAAAGATGCCAGAGCCCTTCAATGGAAACAGGATAACATGTTCAACAAATGGTGCTGGTCAAACTGGATGTCTACATGTAGAAAATGCAATCTGGTGCTTTCTTAGATACCTAGGACCAGTGATTCCTCAAGATACAGCTATCTACCTCTAGGCATATATCCAAAGAGGCTCAAGTACACAGTAAGAACATTTGCACGATCATGTTTCTAGCAAATTAATTTGTAAAATCTAGGAACAGGAAACCACCCGGATGCCTCCCCCACACCAATTATAAAATGATACAGAAATTGTAGTCCATCTACAATATGGAATATTGCTCAGCCTTTGGTTCAAAGAATTCCCTTGGTCAGGGAGCGTTTTCACAGTAAGTAATTCATGGACTGAGGACTTATCTGTGCATCTAACAAATAATAATGGAATCTGTGATAATGGGAAATTCATGTGAATTTATTAATGATCACTTTCCAAAGAAATGAAAGAAATATGTGACACTTGTTGAACTAAGAGTCTTGGACACAGGAACTGTATTCTCTGGGTTGTGTGCTTTCAGCTGCCCAGATTGAGGCATGTAGGGTTGCTCAACTTGTCTCTCAAGCAGGCTCTCCTATTGGCCCTTTTAATAACTGGCTGGCTTTCACATGTTTCATGACATCATTCTCCCTCTCAGCCAATCAGCACCTAAAAGAATCTAAAGGTTTCCATGGAGATGATTGAACAAACTCTCCTCAGAATCCAGTATCTCTGATCTGGTGCACATGTGAATCTTCTTGTGAAACCCAACAAGCCTTTATCTCATCCTTTTAACCAGATCCCCCACTTTTACTCCTGTTTACCTCTGTGACAATGTCAGGTAGAAAATGAAATTTTAATGTTTATTTAATTGGACAGCTTCTTAAGTAGGATAGCTTCAAAGTGACGTGGGATTAAGGAGAATGTAAGGAATGTCAAAGTGATCTCCTACTCTGGTCTTGGATTTGAAACTTCCTAGGTTGTGACTTTGAAATGAGCAGTTACTCAGGTACTCATTAAATGTACTTTCATATTCTTTTTGATATAATAGCCTGACAGGGTCTATGGTTCCTTAAGTACTGAGTCTTTAAGAGCAGGAAAAAAAAAAAGAAAAAAGATAATTATTGGGATTGGATTCGTTGAAAGAAAAATGATCAGTGAGTTTAAATGGGGAACTGAGATGTAGCAAACTTTCTGACAACTGGTGCTGTTCTATACTAGTGTTGCCAACCATCTATGAGATGGTTTGCCTTGGATGACCTGGCTGGATCGGCAGCTATGTCTTACTTAGTGGTGAGTGAGCAAGCCTCCTGGTCCTGGGGTTTAAAATTAAAACTGGACCTATTGGAACTTTATCACCCACTATTAGCAGACATTCTAATAAGTGAATACATACCACATGTGTCTTATTAATTTTAGTTACTTCAACCAGTATGATTTTTCCTGGTTCCTTCCATTTGCCTGAAAATATCATGGTCTCATTTTCTGAGCTGAAGAATAATTTGTTATGGAAATATTCCATCTTTTCTTCAAAGTAGATTGTCAGTCTTGTTCTTTAACCTTGGAAGTTCCTGGGAATTTATTCATTGTGTTGAATGACAAAATATCAGGATAACTATGCTCTTTTAGCCTAGAAGTTCCTCCATCTTCTTCTACTTCCTGGTGATTTGAATTGCAATGTACCCTTGAAACTCTTCTATTTACAGGTAGAATCCCAGTAAGGAAGTATCTGGGAAGTGTTAGGAGGTATACCCTTGTTAGATAATACAATTCCTATTAGAGTTATTTTATAGGAGGTCTAGGTCACTGTCACTAGGTCTCTGTCACTTTCTATCTTTGTTTATGTTGGTCTCAGTCTCTGTATTGCTGAATTTCTCTCTAGCTCTATTTATCTCTCTGTGTGTGTCCCTCTCTTTGTCTGCCACTTGTGGATCAATATGAAATCTCTCACATCTGCTGAAGGAGTACAACAAGATGGCAGCTTACTTAAATGACATCATGGAAGGTTTTTGTAAAAATATAAGCAATGTCCCAATTAAATGCTTTATGCTCAAATAATTGTCTTGGCAAGGGAGCATTTTCTGAGGAAGTAATTCACTGGCAAGGGAGTATTTTCTGAGGAAGTAATTCACTGACTGAGGACATATATGTGCATTTAACAAATAATAATGGAATCTGTGATATTGTGAAAATCACATGTCAAGGACTCGTGACTTTATTAATGACCACTTTAAAGAACTATGGGAAAATGTTCCTGAACTAAGACTCTTGGACACAGGAACTGTCTTCTCTGGGTTGTGTGCTTTCAGCTTCCCAGATTGAAGTATGTAGGGCTACTCATCCTTTTTCTCAAGCACTCTGTCCAATTTGCCCTTTTAATAAATAACTGGCTCCTGAAACTCTCACTGACTTTCACCTCTTTCATGACATCAATTTCCCTCTCAGCCAATCAGCACCTAAGAGAATCTTAAGGTTTCCATGGATGTGAGTGAACAAACTCAGTGTCCAGTATCTCTGATTCTGTGCACAAGTGACATTTTCTTGTGAAACCCAGCAAGACTTTATCTCATCTGTTTATCTAGATGCCACACCTTTACTCCAGTTTACCTCTGTGACAATGCCAGGTAGGAAATTAAACTTTAATGTTTATTTAATTAGACAGCTTCCTAAGTAGGGAAGCTTCAAAGTGATGTGTGAGTAAGGGAAAACTAACAAATGACAAGGTGTTATCACACTATGGACATGCATCTGAATTTTCCTGGGTTCTGTCTTTGAACTGAAATTTTACATACTCACTAAGTGTACATTCACATTATTATTAATATAATAGGCTGGCAGTTTCTAGGGTTTCCTGGGTTACTGCATCTTTCAGAACAGAGAAAATAGAAGGAAAACAGATAATTACTGGGACTGGATTGGCTGAAACAAAGAAAGGTTGCTGTATGTGAAAGGAAAGCTGAAGGACAATAAATTATTTGACAGCTGGTGTTGTTCCTCACTAGTGTTGGCAACTCTCTATGAGCAGAATTGCCTTGAGAGACATGGCTGTAATGGGAGCTGTGTCGTACTCAATGGTCAGTGAGGAACTCTCCTGGTCCTGGGGTTTACAGTTAAAACTGGGCCTACAGGACAGAGATATGGGTCTGTGATATATGCCTAGACACAAGAGCAGCTGTGTTTCTTGCTGTGATCCTTCAGACCAAAATCCTCTGAAGGTAGCATTATTGCAAGTACTGCTCGTTCAGAGGTGCCATCTGAGCTCATGAGGTCTAATGTAGCTGGGTACACCCTAGTTCATGGCTAGGATTCTCTATTATATAGTGAGTTCCTGTAAAACTTGCCTTACAAAGTCAAACACTGCCCTCCTCTATTGGATATTTCCTCCATGTCAAAAGTCATTGTAAATGTTGTCAATATATTATTTTTATTGCTTATGTGGAATTTCATGTATTTTACATTACACTCCTTTTCCATTGCTCCCAGGTTCAAATTGCTACCCATGAGTCAAAATAAATATTCTTTTTCTTTAAATTATATCAATTGAAGTAAGTGTTGTTCATCTTCTCATTGGAACATGATCACAATCTCAGTGCCAAGTCCCTTAAAGAAAACTGAGTTCATCCTTGCCATACCTAGGCACCAACCCAGAGAAGAAGCCATCAGTCCTGAAGAGCTCTGTACTTTGTCACTTTGATCACAGTCTTTCTTATGTATTTATTTATTATGATTTGTTCACATTTGATTCCCTCTGCTACTCCCTCTGTCTTCCCAATCCAGTCCAATCTACTCTCTTTTTTCAAATCCTATGGCATTTCTCTATTTCCTGAAGTTGAGGTCATCCTCCCCCTTCTAAGTGACCCTAGCTTACCAGTATTCATCAAGGCTGGCTGTACCATCTTCCTCTGTAGTCTTATTTTCTGGGCATTGAACTCTTTGCGTCCTCAATTGCTTGTACTTATGTCACTCTACCAGTCTTCTCTACTGTAGCTTTCCAAAGCTCTGAGGGGAGGGAGAATTTCATAGGGAATGCCCATTTAGAGCTGGGAGTTTTAAGGTATCTCTCTGCATAATATCACAGTGTGAGTCTCTGTATATAATCCCCTTTGGTGCAGAAGGAAGCATCTTTGTGGATCAAAGAACATGGTACTCATCTATCAGTTGAGGGCAGCAAGAAATATATTCTAATAACGATGACCTGGGTTACTTGAAAATGTCCATAGGATGCCGTAGCCTAACGACTCAATTAATGGCCACCCATCCCCTAGTGGTAGACTGATTCACTCACAGGAGAAGGCTTATTTTAATTTTATCCCCCAGTATTAGGAGACTTCCTAATAATAATGAATACATACCATATTTGTCTTTCTACCTTTTAGTTACCTCACACCTTATCATTTTTTTTTTGCTTCTATCCTTTTGCCTGAAAATAAAATGATGTCATTTTTTAAGCAGAATAATACTTTGTCATGGATCAATCCACATTTTTGCCCATGTAAATTATCAATCCTCTTCTGTAGACCTTAGTAGTTACTGGGACTTTAATCATTGTATTGAATGACAAACTATCAGGATAACTATGTTGTTTTAGCCTAGAAGTTCCTCCAACTTCTTCCACTTCCTGGTGATTTGAATAGCAATGTCCACTTGATGCTCATCTATTTACATGTTTAATCCCCAGTGAGGAAATGTATGGTAAGTCCTTGGAGATATGGTCTCATTAATAGGAATTATATTACAGGAGAGTATGCTGTGAGGTTGATATACCATGGAAAGTAACCAGACAGAATGGAGTCTTTTTCTTTTGGTCTCTGTGACATTCTATCATTGTTTCTTTTCTTCTCAGTCTCTCTATTTCTGAATGTGTCTCTCTAGTTCTTTATCTGTCTCTGTCTGTCTCCTGCTCTCTGCCTGCCACATGTGGTTCAGTATGAAAACCTCTCAGTTCTGCTGAAGCAGTAAAACAAGATAACTTGCTTGATGACATGATTTCATGAATCGTCTCCATAAAAATATAAGCAAGGTCCCAATTAAACGCTTTTTGTTCAACGAATTGTCTTGGTAAAGGAGCATTTGTACAGTAAATAATTCACTGACTGAAGACATATCTATGCATTTAACTAATTATATTGGCATCTGTGATAATGTTAAAGTCACAGGTCAAGTACCCATGCCTCTATTAATGACCACTTGAAAGAAATATGTGCCACTATTCTTGAACTCTTGGACACAGGAACTGATATCTCTGTGTGTTTTCAGCTGCCCAGATTGAGGTATGTAGGGCTGACCACAATTTCTCCCAAGCATGCTGTCAACTTGGCCCTTCTAATAACTGGCTTCTGAAACACTTTCTGGATTTCACCTATTGCATGACATCATTCTCCCTCTCAGCCAATCAACATCTAAGAGAATCTTGATGTTTCCTTGGAGATGAGTAAACAAACTTTCCTCATTTTACAGTATCTCTGATCCAGTCCATGTGACTTTTTCTTGTGAAACACACCATTCTTTATCACATCCCTTTATCCAGATACCACACTTTTACTCCTGTTTATCTCAGTGACAATAAGAGTTAGGAAATGAAACTTTAATGTTTATTTAATTGGACTGCTTCCTAAGTAGGTAAGCTTCAAAATTATGTGGAATTAAGGGGAATGTACCCAATGACAAGTTAGTCTCCTACTGTGGTCTTGGATCTGAAATTTCTTAGGTTATGACTTTAAACTCTACAGTTACTTGTGAACTCAATATAACTTCACATTCTTATAGATATAATAGGTTCTCATGGTCCTCAATTCCTTTAAAATAATAATAATATTATTATTTTTAACCAATTTAAATTTAAAATTTCTGTAGGATGACCTGGCCCAACAACTCAATTCACTGACACCTGATATCTCTAGTACAATACCAGTTTGGTCACAATAGATGGCCTATTGGAACATTATCCCCCACTATTAGGAGACCTCCTAAAAAGTGAATACATACCATGTTTGTCTTTCTGAATTTTAGTTACTTCACCCTGAATGAATTTTTCTGGTTCTGTCCATTTAGCTGAAAATATCATGATGTCATTTTCTTAGCAGAATAATACTCCATGATGTTAATATTCCACATTTTCCACATAGAAGATTGTCAGTCCTGTTCTTTTGCCCTTGGAAGTTGGTGGGGCTTAACTTATTATATTGCATGAGAAACTATGAATATTACTATATTCTTTTATCCTACAAGTTCCTCCATATTCTTCTACTTCCTGGTGATTTTAATTGCAATGTCCTCTTGAAGCTCCTTATTTACATGTGGAGTCCCCAGTAAAGAAATGTCTGGGATGTTTATATGAGTGAGTATATACCATGTGTGTCTTTTTGCTTCTGGGACATCTAAACATACTAAGCAAAAGAGAGCACCCTAGCTAAAATGTTCAATACCCTTCCTGAAAGGCAAAGAGGATGGACATCAGAAGAAGAAGAAAACAGGAAACAACCTAGGAACCTACCACAGAGGGCCTCTGAAAGCCAGAAGAAGAAAACAGGAAACAATCTAGGAACCTGCCACAAAGGGCCTCTGAAAGCCTGTGCCATGCAGACTGTGAAAGCAGATACTGAGCCTGATGGCCAACTGATGGGCAGAGTGAATGGAATTTTATGTAAGAAGTGGGAAATAGTAAGAGCTGGAGAGGACAGGAACTCCACAAAGAGAGCAACAGAACAAGAAAATTTGAATAGAGGGAACTTCCCAGAGACTCATACTCCAACCAAGGACTATTCATGGAGATAACCTAGAACCCTGACAATGCAGCCACTTCTGATGAGAACTGATAGACTAAGATCAGAAAGAAGGAGAGGAGGACCTCCCCTATCAATGGACTTGGGGAGGGGTATGCATGCAGAAAGGGGGAGAGGGGAGACCGGGAGGGGAGGTGGGAGGGGCTTATGGGGGGATACAAAATGAATAAAGTGTAATTAATAAAATTTAAAAAAAATTAAAAAAAGAAATGTCTGGGAGGGGCTAGGATTTATGTCATTGTTAGATGATATAATTCCTATTGTAGTTACAGAAGGGTTTGCTGTGATTTTGATATGCCAGGACAGGAACTCCACAAGGCGATCAGGAGAACCAGAAAATTTGAACACAGTGGTCTTCCCAGAGACTCATACTCCAACCAAGTACCAGGCATGGAGATAACCTAGAACCCCTGCAAAGATTTAGCCTATGGCAGTTTAGCATCTAAGTGGGTTACATAGTAATGGGAAGAGGGACTGCTTTGACATAATATGATTGGTCTGCTCTTTGATCACCTCCCTCTAAGGCGGGGAGCAGCCTTATTAGGCCACAGAAGATGACAATGCAGCCACTCCTGATGAGATCTGATAGACTAAGATCAGAAGGAAGGAGAGGAGAACCTCCCCTATAAGTGGACTTGGGGAGGAGCATGGGTGAAGAAGGGGGATGGAGGATGAGTTCAGTAGGGGAGAAGAGAGGGGCTTATGGGGGATACAAAGTGAATAAATATAATTAATTAAAAAAAATGAGTCTCCAAAACAAAATAAATAGATGGAGATCAAAAGAAACAAAGATATAAAGTGACAGAGACTTAGAGACAAATACTCCATTCTCTTTGGTTCTGTGGTTATCTCCATGCCTGGTACTTGTTTGGAGTATGAGTCTCTGGGAAGACCCCTGTGTTCAAATTTTCTGGTTCTCTTGATCTCCTTGTGGAGTTCCTGTCCTCTCCAGATGTTCCTATTTTTTACTTGCTCTCTCTAGCACTTTGTCTGTCTCTCTCTTAAGGCCTACCACTTGTGATTCAGTATGAAAAGCTCTCAGTTCTGCTGAAAGGCTGCAACAAGATGAGTGCTTGCTAACTTGATATCCTGAATGGTCTCTGTAAAAATATAAGCAAGGTCCCAATTAAACACTTTGTGTTCAGAAAGTTACCTTTTTCAGGGAGTGTTTTCCCAGCAAGTAATTCACTGACTGAGGACATATCTGTATTTAACAAATAATAATGGACTCTGTGATAATGTGAATCTCACATGTCAAGGACAAGTAAGTTTATTAATGACCACTTGAAAGAAATATGTGACACTTTTCCTGAACTAAGAGTCTTGTACACAGAAACTGTCATCTCTGCGTTGTGTGCTTTCAGCTGCCCAGATTGAGGCATTTAGGGTTATCCACCCTTTCTCTCAAGCAGGCTGTCCACTTGGCACTTTAAATAACTTGCTCCTGAAACTCTTACTGGCTTTCACTTCTTTCTTGATATCATTCTCCCTTTCAGCCAATCAGCACTTGAGAGATCCTTGAGGTTTCCATGGATATAAGTAAACAATCATTGCTCAGTGTCCAGTACCTCTGATCCTGTGCACATGTGACTTTTTCTTGTGAAACCCAAAAAGCTTTTATCTCACCGCTTTATCCAGATCACACTCCTTTACTCCTGTTTACCTTTGTGACAAAATTAGGTAGGAAATGAAACAGCAATGTTTTTTTAATTGGACAGCTTCCTAAGTAGGGAAGCTTCAAAGTGATGTGGGATTAAAGGAAATGTACTGAATGACAAGGTAGTTACTACTGTGCTCTTTGATCTGAATATCCTTGGTTGTGACTTTGAACTGGGCAGTTACTCACATACTTACTAAATGGACCTTCACTTTCTTATTGATATAATAGGATGGCAGGGTCTAGCATTCCCTGGGGTTTTGAGTTTTCAAGAGCACAGAAAAGAGAAGGAAACCAGAAAATTCTTGGAACTTTTTTGCTAAAACAGAAAGTTAGGTGTATATAAAAGGAAAAATAAGGAGCAATAAACTTCTTGACAGCTGGTGATGTTCCACACTATTGTTGCCAACCCTCTATGAGCATTATTACCTTGACTGACCTGCTCGATTGTCAGCGCTGTCATTCTTAGTAGTCAGTGAGCAATTGTCCTGATCCAGGTGTTTACGTTTACCTGGGCCTTCAGGACAGAGAAATAGGTCTCAGGTATATGTCTAGGACACAAGAGCAGCTGTGTTCCCTGCTGTGGTCCTCCAGAAAAAACTTCTAAATGTAATGTTTGGGGCAGGACAGCTTCTTCTGAGGTGCCACAAAGTTTTTGGTGTCAGAGGTAGCTGGGTAACCCCTAATTCATGGCTAGGATTGTCTGCTACCTAGTGAGTTCCTGGAAAGCTTGCCTTACCAAGTCAAATTCTGCCCTTCTTTAGCTGAATCTTTTCCCGTGTTGAAAGTCATTGTAAAATTTCTCCACACATTTTTTTTTTATTGCTTATGTGGGAATTTGATATAACATACATTACACTCCCTCACCATTGTCGCAGCTTCAAATTCGTACCCATGTGTCATACTATTTTTTTTTCTTTAAAATATATTAATTCCACTATGTGTTGTTCATCTACTCATTGGAACATGATCAGAATCTCAGTGCCAAGTCCCTTAAGGAAAACTGAGTTCATCCTTGCCACACACTGGCACTAACCCCAAGAACAAGCCATCAGTCAAGAAGTATTTGACAGTATTTCTCTGTATTTCATCACCTTGATCATACTTTTTCTTTTGCATTTCTTTATTTTGATTTGTTCACTTTGTTTCCCCTCTGTTGTCCCCTCCATTTTTCTCCTCCAAGTACCACCCACACTTTTTCTTCTACCTCTATGCCCCTTCTCTAGTTCCCTGATAGGGGAGATCATCCTCCCCCTTCTATCTGACCCTAGCTTATCAGGTGTCAACAGGCTAGCTGCATCATTTTCCTCTGAGGCCTGATTCTCAGGAAATTTTTCTCCTTGTGACTTCAGTTCCCTCTACTTATGACAGTCTACCTGCATACTCTTCTGCAGGATTTCCAGAGTTCTGAGCTGAGGTATAATTTCATAGGGAAATCCCATTGAGAACAGAGGTCTTTCTCTGCATAATATCAGACTGTGTGTCTCTGTATTCGATCCCATTTGATGCAGAAGGAAGCAGCACTGTGGATGGAAGAACATTGCACTGATCTATTATTAGAGGGCAGAGAGCAACATATTTCAATAACAATAGCCAGGATTGCTTGAAAATTTCTGTAGGATGGACTGGCACAACAACTCAATTAATTGACCCTCAGATCTCCCTAGTTGAACACTGGGTTTGGTAACAATTGATGGCCTATTGGAACTTTATCCCTCACTGATATTAGACCTCCTAATAAGTGACTACATACCATATTTGTCTTTCTGCATTTTAGTAGCTTCACTCAAGATTTTTTTCCCTGGTTCCATCCTTTTGCCTAAAAATATCATGATGTCATTTTCTTAGATGATAATACTCCATTATGGAATTATTCCACATTTAACCCAAAGAAGTTTGTCAGTCCTGTTTTTTTGTCCTTGGAAGTGGCTGGGACTTTCATCTTTGTATTGAAAGACAAACTATCAGGATAACTATGTTCTTTTAACCTAGAATTTCTTTCCTTCACCTATTTCCACATCATGGTGATTTGGATTGCAGTGTCTTCTTGAAGCTCATCTATTTACATGTGGAGTCCCCAGTAAGGAAATATCTGGGATGGAGATATGGCCGTGTTAGAAAATAAAATTCTTGGGGTTGGGGATTTAGCTCACTGGTAGAGTGCTTGCCTAGCAAGCACAAGGCCCTGGGTTCAGTACTCAGCTCTGAAAAAAAAAAAAAAGACAAAATAACAAAAAGACAAAAAAAAGCTAACTAAGATATAATTCTTTTTTTAATTTTAATTTATTTTTATTTTTAATTACACTTTATTTACTGGTATCCCTCCATCTATTTCCCTACCTTCCCTCCCAATTCTTCCCTTTCTCCCTCTTCTCCACACATGCCCCTCCCCAAGTCCACTGGTAGGGGTTTCTTCTTCTTTCTTCTGATCCTAGCCTGTTTAAGTCTCATGAGGAGTGGATACATTGTCTTCCTCTGTGACCTCATAAGGCTGCTTCTCACTCAAGGGAAGGTGATCAAAGAGCAGGCCAATCAGTTCATGTCAGAATAAGTCCCTGTTCCATTACTATGGAACCCACTTGGACACTGAAGAGCCATGGGCTACATCTGTTCAGGGATGCTAGGTTATCTCCATGAATGGTCCTTGGTTGGAGTATGAGTCTCAGGAAAGACCCCTGTGTTCAAATTTTGTTGGTTCTGTTGTTCTCCTTGTGGAGCTCCTGTCTTCTCCACATCTTCCTATTTCCCATTTCTTTAATAAGATTCCCTGCATTCTGTCCAAAGTTTGGCTATAAGTCTCAACATCTATAAGTCAAAACATCCCTGCTTTGATAGCCTGCAGGGCTATCGTTGATGGATTTCCGTATATAGAACCACCCTTGCCTTCCTGAGATGAAGCCTACTTGGTCATAATGGATGATATATTTGATGTGTTCTTGTATTTGCTTGTATTTTGCTGAGTATTTTTTCATCAATGTTCATAAGGGAGATTGGCCTGAAATTCTCTTTCTTTGTTGGCTTTTTGTGAGGTTTAGGTACCAAGGTGGCTATGGCTTCATAGAATGAGTTTGGTAGTTTTCCTTCTGTTTCTATTTTGTGGAATAGTTTGAAGAGTATTGGTGATAGCTCTTCTTTGAAGGTCTGGTAGAATTCTGTGCTGAAACCATCTGATGCTGAGCTATTTGGGATGGGAGACTTTTGATGACTGCTTTTATTTCCTTCGGGATATAGGACTATTTAATTGATTTACCTGGTCTTGATTCAGCTTTGGTAAGTGGAATTGATCCAGAAAATTGACATTTCATTAAGATTTTCAAATTTTATGTCATATAGACTTTTGAAGTAAGTCCTAATGATTATTTAGATTTTCTCAGTTGTTATGTCCCCCTTTTGGTTTCTGATTTTGTTGATTTGGATAGTGTCTCTTTGCCATTTAGTTAGTCGTTAAGGGTTTGTATATCTTGTTGATTTTCTCAAAGAACCAGCTCTTGGTTTCATTGATTCTTTCAGTAGATTTATTTGTTTCTAATTGATTTATTTCAGCCCTGAGTTTGATTATTTCCAGCCATTTACTCCTCTTTTGTGTCTGCTTTTTTTTTTTTTTTCTAGAGCTTTTAGGTGAGCCATTAGGTTGCTGGCATGAGATGTTTCTAATTTCTTCTTGTAGGCACTTCGTGCTATGAACATTCCTCTTGGCACTGCTTCCATTTTTTTCCCATAAGTTTGGGTATGTTGTACCTGCATTTTCATTGAATTCTAGGAAAACTTTGATTTCTTTCTTTATTTCTTCCCTGATCCAACTTTCATAAAGTAGCAACTTGTTTGTTTTCAATGCATATGTGAGCTTTTTGTTATTTCTGTTGTAGTTCAGATTGAACCTTAGTCCATGGTTGTCAGATAGGATACATGGATTTATTTCATGACCCACTGTGAGGTCTATTTAGGAGAAGCTTCCATGAGGTGCTGAGAAGAAGGTAAATTCTTTTGTGTTTGGCTGATAGGTTCTGTAGTCATTTGTTAGGTCCATTTGATTTTTGACCTCTCTTAGTGTCATTGATTCTATGCTTAATTTCTGGTTTGTTGATGTGTCCTTTCTTGAGAGTGGGGTGTTGAAACCTCCCACTATTAGTGTGTGGGGATCCATGTGTGTTTTAAATTTTATCAATGTTTCTTTTACAAATGTGGGTGCCCTTGTATTTTGGGCATAGATGTTCAGGATTGTGATGTCTTCTTCGTGGATTTTTCCCTTGATGAATATGAAGTGTCCTTCCCCATCTCTTTTAATTAATTTTGGTTATAGGTATATTTTATCAGATAGTAGAATGGCTATTCCTGCTTGCTTCTTGGTTCCATTTTCTTGGAAAACTGCCTTTCAGCCCTTTACTCTCAGGTAATATTTATCTTTGTGACTTAGCTGTGTTTCTTGTACATAACAGATTGTTGGGGCTTGTTTATGCATCTGTTCTGTTAGTATGTGTCTTTTTATTGTAGTGTTGAGTCCATTGTTGTTAAGGGAGAATAATGACCTGTGGCTATTAGATGCTTTGATTTTGCTGTTGTCTATGGTAGTTTGTTTGTGTGCTTGGCTACTTTTGGTTTTTGATGTAGTGAGGTTATTTGTTTCCTGTGTTTTCTTGAATGTACTTAGTTTTCCTGGGTTCTATTTTTCTTTCTACTATCTTCTGTAATGCTAGATTTGTGCGTAGGTATTATTTGAATTTGTTTTTGTTACTGAATATCTTGTTTTCTAGATCTATGATGACTGAGATTTTTGCTGGATATATTAGTATGAGCTGACATCTGTGTTCTCCTAGGGTCTACATTATATCAGTCCAGGCCCTTCTTGCTTTCATTTTCTCTGTTGAGAAGTCAGTTCTGATTCTGATGTGTTTGCCATTATATGTTACTTGGCCTTTTTCCCCTTGTAGCTTTCAGCATTTTTTCTTTGTTCTGTGTACTTACTGTTTTGATTATTATGTGGCAGGAGGATTTCCTTTTCTGCTCTAATTTATTCGTGTTCTGTAGGCCTCTCATAATCTTTTAGGCCTCTCCTATAAGTTAGGGAAATTTTCTTCTATGAATTTGTTGAAGATATTTGCTGGGCCTTGGAGCAGGGAATCTTCCTTTTCCTCAATTCCTATTATAATTAGATTTTGTCCTTTCATATTGTCTTGGGTTTCTTGGATGATCTGTGTCAGGAATTTTTTGGATTCAACATTTTCTTTGATGGATATTTCGATTTCTTTCATTGTTTCTCTCTGCACCTGAGATTCTTTCTTCCATCTCTTGTTGTCTGTTGGTTATGCTTACCTCTATAGTTTGTTTTCTTCCCTTAATTCTTCCTCTCCATGACTTCCACCTTTTGTGTTTTCTTTAAGTTTTCCAATTCTGTCTTCAGATCTTGAGTTGCTTTCTTTATTTCCTTCACCTGTCTGATTGTATATTCCTCTTTTACTTTTATTTCCTTCAACTGTTTGAACATTCCTCTGTTTCTTTTATTTCTTTCAGTGATTTAATTATTTCTTCTCTGAAGGCTACAAACTGTTTCGCTGTATCTTCCCATATTTCTTCACAGATGACCATAATCTGTTTGATTCTGCCTTCCTCTAATTCTTTACATATTTTATTTATTTCCTCTATTATCCTCTTTATCAGCATAGATGTAAGGTCATCTTCTTGAATTTCTATTATTGGGGGTGGTCCAGGGCTGCTCACCATAGATGGAAGGGTTCTGGAGATGCCATATTGCTCTGTCTTTTGTTGGTTAAGCTTTTATGATGACCTCCACTTGTTGGGATGTTTTAGGTGTTGGTTGTTAGTTTCTGCTGCTTCCTGGAATACTGGGGTAGGGAGAATCTCCTTGGCAGGAAGATGATTTTTCCTGAAAGAGGCCTCCTCTGCTTTTTGGGTATGGTCACTGTATGGCCAGTGTTTCCTAGGAATTGCCACTGTTCACCTCATGTGTTTAGACCTAAGTAGTAGTTGTGGACTTTGTTTGTCAGGGGGGCTCTCCTCTCACCTGTAGAAGTCCTCAAGTCAGCTGACCCACTGCTAGGTTTCTCCTTCTGAATTTAGTGAGTTTCTGCACTGTTTTCCAGTTATAGCCCTCTTGAAGAACCTGCTGATTCCCTAGCTGTGGGGTTTTCTCCCAACAGGGTAACTCATTATGGTACCATGGGGCATACAGTTCTGTCTAGGAAATTGAGAGATTACCCCAGCAAGTCTCTGTGCCAGAGGCTGAGAGTTCCGCTCTGGGATGGGAGACTGTGTGCCCAATTTTGAGATGGTGGTTGGGGGTGCCACTCTGAGCCCAAGGCTGTGCACTCCCCTCTATGCTGGCAACCAGGCTCCACTCTGGTCTGGAGGTTGGGCATCTCAGTCTTGGCTGGAAGCTCTGTTTTCCTGTCTGGGATGGTGGCTGTTGGCTCCGCTCTGGTCCAGAGGCTCTGTGCTCAGATCTGGGCTGGCAATATGTGCCCTCTTCTGGTCCAGAGGCTGGGCCCGCCTCTCTGAGCTGGCACCTAAGAGCTCTGCCCTGGCTCAGAGATTTGGTGACTCACTCTGGGCTGGAGGCTGTGCTCCTCAGTTGGAGATGGTGGTTGGGGTCACTCATGTGGGCCAGCTTTGGGTAAGAGGCTGTGCACTCCACTCTGGGCCCGCAATTGAGGTCTCTACGCTGGTCTAGAGGATGAGCTCTTGATTCTGGGTCAGAGGCTGTGTGTCCCAGACTTGATGTCAGCTGGGGGTGCTGCAGAAGGCTGTGTGCTCGAATCTAGAGCAGCAGGTGTGCCTGCTGGTTCCCAAAACCTTTTCCAGGTATTGACTGGGTAACCTGAGTTTGGGCCCCAGTTGATTTCCACACCTTAAGCTTTCCTCTCACCTGGCAATCACAAACACTGGTGTTTTAGGTCACAGAGTTCAGTCTCCTGGTCGCAGTGCCAACACTGCTGTCCTGCTCCTAAGAAACAGTGTCCTCCTGACACCGCCATCTTTTCACAAAAAATATAATTCTTATTGGACTTTTATTATAGGAGGTTGTGCTATGAGGTTGATATGCCAAAGAAAGTGACCAAACAGAATGGAGTATCTGTCTCTCGGTCTTTGTCACATTATATATTTTTTTCTGTTCGTCTAGGTCTCTCTATTTCTGAATCTGTCTCTCTAGCTCTTTCTCCCCAGTGAGGAAATGTCTGTTTCCTCACTTAAATATGGGATTAAGGGGAATGTACTGAATGGCAAGGGGGTCTCCTACTGTGGTCTTGGATCTGAAATTTCCTAGGTTGTAACTTTGAACTGAGCAGTTGTATTGACTAAATGGACATTCACATTCTTAATGATATAAAAGGTTGGCAGGGTCTAGGGTTCCCTGTGGTATTGATTCTTTAAGAGCAGGAAAAAGAAAAGGTATTCTGAGAGTCCTGTGGGCTAGTCTAACAAGGTCCACCTGAAAAAGGAATTTTAAATAGGGGGGACAGAGATGCAAAGAATAGAGAAAAGAAAGATTCCTTTCCAAGTGTCAGTTCTCAGACATGCAATGAAAGTTTATAAAGCAAATGTTACAAGCAAAATTATTTTCACAGGAGCAATACATCTGTGCCACCTGGAAATGCATCCAGGAATTCACTCAAGGCTACACAAAATTTGGTCTCTGGTTCCCAAGGTTGCAGGGAGTTTGCTATCTACTTCTCAGGCCTAAAACACCCCACTTGCAGAGACCACCAAGGACAGTCTCTGTGACATGGAACTTAGGTAAGATCCACATCTACCATGGCCAGAAAGCAGAATTTTAATTACAAGTTTCCTTCAGTTCTCCCTTCTTTGTTTTATGAATAGTCTCACTTAGGTTGGCAAAATGTGCATTTTTCCTTACTTGTCATCAAGGTCTCAGATGCAATTTTTATGAGCTTCCTTCTTAGGGTGGAAGAAAACACAATTTTACCCTTACATGTCATTCACTTACTTCCATATCAAATGAGATTGTTAGAGAGCTTTAAGTTCATGCAACTGCACTTGCATGCATTGAAGTTCTTGAAGAAGGAACTGTAACACACAAAGAAGGCAGGCATATGCCAACAAACCAATCCCTGCCATGCCTGCAAGTGTCAGTCCCCAATTAAGCACAGAGTCAAAGAATCAAAAGCTTCTCCTCAGTCTAGTAAATATATCCCAGGCTGTATTGGTCAATTCTAACCTAGGTTTCTTAGAGATTCTATGTCATGGATATTATTTTCTCATCATTAACATATGCAATGAGAAGTTTTGATAGACCAAATACCAGCAAGGTATTTCTGAACCTGAGTCCAATTACATTCTGACTCATCATACCAAGAATCAGAAACCCTAACAGGAATCATAAAAAAAGCAGGTTGCTGAACAACTAATACTGAAAGAGTATTATTATTTTTTTTATTAACTCTGTATCCCAGCCGTGTCCCAATCCCTCATTCCCTCCTAGTCCCTCCCTCCCTCCCTCATCTCCACCATGCCCCTTTCCAAGTCCACTGATGGGGGGGACCTCCTCCCCATTCATCTGATCCTGTTTTATCAGGTATCTTCAGGATGGGCTGCAAAGCTCTCCGCTGTGGCCTAAGAGGACTGCTCCTCCCTTCAGGGGTGGGGAGACCAAAGTCATTGAGTTCCTGTTAGAAATAGTCCTTGTTCCCCTCACTTTGGGAAACCAATTGGTTACTGAGCTACCACAGGCTACATCTGAGTGAAGGTTCTTGGTCCTTGTTTGAATGTCAGTCTCAGAAAAGACCCTGTGCCCAGATATATTTGGTCCTTATGGATCTCCTATCCCTGAAAGAGCATTATTATCAACACTAACACAATTACTACGATTGTAATATATACATTTAGTAGAATAGATATCATTGTTCTTAAAATGTCTTACTACAATGTTTCCAATTAGCAGTAAATAAGGAGGATTAACACATGCCAAAAAGTATACTTGATTAATTTAGCAAAGCTACTTGCATTCCCTGTATTTCACAATGCAGCTCCCAATTTTCATACATAAGTTTGCCCATTTTTATTTGAAGTCCTCAAAAGTCCAGCTTTTTTCTAAAACAAAGGAATTTTGACTGCCTTTACCAGAAGCCAAATTCTTAATACCCTTAACTATAGACCAGTCCAGTCCATGACTGTAAATGAAGAGTCATTGCCTAGGAGTAGATGGTGGACTTTTCTCCCATGCATACTGTTCATGGAATCATCATTTGAGGACAAGTGCATTGAACCCCTTTCTCCCCGGGTGGGTAACTCATTGAAGATGTAAGACTGCCATTCTTAACTTCAGTAGGAAGGGACAATAATACCCCGCCAATGTTCTGCTTTGCCTGGTTGCATAGGGAGATTTGAGCTGCCACCCAAACTTTAGAGCAGTAGGCATTTTGACCTTTGACCTGGACAGGTGAGAATGGTAAGCTGTCCTAGTAAAGCAAAAAGGATGACCTCTTCCTATTCCTGAAAAGTTAAGATTCTATTTTACTTGCATTCCTTCAAAAGTAGGAAAACCCAGCAACCAAGTATTGTTGACATTAACAAGGACTTCTGGATCATGCCAGAAACCTGTATGTAGTACAGGTGGATTAGGAATATATACCCAATAAACAGTCATCTTTACTGGAGGGGTCTTCATTAACATCATTATCATTGTCAGGAGAAAACTCCTCATCCATTTCTCACACCAGAAGTTCCAGTAGAGATTGAGCTTCATCATTTTCCTGTGCAAAAACACAGACAGATCCTCATACCCAAATGAGTACAGGGTGGAGTCCATGCCATTTATTTTTTTATTGTTTATTATTATTAGTTACATTTTATTAACTCTGTATCCCAGCTGTATCCTGATCCCTTATTCCCTCCCAATCCACCACCCCTCCCTCTGCTTCTCCCTGCCCCATTCAAAGTCTAAGTACTGGAGAGGACCTTCTCCCCTTTCATCTGGCCCTGTTTTATCAAGTATTTTCCAAGCTGGGTGCAAAGTCCTCCTCTGTGGCCTAGCAGGACTGATGCTCCCTTAGGGGCTGGGGAGGTCAAAAAGCCTGCCATTGAGTTCCTGTCAGAGATAGTCCTTTTTCCCCTTATTATGAGAAACCAATTGGTTATTGAGCTACCACAAGCATTGTCCAAGCAAAGGTTCTAGTTTATATCCATAAATTATTTCTTAAAATATCCTTCTATTTTACTTTAGCAAAATTTTTCCTGGTTTCTGTATGCCAAAATCTATCTGATGCAGATTTACCAGATTTATCCCGGTATTTCATTCTGAATTTTAAAAATTCAGAATGAAAACAACATGATTAAGATCATTCTTAGGTGTCCAGGGTAGCAGCTCCCCTTTCTTTGTTTTTTGCAAATAAATCTTAATTGTTTAGTGGGCATGCTCTACCATGTCTTGTCCTTAAGGATTGTAAGGTATTTTAGTTATATGAGAAGCTTGAAACTGTTGACAAAATCTTTTAAAAGATATGCTAGTATATCCTGTTCCATTGTCAGTTTTAAATTGCTTTAGGAACTCAGAATATTAAAGTCTTTAGACATTGAGCAATAACATTTTTTGCAGCTTTTGCTAGTTGAACAGTGGCAAAAATGAATCCAGAATAGGTATCTGTTCAAACATGTACATATTTTAATTGTTTAAATTCAGCAATTTGAGTAATATCCATTTGCCAATTCTGCTTTGGAACCAACCTCTTAGGATTGACAACCAAATGAAGAACAGGCTGAAATTGAGGACAAGTACTGCAAGCCTTGACAATAGTATGGGCCTGTTCCTTAGTCAATCCATATTTAAGTCTGAAGGTTTGACTACTAAGGTGATACATATTATGGGCATTCTTGGCTCTTTTTAACTCTGAACAATAAACTTTGGTGACTTTATCTGCCAATGCATTTCCTTTAGACAGGGGTCCTGGCAAATTAGAATGAGCACTCCAATATCCTATAAAAAAGGGAAAGGATTTTTTTTTGTAACACAGTTTGAATTTGTAAAAATAAAATTTCAGCAGAAGAAGATGTCTTAATTTGACCTGCAGTCTCTAATCCAGGCAGAGACTGAGCTTCATATACACTATCTGTAAAAATGTTCAAAGACTGCTTATTAAAACTTTGAAACACAGCCAATAGTTCAGGTAACTGCTATTTGTGCAGATGTGTTAGACAGTTGAAAAGATATTATTTTTCTTTTATTTGCATAGGCAGCAACACAAGATACTGAAGCATCAGTAAATGCTGTTAAAGTATCAATAATTAGGCTACTTTTGTTTTAAAAGGAAAAACTATAGGTTGCACCTGTAAAAACTGAATTAATTTGTTTTTTTTTCTTTTGTGCCTCAACTGTTTAGTCTGTCATAATAAGCTTACATATGTTAAAATGCCCATATTTATCAGATCTCTGACAAGTCTGAGGGTCAGCATTTTTGAGTTACTGTTTGTTTACCTTCATCATCTGCTTGAAACTTCATCGTATAAAGCAGGATGTGATAATCTCAGTTTTGACATATTTTTTAAATATCTGTTTTAGAAACAAATTTTAGGTAGATCTACATAGGCAAACTTTATGGATACCAATTTTAGATTTAACCTTAAAATATAAAACTAAACAAAGAGACTAGGTAACTCAATCTTGTACTTATCTATAATCTTTAGCACAACTTTAAGTTTGCTTTTTTTTTTTTTCAATGCAGTTTATATAGGAACCTTGAACAATCATCGGACCCTGGGGAAAGCCAGCCCACAGCTTATATAGCCTCTGGGTAGCCAACCCCAATGTGCCACATGGGTAATGCAGATAGGTCCACATACATGGAAGCAAGCCAGATCCTCAGCCTTAGCCAAATGTGGAATTATTCGTGACAGAGAGCACTCACCATCCGGAAGGCGGAAGGCGGAAACCAGCTCCATCTTTAAGGCATAGCATTACGCAGCTCTCTACAGTTCCCCCTTTTTGTTTTAGACGCATCAGGCAAGAGTAGAGGTCTGATCTCTGATATTAGAAATAAATTGGGACTTTGTACCGATGTTCATTTAGGTGTCATCCACCCAAAGAGCATCAGACCTCTCTGACACCTTTTTCTCAGAGGCAGGACCTGGGGCATCAACCCACATGCAATCAGACTTGCTCTTCTCTAGGTCGAAAGTGGCTGACCCTGAGTGCAGTGCCATTTTAGCTTTTATGGTAGCCAACCATGCTTGGGGAGACTGTCCTGCTTCAATGGCTGTAAAGGCCTGAATGGTCATGGCTGCATTACGCTGTTGTGAGACTCCAATCTTGCATATACACCACAGGCAAACCAAGGAGACCAACACCAGAAGGCTTGCTAACGCTCCCATGCCCGACCATTCCTTCAGATGATTCATGGCTGCAGCAATCCATGATAATAATCTTGTGGCTAGTCCTGCGTCCACTCTGGTAGAATTTGCCGTAACAATGGCTACTCTCAGCTGCTCCTAAATCCTCTTTTTGTAATATTAAAACAAAGCATCTTCTTTAGGAGTGAAATCATAAAGCACAAGTATAATTTTAAAAGTCAAAACCAGACTTTAATATTTAACAGTGCAAACAATCCAATTTGTTATTATTATTATTATTATTGTTGTTGTTGTTGTTATTTTGTAATTTTAATTTCTCTAACTCTCTTAATAAGTGAACTTGTTCCCTTTATAGTTGGACTTTCTCTAGGGGAACAGTAATATCCTCTTGCAATAGTCCCATATCTCCTGCATATGGGGCAGTTAAAGCCATAGGGACAGAGGGTGTAGGAAGCCAGAATGAAGTATGAGACTTAGAAGTTTCTTCCTCTAACTCCATTTCATCCCCACCTTCTAGCTCCTAAATTATTTTCTGCTCTCAAATTACACAGATCTGTTTGAGCTCCTTTATGAACATTTGAAATATCCTTAGAAGTCCTTTTTTTCTGCCTGTTTGCCTGTTCTATATTCACCAAGTAACTCCCTAGCTTGTGAGATTCCTTTTCCCAAGTTTCCAGGTTGATGGTACCTTCACCTGGGAACCAGGGACTTACTTCATTTACATACTAAATGGGATAAGGTTGTATCTCCCAGTTCCTCACTTTTATTAGCATTGACTTTGTATTCCTCATTAACATCTCCCTGCTATTTCTCTGCCCCATGATTTCACTGCCTGCCTACCTTGTCTTTGTTCCTGCGATGGACAGTCATCACGAAGCACGTTTCTTTTTTTTTTTTTTTCTTAGGAATCCGGAGCTCCAAAAACCAGCCTTTCTCATGTTGCCCTTCATTTTCAACGTCCCTTTTTTGGGGCACCAACTGACCCATCCTTCGGGTTTGTCAAAAAGTGTTGTTGTATGTGAGAGTAATATTTACTGACAGCTATCTTTAGTAAAGCTTGCTGTTCATCCTAAGCAGCTGTATAACCAAATCACCATACAAAGACTTGGTTTATTTAGTTAACCTAGAAGACAATGCTGGGCAATAGTTACTCCCTCTTAAACCTGGTTGCCTTGAGCAATAGAAAATGCATGTTTTAAGTAAACTTTATATAAATTCCTTTTTTAAATTTAGAATATAAGCATAACATAAATATCTTGTACCTGTTGTGAGATTTAGTCCTACATTTTTATATATGTTGGAGCTATTTTTCCTATCCCCTTGTTTACATAGAATGAGAAGTTACGCCTTTATAGCCAAACTTAATTTTAACTCCCTCATACCTTTAGCATTCAAGCATATCCTATTCATCTTATACGTGTGCTTTACATTGATAGTGGCTATTTTTTGTCTTTGCCCCCCCTTTTTTTTATACAGACTGGACAGTTATGCCTTTATAGCTGAACTCTATATAAACTCTCTTAGCATTAGCATATAAACTCTCTTACCCTTAATGTTAAGTATAGCCTAGGCATCTTGTACCTGGATTTTTAAATTGGTTTTGCCTACTCTTTTGCTTGACCTCTTTTTGATATGGGGTGGACAGTTTTATTTTTTAAACATATGAATACAATTTTTGAGTTTTTCAGACTAAACTAGGTTAGCATGCACTTTGCCATCTTTAAGACTCTTGTGTCATTTTTTACATAGGCATAACCAACATTTTTTACCCATTAAAATATCTCATGTTTAAAAGGATAAGACAGTTTCCAGAGCAGTGTGATATCTCCCTTTACATAAAACTAAAAATGATGTTAATCCCACCTTTAGATTAGGAAATGCATAACATCTATTATTAAGAAAAAAGAATTTACAAGGTAATATTAGGAAAATTTTGTCATTTTGAATCTAAGAGTATCTCTGCAAATGGCTAAGCAGCAGGAGTTGATCACAGTTTTTCTTATGTATTTATTTATTAACATTTTGACACTTTGTATCACTTCTGTTGCTCCCTCCCTCTTCTCCTTCAAGTCCCACCCACTCTTCTTCTTCTACCTCTATGCCATTCCTCTAGTTCTATTATAGGGGAGTTCCTCCTTCCCCTTCTATCTGATCCTAGCTTATCAGGTCTAATCAAGGCTTAGTGCATTGTATTTCTCTGCAGCCTGAATCTCAGGGAAATATTCACCTTGTGTCCATAATTCCCTCTATTTTTGACACTCTTCATGCCTCCTCCCCTGCAGGCTTCTCAGAGCTCTGAGAGGAGAGAGAATTTCATAGGAAATACTATTTAGAGCTCAGTGTTTAAGGTCTGACTCTGAATAATATCAAACTCTGTTTCAATGTATGTAATCCCATTTGATGCAGAAGGAAGCATCTCTGTGGATCTATGAACATTACTCTGATCTATGTGGAAAGGGCAAAGAGCAGCATATTTTAATAACAAGAGCCTGGGTTTCTTGAATATGTTCTTAGGGTACCCTTAAAAATTCAATTAACTGCCACCCAATCCACCTTGTGGAAGACTGCTTTGGTCACAATAGATGGCCTTTTGGAACTTTACTTGCCACTATTAGGAGACCTTCTAATAAGTGACCTCATAACATAATTGTCTTTCTGCTTTTTATTTACTTCACCCAGGATGATTTTTCCTAGTTCCATCCATTTGCCTGAAAATATCATGATGTTATTTTCTTAGCTGAAAAAATATCCGTTATGCAAATATTCCACATTTTTCTTAAAGGACATTGTCACTCCTGGTCTTTAGAACTTATAAGTTGCTGGAACTTTATTATTATATAGAATGACAAACTATCAGGATAACTGCATTCTTTTAGCCTATAAGTCCCTGCATCTTCTACTACTTCCTGGAGATTTGAAACACAATGTCCCATAGTAGCACCTCAATTTACATTTTGAATGCCCAGTGAGGAAATATCTGGGAACTGTTTGGAAGTATGGACATCTTAGATTGTATAATTATTGGATTTATATTATACGAGGGTGTGATTTGAGTTTGATATGCCAATGAAAGCAACCATACAGAATGGCATCTCTTTCTCATAGTCTCTGTCACTTTATATATTTTTTCAGTTGGTCTAGGTCTTGCTATTTCTAAATCTGTCTCTCTATTTCTCTCTTTGTCTCTGTCTTTCTCCCTCTCTCTGCCTGCTGTATAGTTTAGTATGAAATGTTCTCAGTTGTGCTGAATGACTATGACAAGGTCCACTTAGCCCTTTTAATAACTGGCTCCTGAAACTCTTACTGGCTTTCACCTGTTTTCGTGATGTCATTATTCCTCTTCAGAAATCAGCACCTGAGAGAATCTTGAGTTTTCCATGGAGATGAGTAAACAAATGATCCTAAGTGTCCAGAATCTCTGATCATGTGCACATGTTCATTTTTCTTGTGAAACCCATGAAGCCTTTATCTTATCCCTTTATCCACATCACACACCTTTATTCCTGTTTACCTCTGTGACAATGTCAGGTATGAAATGAAAATTTAATGTTTATTTAATTGGACAGCTTCCTAAATAGGGAAGCTTCAACATGATGTGGGATTAAAGAGCTGTACAGCATGACAATATAGTCTTGGATTTGAAAATTCCAAGGTTGTGACTTTGAACTGAGCAGTTACTCCTGTACTCACTAAATGGACCTTCATATTCTTATTGATATAAGAGGCTGGCAGAGTCTAGGTGTCCCTGTGGTACTGAATCTTTAAGAGCAGGGAAAAGAGAAGAAAACCAGACAATTCCTTGGCCTGGTTTGCTGAAACAGAGAAAGATCAGTGTATGGAAAAGGAGAACAGAGGGGAAATAAAGTATTTGGCAGCTGGATTGGTTCCACACTAGTGTTGCCAACCTTCTATAAACAGGATTGCCAATTGACCTGGATGGATTGGCAGCTATGTCCTATAGAGTGGTCAGTGAGCAATACTCCCAGTTCTGGGGTTTATAGTTGGCCTTCAGGACACAGAAATGGGTCTGTGTTACATGCCTAGGACACAAGAGGAACTGTGTTTCAAGTTGTATTCCACCAGATAAGCCCTTTATACTCAGTGTTAGTGCCAAAATTGATTGTTCAGTGGTGACATCTGAGCTCATGGGGTCTGAAGTAGCTGGGTAACCACTAGTTTATGGTTAAGATTCTCTGCTACATAATGAGTTCCTTGAAAGCATGGCTTTCAAAGTAAAACTCTGCTCTCATTTAGCAGAATCTTTTCTCCATGTTAAAAGTCATTGTAAAAGTTGATAACATTATTTTCATTGATTATGTGGGAATTGCATATACTATACATTACACTCCCTTGCCATGGCTCCCAGGTTCAAACTCTTTCCCATGTGTCACATGAAAAAAATATTTTTTCGTTTTATTATTATTATTAATTACACTTTATTCATTTTATATCCCCCATAAGCCCCTCCCACCTCTCCTCCCGATCCCACTCTTCCTCCCTTTTCTGCATGCATGCCCCTTCCCAAGTCCACTGATAGGGGAGGTCTTCCTCTCCTCCTTTCTAATCTTAGACTATCAGTTCTCATCAGAAGTGGCTGCATTGTCATCTTCTGTGGCCTGGTAAGGCTGCTCCCCCCTCAGGGGGAGGTGATTAAAGAGCTGGACAATCAGATTATGTCAGAGGTACTCTTCCCATTACTATGGGACACTGAACTGCCATGAGCTACATCTGTGCTGAAAATATATTTTTTTATTTAAAATTCATCAATTGAAATATATGTTGTTCATATACTCATTGTAACATGAACAGAGTCTCAGTGCCAAGTCCCTTAAAGAAAACTGAGTTCATCCTTGCTGTACTCTGAAAACACCCCCCAAAAGAAGCCATGAGTACTGAAGAGCTCTAGTCTTCATCACCTTGATCACAGTTTTTCTTATGTATTTATTCATTAAAAAGTGTTCCCTTTGTATCCCCTCTGCTGTCCCTTCCCTCTTCTTCTGGTCACACACACATTCTTCTACCCCTATGTAATTTCTAAAATTCCCCTGATAGTTGAGGTCTTCCTCCCCCTTCTAACTGACTCTAGCTTATCAGGAGGTCTCATCAATGCTAGCTGCATCATGTTTCTCTGTAGCCTGATTTGCAGGGCATTGTTCTTCTTGTGTCCTCAATTACCTCTACTTACGACACTTTGCTGCCTCCTCTCCTGCAAGATTCCCAGAGCTCTGAGGGGAGAAAGAATTTTATAGGGAAATCCCATTTAGAGCTGGGTGTTTTAAGGATTCTCTCTGCATAATATTGGACAGTGGATCTCTGCAAGGAATCCCATATGAAGCAGAAGGAACCATCTCTGTGGATATAGGAACATGGCACTGATCTATCAGTTGAGGGCAAAGAGCAACATATTTCATTAACAACAGCCTGTGTTGCTTCAAAATTTTGGTAGGATGCCCTGTCCCAACAATCCAATTCACCGCCACCCAATTCACCTAGTGGAAGATTGGTTTGGTCAGGATAGATGGCCTATTGGAATTTTATCCCCCACTATTAGGAGACCTTCTACTAAATGAATATATACCATATTTTTCTTTCGGCATTTTAGTTACTTCAGCCAGGATGATATTTCCTGGTTCCTATAGTTTGTGTTAAAGTATCATGATGTCATTTTCTTAACTGAATAATACACGTTATAGAAATATTTCACATTTTCCCCAAAGGAGATTGTAAGCCCTATTCTGTAGAAATATGAAGTTGCTGGGACTTTAATCATTGTATTAAATGACAAACTACAGGGTAACTATGTTTTTTTTTTTGTTTGTTTGTTTGTTTGTTTAGCATAGAAGTGCCTCCATCTTCTTCTGCTTCTGGTGATTTGAACTGCAATGTCTACTTGAAGCTCATGTATTTACTTTTTTAGTCCCCAGTGAGGAAATGTCTGGGAAGGGATAGGAGTTATGGTCTTGTTAAAACGATAATATAATTCCTATTGGAGTTATAATATAGGAGGTTGTGCTTTTAGGTTGATATGCCAATGAAAGTGGCCAGAGAGCATGGAGTCTCTGTCTCTTGATCTCTGTCACTTTATATCTTTTCTTTTTCATGAATATGACTCTCTAGCTCTTTCTCTTTCTCTCTCTGTCTTATTCTCTCTGCCTGGATGCTGCAGATCAGTATGAAAAGCTCTCAGTTCTGCTGAAGTACTACAACAAGATCACTGCTTGCTGACTTGATAGCCTGGATGGTCTCTGTAAATAATATAAGCAAGTTAATCAGGGAGCATTTTCACAGTAAGTAATTCACTGACTGAGCACTTATCTTTGCATTTAACAATTAATAATGGAATCTGTGATAATGTGAAGCTCATATTTCAAGGACACTTGACTCTATAATGACCACTTGAAATAAATATGTGACACTTTTCCTGAACTAAAAGTCCTGGACACAGGAACTGACTTCTGGAGCTTGGGTGCTTTCAGCTGCCCAGTTTGAGGCATGTAGGGCTGCTGAGCCTTTCTCTCAAGAAGGCTGTCTACTCGGTCCTTTAAATAACTGGCTCTTGAAACTCTTACTGGCTCTCACCTGTTTCATTACATGATTCACTCTCTTAGCCAATCAACACCTGAGAGAATCTTGAGTTTTCCATGTAGATGATTAAACAAACTTTCCTCAGTGTATTTTATCTCTGATCAGTGGCACATGTGACTTTTTCTTGTGTATCCCAACAAGCCTTTATCTCATCCCTTTATCCAGTTCCCACACATTTATTCCAGTTTACCTCTGTGATAGTGTCAGGTAGGAAATAAAACTTTAATGAGCAGTATTATACAACTTTCTATGTAGGGAAGCTTCAAAGTGATGTGGTATTAAGAAGAATGTATGGAATGAAAAACTGGTCTCCTACTGTGGTCTTAGTTCTGAAATTTTTTAAGTTGTGACTTTGAACTCAGCAGTTACTGGCATACTCACTAAATGTACTTTCAGCTTCTTATTGATTAAATAGGCTTACAGGGACTAGAGTTCCCTGGGGTATTGATTATTTAAGAGCAGGGAATGAGAAGGAAACCATGAAATTCCTGGGACTCATTTAGACGAAACAGAGAAAGATCTGGAAATGTGAAAGGAGAACTGAGGGGCAATGAGCTATTTGACAGCTAATGATGTTCCACACTAGTGTTGCCAAACCTCTATGAGCAGGGTTACCTTCACTGATCTGGATGGATTGGTAGCTGTGTCCTACTCAGTGCTTAGTGAGCAATCCTCCTGTTCCTGGGTTTACAGTCCACAGTCATCCTCTCCCTTCTATCTGCCCTAGCTCATCAGATATCATCAAGGCTAGCTGTATCAGCTTCCTCTGTTGGCTGATTCTCAGGGATTGTTCACCTTGGGTTCTCAATTCCTTCTAATTAAGACACTCTCATTCCCTCCTCTCCTAGAGTATTCTCAGAGCTCTGACGGGAGGGAGAATTTCATAGGAAAATCCCATTTAGAGATTTGTGTTTTAAGGTTCTCTCTACGTAATATCAGACTGTGGGTCTCTGTATGCAATCCAATTATTGCAGAAGGAAGCAACTCTGTGGATACAAGAACACAGCACTGATCTATCAGTTGAGGGCAGAGAGCAACATATTTTAATAACAACAGCCTTGGTTGCTTGACAATTTCCATAGGATTCCCTGGCCCCACAACTCAAATAACTGCCATCAGATCCCCCTAGTGGAAGAGTGGTTTGTTCAGAATAGATAGCCTATTGAAACTTAATCCCACACTATTAGAAGAACACCTAATAAGTGAATGCATACCTATTTCTCTTTCTGCACTTTCGTTACTTCACCCAGGATGATTACTCTTGGTTCCATCCATTTGCCTGAAATTATCACGATGTCATTTTCTTAGCTGTATAATATTCCTCTATGGAAATATTCCACGTTTTCACCAAAGGAGATTGTCCGTCCTGTTCTTTAGTCATTGGCAATTGCTGGGACTTTAATCATTATATTGAATGACAAAGTTTCAGGATAACAATGTTCTTTTAGCCTAGATATCCCTCCATCATCTTCTACTTGCTGGTGATTTGAATTGCAATGTTCCCTCCAAGCACATCTATTTAAATGTGGAGTCCCCAGTGAGGAAATGTCTGGTTAGGCTTAGAAAGTATGGCCTTGTTAGATAATATAATTACTTTTGTTTCAATAATTTCTTTCTTGGCCATTTTTCAATAATTTCTTTCTAGGCCTTTTTATACAGGAGGCCTACTGATTTTTTTTTGAGATAATTTTGTATCTAGCCACTTTGCTGAAAGTGTTTATCAGCTGAAGGAATTCTGTGGTAGAATTGTTGGGGTCACTCAGGTAAAATATTATATAATCTGCAGATAGTGATACTTTGAATTCTTTCTTTCCAAGTTGTTTCCCCTTGATCTCCTTTTTTTTTTTTTTTTTTTTTTGTTGTTATTGCCCTAGGACTTCCAGAACTATGTAGAAGAGATATGGAGAGATTGGGCAGCCTTACCTTGTTCCTGATTTCAGTGGTATTCCTTAAAGTTTCTCTCAGTTTAGTATGATGTTGGCTATAGGCTTGCTGTATATTGCCTTTACTATATATAGATATGTGCCTTGTATCCCTGATCTCTCCAATACTTTAAACATGAATAAAGGTTGGATTTCATCATATGATTTTTCTGCATCTAAGGAGATTATCATCTGTTTTTTTACTTTCATTTTTTTAAATATGCTGGATCACATTGATGGATATCCACATATTGAAACACTCCTGTATACCTGGTAAACAGCCTACTTGGTTATAGTGGATGATATCTTTGAAGGGTTCTTGTATTTGGTAAAAAATATAAAGTACCCTGGTATGACTGTAACCAGGTAAGTCAAAGACTTGTATGAAAAAAAAAAATTCAAGTCTCTGAAGAAAGAATTAGAAGATATCAGAAGATGGAAAGATTTCTCATGCTCATGGCTTGACAGGATTAACAGGATTATCATTGTAAAAATGGCCATCTTACAAAAAACAATTTACACATTCAATGAAATTCCCATAAAGTTACCAGCAGAAGTCTTTACAGACATTGAAAGAACCTTTATGTGGAAAAAACAAGAAAGCCAGAATTGTTATAACAACTCTCTACAATAAAAAGATCTTCTAGAGATATCTCCATCCCTGATCTCAAGTTGTATTTTAGAACAACAATAATAAAAACTGCATGATCCTGTCATAGAAACAGAATTGTGTGTCAATGGAACTTAATAGAAGACCTAGATATAAACCCACACAATTATGAACACCTGAGTTTAGACAAAGATGCCAAACCATACAATGGAAAAAAAAAGTTAGCATCTTCAACAAATGGTGTGGATTTTCCTGGATGTGTAGATATAGGAAAATGTAAATAGATCCATACTCATCACCCTGCACAAAACTAAAGTCCAAGTGCATCAAAGACCTCAACAAAAATCCAGACACATTAAATCTGTTAGAATAAAAAGTGGGGAAGAACCTTGAACTCATTGGAACAGGAGACAATTTCCTGAACAGAACACCAACAGCACAGACTCTAAGAGCAACAATTGGTACATGGGACTTCATGAAACTGAAAAGCTCCTGTAAAGCAAAGGACATTGTCATCAAACAAAATGAATGCTTGCAGATTGGATAAGAATCTTCACCAAGCCTATGTGAGAGAAGGATAATAACAAGTACATATAAAGAAATAAAGAAGCTGAAAAACAACAAATCAAGTAATCCAAGACATGAACTGATTGGCCTGCTCTTTAATTACCTCCCACTCAGGGGGAAGCAGCATTACCAGGCCACAGAAGAGGACAAGGCATCTACTGCTGATGCGACCTAATTGACTAGGATCAGAAGGAAGGAAAAGGGTTCCTCCCCTATCAGTGTACTTGGGGAGGGGCCTGCATGCAGAGGGTGGAAAAAGGGAGGGATTGGGATGGAAGGAGGGAGAGAACCATGGGGGGACACAAACTGAGTAAAGTGTAATTAATAAAGAAAAATAAAATAAAATAAAATAGCCTATTGAAACTTAATCCCCTACTATTAGAAGAACACCTAATAAGTGAATGCATACCTATTTGTCTTTCTGCACTTTCGTTACTTCACCCAGGATGATTACTCTTGGTTCCATCCATTTGCCTGAAATTATCATGATGTCATTTTCTTAGCTGTATAATATTCCTCTGTGGAAATATTCCACGTTTTCACCAAAGGAGATTGTCTGTCCTGTTCTTTAGTCATTGGCAATTGCTGGGACTTTAATCATTATATTGAATGACAAAGTTTCAGGATAACAATGTTCTTTTAGCCTAAAGAAATTATCATGATGCTTAACAGAGAATTCTTGATAGAGGAATATTGAATGGAAGAGAAACACTGAATGAAATGCTCAACATCATTAGCCATCAGGAAAATGCAAATCAAAACGGCCCTGAGATTTCACCTTACACCCGTCAGAATGGCCAACATCAAAACTCAAGTGACAACACATGCTGGAGAAGTTTTGGAGAAGGTGAACCCTACTACATTGCTAGTGGGAATGTAAACTTGTACAACCACTCTGGAAATCAATCTGGCTCTTTATCAGACAACAAGGTATAGCATAGCACTCTGTCAAGATCCAGTTATACCACTCCTAGGCATATATGAAGAAGAGGCTCAAGTACACAATAAGGACTTTTGCACAACCATGTTTGTAGCAGCTTTATTTGTAATAGACAGAACCTGGAAACAATCCAGATGCCTCCCAACTGAAAAATGGATACAGAAAATTGTGGTACATCTATACATTTTCTCAGCAATCAATTCACACATATTACTCAGCAATAAAAAACAAGGAAATTATGAAATTTGCAGGTAAATGTTATTATGACATCACAATGGTATTATGATCTCAAAATCATATTATGACCTCAAAATTCACAATGCTATTATGATGTCACAATGGTATTGTGGTGAGACAATGATATTAGGTCATCATAATACTATGATGACATCTTAAAAGTATTATTGCATCAGAAATGCTTTGACATCAAAATTTATCATGACATCCCAATGCTATTAAGACATGATTGTTGTATAACATCACAATGGAATTATAACATCTTCACTGAAATTTTGATTTTACAATTGTATTATGACATCACAATGCTATGATGACTTCACAATGCTATTATGGCATTACAATGGTGTTATGTCATCACAATAGTATTAAAACATACAATGCTATTATAAAATTACAGTGTTATCATGCTTTCATAATGCTATCATGACATCACAATGTTATCTGGATATCACAATGCTATTATGAACTGGAAATTGTATGACATCGCAATACTATTATGACAGCACAATGCTATTATGTCAGCCCAATGGCATTGTGAATTCACAATGCTATCATGACATTACAATGCTATTATGATGTGATATCACAATGCTATTATGATATCACAATGCTATGATGATATCACAATGCTCTCATATAGTAATATGACATCACAATGCTATGTTGATATCAGTGGGCTATTATGACATCACAGTTGTATGATGACATTATAATGCTATGATGACATTACAATCACATTATGACCTAAATAGGCTAGTACGATATTATAATGTTATTATGACCTCAAAAATAGCATTATGACATAATTATTTATTCTGACAATTCAATGGTATTATGACATCACACTGATAACGACTGACAGTACTGTTATGATGTCATAATGGTGTTATGAGTTCAAAATGCAATCACAATGCTGTTATGAGTTCAAAATGCAATCACAATGCTATTATGATTTCAAAATGCTATTATAATATCTCAATGCTATTAGTACAGGACAATGATATGAAATCACAGTGCTATTATGAATTCACAAATGAATTATGATATTACAATGTTATGACATCCCAATGGTATTATGATTTCACAATGTTGTTTTGAAAACATAATGCTATTATAACATCAGAATGCTATGATGACTTCAAAATGTTATTATGCTATCATAATGGTGTTAGGACATCACAATTCTATTGTGACAGGACATCACAATTCTATTGTGACATTACAATGATATTATGACATTACAATTGCATTTTGACATCGAAATTCATCATGATATCCCAATGCTATTATGAAATAAACATGGTTTCATGACGTTACAAGGCTATAATGACATCACAATGTTATTATGACTTACAACCAGCTGAATTCACAATGGTAATAGGGCATCACAATACTATGATAACATCACAATACTATGATAACATCACATTGGGTGTATGACCTCAATATGCTGTTGTGATATCGCAATGCTATGTTGACAGTATAATGCTCTTATGTCACCACAATGCTATAATCACATCACAATGCTATTATGCTACCATATTGGTGTCATGATTTCACAATAACTATGCTATTATGATATTACAACAACATTATGATGACATCAAAATGGTATTATGACATCACAATCTTCACAATGGCATTATGATATCACAATGGTATAATGACATCACAAAATGTTATGATAAAATAAAAAATGTAAAATGTATTATCACATCACAATGGTCTTATAACATCATAAATGTAGCATGACTTCAAAAAGGTATTATAACATCACAATGGTATTACAATGACATTAAAATGGTATGAACTCTCAATGCTATTTGGATATCACAATGTTATTATAACCTCAAAATGGTATTATGACATCACACGCTATAACAACATCACATTTATGTTTTGACTTCACAATGCTATTACAACTTCACAATGATCTGATGACATCAATAAGTCATTATGATATCACAATGGTTTTATGACAACAAAATTCATTATTACAATCCAATGTTATTATGATAGCACAATGCTTTTAGGATTATTGTGGTATGACATCACAATGGAGTGTTGATATCACAATGGAATTATGAAATTACAATGCTATGATGACATCATGATGCTACTATGATATCACAATAGTATAAGGATGGCACAATGATATGAGGACTTCAAAATGATATTATGACATCACAATGCTATTATGAGATCACAATGGCATCATGACATGAAGATTCATCATGATATCCTAATGCTATTATGACATCACAATCCTATTATGACATGTTTGTAGTATGACATCAGAAAGGAATTTTGACATCACCATGCTATGTATGACATCACAATGCTCTGTATGACATTACAATGTTACGATGATGCCACAATGCTATGATGACATTACAATGCCATTATGACATCACAGTGGCATTATGACATCAAAATTCATCATGATATCACATTGCTATTATGAAATCACAATGGTATTACGACATGATTGTGGTTTCACATCACAATGTAAATTTGACATCAAAATTCTATTATGACTTCACAACCTTATGACTTCACAAGGAAATTATGACATCACAATGATATGATGACATAACAAAGGTATTATGACATCAAGCATTCGATACTACGATGGAGCAGCTGAGAGTGGCTATTGTCACGGTAAATTCTACCAGAGTGGACGCAGGACTAGCCACAGGATTATCATCATGGATTGCTGCAGCCATGAATCATCTGAAGGAATGGGCAGGCATGGGAGCGTTAGCAGGCCTTCGGGTGTTGGTCTCCTTGGTTTGCCTGTGCTGTATATGCAAGATTAGAGTCTCACAACAGCGTAATGCAGCCATGACCATTCAGGCCTTTACAGCCATTGAAGCAGGACAGTCTCCCCAAGCATGGTTGGTTACCATAAAAACTAAAATGTTATGCTCAGGATGTAAGGCTAAGCACTGCACTCAGGGTCAGCCACTTTCAACCTAGAGGAGAGCAAGTCTGATTGTATGCGGGTTGATGCCCCAGGTCCAGCCTCTGAGAAAAAGGTATCGGATGGGTCTGATGCTCTTTGGGTGGATGACACCTAAATGAACATCGGTACAAACTCCCAATTTATTTCTAATATCAGAGATCAGACCTCTACTCTTGCCTGATGTGTCTAAAACAAAAAGGGGGAACTGTAGAGAGCTGCTTAATGCCTCGCCTTAAAGATGGAGCTGGTTTCCGCCTTCCACCTTCTGGATGGTGAGTGCTCTCTGTCTCGAACAACTCCACATTTGGCAAAGGCTGAGGATCTGGCTTGCTTCCATATATGTGGACCTATCTCCATTGCCCACAAGGCACGCTGGTTTGGCTACCCAGAGGCTATTTATGCTGTGGGATGACTTTCACCAGGGTCAGAAGATTGTTCAAGGTTCCTGAATAAACTGCATTGCAAAAAAATGTATTTGAAGAAAATAAAATAAAATTAAAAAAATATATATATGATGACATCCTAATGCTATTCTGACATCACAATGCTATTATGACAGGATTGTGGTATGCCTCACATGAAATTTTGACATCATAATGACATTATGACATCAGAATTCTATTACTACATCACAATATTATTACTACATCTCCATGATATAAAAGCACAATGCTATTATGACATCACAAAAGTATTTTGTCATAACACTGCTATTATGATATCACAATGTTATTACATCCCAGTGGTACTATGCTAATGCTATTATGCTAATGATAATGCTATTACATCCTAATGCTATATGATATCACAATGGTTATGTGTTGATTGCCTGAGAGGGAGAATGATGCAATGAATCAGGTGAAAGCCAGTAAGAGTTTCAGGAGCCAATATGTTTATGACATCACAATGCTATTATGATATCACAATTCTATTATGTCATCACAATCCTATTATGACTTCAAAAATAAATTATGACAGGACAATGGTGTGACATCTAAATACTTTTATGACATCAGATAATATGATATCACAATTCTATTATGACATCATAATGCTATTATATCTCAATGCTATTATGACAATATAATGATATGAAATAAAAATGCTATTTAAAACATCACAAAGTATTATGACATCACAATACTATTATAACATTACAATGTTATGAGAATCCAGTGGTTTAGGGACATCACAATTCTATTATGACATAACAATGCTTGATGACATCACAGTACTCTTACAACATGATTGTGTTATATATCACAATGGACTTATGACATTATAATGCTATTATGATTTCATAACAGTATGACTTTCCAATGATATTAAGACATCTCAATGGTACTATGACTTTACAGTGGTCCCATGACTTCACAATACTCTTATGATATCTCAATGCTATCACCACATCACAAAAATAGGAATTCACAATACTATTATGACATTACAAAGGTATCTTGACATCACAATGCTATTATGACATTATAATATGTCATAATATATATGACATCTCAATGATATTATGATTTCACAGTGTTAATATGATATCACAATGCTATTATGACTATGCAATGATACTTAGACATGATTGTTTTATGATGTCACAATGAAATTTTGAAATTAAATAGCTATTATGACTTCACAACAGTAAGACTTCACAATGATATTAGGACATCCGTTGCTATGATAACATCACAATACTTTATGACATCACAATGACATCATGACTTGAAAATTCATGGTGACATCCTAATGCTATTATGATCTCACAATTGTTATGTGTTGATTGCCTGAGAGGGAGAATGATGCAATGAATCAGGTGAAAGCCAGTAAGAGTTTCAGGAGCCAGTTATTTAAATGGCCATGTGGACAGCCTGCTTGAGTGAAAGGCTGAGCAGCCCTACATGCCTCAATCTGGGCAGCTGAAAGCACACAACACAGAGGATGACAGTTCCTGTGTCCAAGACTCTTAGTTCAGTTAATCTGTCACATATTTCTTTCAAGTAGTCATTACTAAAGTCCGGTGTCCTTGACATGTGACTTTCATATTATCACAAATTCCAATATTATTTATTAAAGGCACAGGTATATTCTCAGTCAGTGAATTACTTACTGGGAAAACGCTCTCTGACCAAGACAAATTTTTGAAGAAAAGCATTGAATTGTGACCTTGCTAATATTTTTACAGAGACTATCCAGAATGTCACATCAGGAAGCAGAAAATTGTTGTAGTCCTTCAGTAGATCTAAGAATTTTTCATACTGGACATACTGAAGCAGGCAGAGAGAGGGATACTGAGTGAGACAGAGAAAGAAAGAGCTGGAAAGACAGATTCAGAAATACAGAGACCAAACCTACAGAAACAAAGATATAATGTGACAGAGACAGAAAGACAGAGAACCATTATGTCTGGTCACATTCATTGGAATATCAATCTCAAAGCACACCCTTCTACAATATAACTCCAATAGGAATTATATTATCTAACAAGGCCATACCTCCTCACACCTCCCAGACATTTTCTCAATGAGGACTTGACAGGTAAATAGATGAGCTTTAAGGAAAAATTGCAATTCAAATCACCAGGAAGTAGGAGAAGATGGAGGGACTTCTAGGCTAAAAGAATATAGTTATCCTGATAGTTTGTCATTTCATACAATGATTAAAGTCCCAGCAAATTCCAAGTTCTAAAGAACAGGACTGACAATCTCCTTTGGGGAAAATATGGAATATTTACGTAGTGGACTATTTGCTAAGAAAATGACATAATGATATTTCAGGCAAATATATAGAACCAGGAAAAAAATCTTCCTGGGTAAAGTAACTAAAATTCAGAAAGACAAATATGGTATGTATTCACCTATTAGAAGGTCTTCTAATTAGTGAGGAATATAGTTTGAATAGGCCATCTAATTTTGATCAAAACAGTCTTCTACTGTGGGATTCAGTGGCAGTGAAATGTGCTGTTTGGCCAAGGCATCATACAAAAATTTTCAAGCCACCCAAACTGTTGTTATTAAAATATCCTGCTCTCTACTTTGAACTGATTGATCATTGCCATGTTATTGGATCCACAAAGATACTTCCTTCTGCATCAAATGTGTTTTCATACAGAGACCCACATTCTGACATTATGCAGACAGAGACCTTACAATACTAAGCTCTAAATGGGATGTCCCTATGAAATTATCCCTCCCCTCAGTTCTCTGATAAGCCTGTAGGAGAGGAGCCAGGAAGAGTGTCATAAGTAGAGAGAAATGAGGACACAAGAAGAACAATACTCTGAAAATCAGCCCTCAGAGGAAAACAATGCAGAGAGCCTTGATGAGACCTGAAATTCTGGAGTCAGAAGGGTGAGGAGGACCTTGCCTATCAGGGAACTATAAAAAGGGCATAGGGATAAAGTGATGTGGTGGGTGGCATGGAAGGAGAAGAGGAAGGGTGTAGCAGAGGGGATACAAAGTGAACCAATCCTAATAAATAAATATGTAAGAAAGAGTGTGATCAAAGAGATAAAGTATCATGCTCATTTGGGAGTTATGGCTTCTTCTTGGGATGATGCCAGTGTGCAGCAGCAATGATGAACTCAGTTTTCTTTAAGGTACTTGGCCCTAAGACTATGATCTTATTCCAATGAGTATATGAACAACAATTACTTCAACTGATGTATTAAAAAAAATGTGTGACACATAGTTAGGAATTTGAACTTGGAAGCAATTGAAAGGGAGTATAATATATGTAATATGAAATTCCCACATGATCAATAAAAATAATATGTTGAAAACTTTCAAAATGACTTTTAATATGGATTCCACTAAAGGAGGGCAGGATTTGACTTAGTTCTTTCCAGGAACTCATTATGTAGTAGAGAATCCTTGCCATGAAATAGTGGTTATCCAGCTATGTCAGACCCTATGAACTCAGGTGGCACCTCTGAACAAGCAGTACTTGCATTAACACTACCTTTAGAAGGTATTCTGGAGGATCACAGCATGTAATACAGATGCTCTTGTACCCTAGACATATAACACTGATCCTGTCTCTGTCCTGATGGCCCAATTTTAACCGTAAACCCCAGGACTAGGAAACATATTCACTAATCACTGATTAGGATACAGCTGCCCATCCAGCCACGTCAGCCAAGGCAACCATGCAAATAGAGGGTTGCCAAAATTAGTGTGGAATATCACCAGCTGTCTTTTAATATCTTGCCCTTCATTCTTCCTTTAATAGTCACCAATCTTTCTCTTTTTCAGCCAAACCAGTCCAAGAAATTATCTGATTTCCTTCTCTTTTATCTGTTCTTAAAGAATCAATACCTCAGGGAACCCTAAATTCCACCAGCCTACTATATCAATAAAAATGTGAAGGTCCGTTTAGTGAGTACGGGAGTAACTGCTCAGTTCAAAGTCACAATGTAGGAAATTTCAGATCCAATACCACAGTAGGAGACTACTTTGTCATTCGGCACAATCCCCTTAATCCCACATCACTTTGAAGCTTCCCTACTTAGGGAGCTGTCCATTTAAATAAAGTATAATTAAACTTTCACTTCCTATCTGGCATTTTCATAGAGGTAAACAGGAGTAAAGGTGAGGCTCCTGGATAAAGGAATGATATAAAGGCTTGTTCAGTTTCAAAGAAAAATTCGCATGTACACAGGATCAGAGATACTGGACACTGAGAAAAGTTTGTTTAATCATCTTCATGGAAAACTCAATATTCTCTCAGTTGCTGATTGGCTTAGAGTGAGATTGATGTCATGAAACAGGTGAAAGCCTGTAAGATTTTCACTATCTAGTTATTAAAAGGGCCAAGTGGCCAGCCTACTTTAGTAGCCCTATATGTCGCAATCTGGGCAGCTGAAAACACACAACCCAGAAATTACAGTTCCTGTATCCAAGACTCTTAGTTCATGAAAAGTGTCACATATTTCTTTCAAGTTGTCATTAATAAAGTCCCGTGTCCTTGACATGTGAGTTTCACATTGTCACAGATTCCATTACTATTTGTAAAGCGCACAGATATGTCCTAAGTCAGTGAATTAATAACTGTGAAAATACTCCCTGACAAATGCAACTTTTTGAATAAAAAGCACTTAATTGGGACCTTGCTCATAATTTATAGACACAATATAAATGTCAAGTCATCTTACTGTAGTACTCTTCCACCTTCTATCTGATCCTAGTCTATCAGATCTCATCAAGTTTAGCTGCATTATCTTTTGTGTTCTGATTCTCAGGACATCTTTCTTCTTGTATCCTCAATTGCCTCTAGTTATGACACTCTTCCTGCACCTTCTCATGGAGGTTTCTCAGAGCTTTGAGGTGAGGGAGAATTTCATAGGAAAATCCCATTTAGAGTTGGGAGTTTTAAGGTATCTTTTTACATAATATCAGACTGTGGGTCTCTGTATGCAATCCAATTTAATGCAGAAGGAACTATCTCTGTGCATACAAGAACATGGGACTGATCTATTAGTTGAGGGCAAAGAACAACATATTTTAATTGTGACAGCTTGAAAAATGCCATAAGATACTCTGTCTTGACAACTCAATTAACTGCCAACCAATAACCCTAGCTTAAGTCTGGTTTGTTCACAATAGATGGACTATTGGAACTTTATCCCTGACTATTAGGTGACCTCCTAATAAGTGAATATGTACCATGTTTGTCTTTCTGCATTTTAGTTACTTTACCCAGGAGAATTTTTCCTTGTTCCATCTATTTGCCTGAAAAATACATGATGTCATTTTCTTAGCTGAATAATACTCCTTTATTGAAATATTCTACATTTTCTCCATAGGAGATCATCAATCCTGTTCTTTTTAACTTAGAAGTTGTTTGAATTTTAATCATTGTATTAAATAACAAACTATGTACTTTTACCCTAGAAGTCCCTCCAATGAAAGTGACCAGACAGAATGCGTTCTCTGTCTCTTAGTCTCTGTCACTTTATATCTCTGTTTCTTTCGGTCTCAGTCTCTCTATTTCTGTATCTGTCTAGCTTATTCTATCTTTGTCTCTCATTGTCTCCCTCTCTCTGCCTGCTGCTTGTGGCTCAGCATGAAAATCTCTTAGTTTTACAGAAGTACTACAATAAGATGTGTGCTTGCTGATGCAATATCCTTGATGGTCTCTTTGAACATATAAGCAAGGGTCCAATTATACTCTTTTTGTTCAAAAAATTGCCTTGCTCAGGGAGCATTTTTACAGTAAGTAATTCACTGACTGTGGACATATCTATGCATTTAATAAAGAGTAATGGAATCTGTGATGATATGAAAGTCACATGTTAAAGACACGTGACTCTGTTAATGATCACTTAAAAGAAATATATGACACGTGGATGCTGGAACTGACATCTCTGGTTTGTGAGCTTTCAGCTGCCAAGATTGAGGCATGCAGGGCTGCTCAGCCTTTCTCTCAAGTTTCTTGTCCACTTGGCCCTTTTAATAAATGGCTTCTGAAACTCTTACTGGCTTTCACCTGGTTCTTGACATCATTCTCCCTCTTAATGAATGAGCACCTAAGAGAATCCTGAGGTTTCCATGGAGAGGAGTAAACAATCTTTACTGAGTGTGCAGTTTCTTTGATCTTGTGCACAAGTGACTTTTTCTTTTGAAACCCAGCAAGCCTTTATCCACATCACACACTTTTACTCCTGTTTATGTTTTTGACAATGTCATATAGGAAATGAAACTTTAATGTTTATTGAAATGGACAGCTTCCTAAATAGGGAAGCTTCAACGTGATGTGGAATTAAAGAGCTATATAGCGTGACAATATGGTCCTCTACTGTGGTCTTGGATCAAGAAATTCCTAGGTTGTGACTTTGAACTGAGCAGTTACTCCCATACTCACTAAATGTACCTTCACAGTCTTATGGATACAAGATGTTGGCAGGGTCTAGGGTACCCTGTGGTATTGAGTCTTTAAGAGCAGGGAAAAGAGACGCAAATCAGACAATTCCTGAGAGTGGTTTGGCTGAGAGTGGTTTGGCTGAAACAGAGATAGATCAGTGTATGGAAAAAGATAATAGAGGGGCAATAAAGTATTTGATAGTTGGTTCTGTTACATACTAGTGTTGCCAACCCTTTATGGGCAGGGTTGCCTTGGTTGACCAAGATGGATGGCAGATATGTCCCATTTAGTGGTCAGGGAGGAATCCGCCTTATCCTAGGGTTTAAAGGTTATACCTGGGCCTTCCAGAGAGAGGAATTTGTATCACTGTAAAACTTGTCAATATATTATTTTTATTGATTATCTGGGAATTTCATATTACATATATTACACTCCTTTTCCATTGCTCCCAAGTTCAAATTCCTACCTATGTGTCACACTATTTTTTTAAATACATAAATTGAAGTAAGTGTTGTTCATATACACATAGGAACATGATCAGAATCTCAGTGCCAAATCCCTTAAACAAAACTGAGTTCATCATTGCTGCACATTGACACAATCTCATGAAGAAACCCTCAGTTCTTAAGAGCTTTATAATTTATCACCTTGATCACACTTTTTCTTATGTATTTATTCATTTGGATTGTTTCAATTTGTATCCCCTCTGCTACCACTTCCCTCTACTCTTTCCAATCACACACCCTCTCCTTCCTCTATATTTATGCTCATTTTTACTTCTCTTATAGACAAGGTCCTCCCTTTCTATATGACCCTAATTTATCAGGTCTCATCAAGGCTCTCTGCATCATCTTCATCTGAGGCCTGATTTTCAGGGCATTGAACTCCTTGAGTCCTCAATTCCCTCTACTTATGACACTCTTCCTGCCTCCCCTCCTGCAGGCTTATCAGAGAACTGAGGGGAGGGAGATCTTCATAAGGAAATCACATTTAGAGCTTAGCCTTGCAAGGTCACTCTCTGCATAATGTTGGACTGTGGGTCTCAGTATGCAATCCCATTTGAACAGAAGGAAATATCTTTTTGGATCGAAAACATGGCACTGATCTATCAGTTGAGTGCAGAAAACAACATATTTTAATAACAACAGTCTGGTTTGCTTGACAGTTTCCATTGGATACCCCAGCCCAACAACTCAATTAACTGCTATCAAATGTCCCTAGTGGAAGACTGGTTCAGTCAAAATAGATGTTCTATTGGTACTTAATCCCCCACTGTTAGGAGACCTCCTAATATTTGAAAACACACCATATTTATCTATCTGTATTTCAGTTATTTCACCCAGGAAGGTTTTTCCTGGTTCAATCTATTTGCCTGAAAATATCTTGTTGTCATTTTCTTAGCTGAATCATAGTCCTTTATGGAAATATTTTATGTTTTTCCCAAAGGAGATTGTCAGTCCTGTTCTTTCATCATTGGAAGTTGCTGGGAATTTAAACATTATATTGAATGACAAACTTTCAGGATAACTATGTTCTTTCAGCCTAGAATTTCCTCCATATTCTTCTACTTGCTGGTGATTTGAATTGCAATGTCCCCTCAAAGCCCATCTATTTACATGTGGAGTCCCCAGAAAGGAAATATATGGTTATGATTAGGAGGTATGGCCTCCTAATTCCTTTGGCTTCCCTAACTTTTTCTCAGCCCTTTTATCTTTTTTAAACAGGAGGACTACTGATTTCTCTCAGTTTAGTTTGATGTTGGCTATAGGCTTGTTGTACATTGCCTTTACTACATTTAGATATGTGCCTTGTATCCTTTATCTCTCTAATACTTTAAAAATGAATGGATGTTGGATTTCTCCAAATGCTTTTTCAGTATATAAGGAGATTGTAATGTGTTTTTTTTTCTTTCTTTTTTTATATGTTGGATCATATTGAAGAATTTCCACATATTAAACCACCCCTGCATACCTGGGATGAAGCCTACTTGGTCATAGTGAATAATATCTTTGATGTGTAATTGTATTCTGTCAAAAACATAATGTGACTTGGTATGACTATAAAAAAGCAAGTCAAAAACTTGTATGAAAAATTTCAAGTCTCTGAAGAAAGAATTAAAAGAAGATATCAGAAGATGGAAAGATCTACCATGCTCATGGCTTGGCAGGATTACATTGTAAAAATGGCCATCTTGCCAAAAGCATCTACAGATTCAATGCAGTTACGATCAAATTTCCAACACAAGTCTTACAGATCTTGAAAGAAAAATTCACAACTTCATATGGCAAAACAAGAATCCCAGAATTGCTAAAACAATCCTCCACAATAACAGATCTTCTGGAGATATTTCTATCCCTGATCTCAAGCTGTATTAAAGAGCAACAGTAATAAAACTGCATGGTACTGACATAGAAACAGAATTGTGGATCAATGGAACCTAATAGAAGACCCAGTTATCAACCCACACAGTGATGGACAACTGATCTTTGACCAAGATGCCAAAACCATACAATGGAAAAAAGATAGCATCTTCAACAAATGGTGCTGGTAAAACTGTATGTCTACATGTAGAAAAATGAAATTTGGGTGCTATCTCAGACAACTAAGGCTAGTGATTCTTCAAAATTCAGCCATCCACCTCCAGGCATATATCCAAAAGAGTCTCAAGTACACAATAAGGACATTTGCACAACCATGTTTGTAGCAGCTTTATTTGTAAAAGCCAGAAATTGGAAACCACCCAGATGTCCCCCCCCCAATTAAAAATGTTACAGAAATTGTAGTCCATCTAAAATTGGAATATTACCTTTTTATTCAAAGAGTTGCCTCGGTCAGGGAGCATTTTCAAGTAAGTAATTCAGTGACTGATGATATATCAGTGCATTTAACAAACAATAATGCAATGTGTGATAAAAGGAAAGTCACAGGACTTTATTACTGACCACTTGAAGGAAATATATGACACTTTTGCAGAACTAAGAGTCTTGGACACAGGAACTGTCATTTGAGGGTTGTGTGCTTTCAACTACCCAGAATAAGGCATGTAGGGTTGCTGAGTCTTTCCCTCAAGCAAGTTCTCCATTTGGCACTTTTAATAACTGGCTCTTGAAACGTCTACTGGTTTTCACCTTTTTCTGAAATCATTCTCCTTCTCAGCCAATCAGCACTTAAGACAATCTTGACGTTTCCATGGAGATGAGTTAACACATTATCCTCAGTGTCCAGTATTTCTGATCTTGTGCATATGTGACTCTTCCTCTGAAACTCTACAAGCCTTTATCTCATCCCTTTATCCAGACCCACATCTTTACTCCTGTTTACCTCTGTGACAATATGAAGTGAGAAATAAAATTTTAATGTTTATTTAATTGGACAGCTTCCTTAGTAGAGAAGCTTCAAAGTGATGTGTGATTAAGGGGAATGTAACCAAAGACAAGGTGGTCTCCTACTGTGGTCTTGGATCTGAAATTTCCTAGTTTGTGACTTTGAACTGATCAGTTACTTATATAATCACCAAATGTACCTTCATATTCTTATTGATGTAGATGCTGGCAGGGTCTAGCATTCTGTGTGTTATTGAGTTGCTAAGAGCCGAGAAAAGAGATGGAAACCAGACAATTGGTGGGACTGGTTTGCCTGAAACAGAGAATGATCTGTGTATGTAAAAGGAGAAATGAGGGGCAATAAACTATTTGACAGCTGGTGCTGTCCTACACAAGTGTTGCCATCTTCTTTGAGCAGGCTTGCCTTGGATGACCTGGCTGGATCAGCATTTGTGTCCTACTCAGTGGTCAGGGAGAAACACTTCTGCTCCTGGGGTTTACAATTAAAACTGGGCATTCATGATAGAGAAATATGTCCATGTTGTATACCTAGGACACAAGAATAACTGTGTTTCCTGCTTTTGTCCTTCAGAAAAAAATCTCAACATATAGTGTTAGTGCCAAGACTGTTTATTCAGTACCCCTGAATCATGGTTCTGGGTCACTAATTCATGGCTAGGATACTTTACTACATAATTAGTTCCTGGAAAGCATGCCTTCATTACATGAATAAAGTCAAACTGTGTCTTCTTTTAGCAGAATCTTTTCTCCTTGTTAAAAGTCATCATAAAAGTTGTTCAAATATTATTTTTATTGCTTATGTGGGAAATTCACATAATATAATTTACAATCCTTTTCCATTGCTCCCAGGTTCAAATTTCTACCATGTGTTACCCTAATTTTTTTTCTTTAAAATACATCAGTTTCAGTTTGAGTTGTTAATATACTAATTGGAACATGATCAGAGTCTCAATGCCATGTCCCTTACAGAAAACTGAGTTTGTCCTTGCTGTACCTTGGTACTACCCCCAAGAAGAAGTCATCAGTCCTGAATATCTCTATACTAAATCACCTTGATCACATTTTGCCTTATGTATTTTTATTATAATTTGTTCACCTTGTATTCCCTCTGCTGCCCCCTCTCTCTTCTACTTCTACTCCCATCCACCTTACCCCTAGGCCCTTCCTCTACTTCCTTAATAAATAGGTGAGGTCCTCCTCAGCCTTCTCTCTGAACCTACCTTATCAGGTCTCATTAAGGCTGGCTACATCATCTTCCTCTTTGGCCTGATTTTTAGGGCATTGTTCTCCTTGTGTCCTCAATTCCTGTACTTATGACTCTTCTTGCCTCCTCTCCTGAAGGCTTCTCAGAGCTCTGATGTGAGGGAGAATTTCATAGGAAAATCCCATTTAGACTTGTGTGTTTTAAGTTCTCTCACTGCACAATTATCAGACTGTGGGTCTCTGTAGGCATTTTACTTGCTTGACCCCAAATGATTTTTCCTAGCTCCATCCATTTGCCTGGAAATATCATGATGTCATTTTCTTAGCTGAATAATACTCCGTTATGTAAATATTCAACATTTTTTCCAAAGGAGATTGTCAGTACTGTTCTTTAGAACTTTGAAGTTGCTGGGGAAAAAAGGGAACCATTTAGGAGCCTGCCAAAGAGGGCCTCTGAAAGGCTGTGTCCTGAAGACTATCAGAGCAGACCCTGACACTTATGGCCAACTGTTGGGCAGAGTGCATGGTATCTAATAAAAGAAGTGAGAAATAGCAAGATCTGGAGAGGACCTGAGCTCCACAAGAAGAGCAACATAAACAAAAAATCTGAGCACAGCGGTCTTTTCTGAGATTCATACTACAACCAAGTACCATGCATGGAGATAACCTAGAACCTCTGCACAGTTCAGTGTCCAAGTGGGTTCCATAGTAAGGGTAACAGGGACTACCTCTGACATGAACTGATTGGCCTGCTCTTTGATCAACTCAATGTGATGGGGGAGCAGCCTTGCCAGGCCACAGGGAAAGAGAATGCAGCCACTTCTGAAGAGATCAGAAGAGACTCAGATCAGAAGGAGGGAGAGAAAGACCTCTGCTATCAATGACTTGGGGAGAGTCATGTGTAGAGAATGGGGAGGGAAGGTGGGATAAGAAGGAATGGGGGCTTTGGGGGGTAAAAGTGAATAAAGGGTAATTAATAAAATTTAAAATAAAAATATTAAAAAATATAATTCCTTTTGGATTTATATTATAGGATAGTGTACTTTGAGGTTGATATGCCAAAGAAAGTTACCAGAGAGAATGGAGTCTCTGTCTCTAGGTCTCTGTCACTTTACATCTTTGTTTCTATTGTCTCCATCTCTCTATTTCTGAATCTGTCTCTCTAGCTCTCTCTATGTCATTTTCAGTCTCCATTTCTCTTCCTGCTGCTTATGAATTTCTCAGTTTTGGGAAGGACTAAAACAAGATGACTGCTTGCTGACGTGACATCATGGATGGTCTCTGTAAAAATATAAGCAATGTCCCAATTAAATTCTTTTTGTTCAAAGATTTGTCTAGGTCAGGGAGCATTTTCACAGAAAATAATTCATCGACTGAGAACATATCTGTGCATTTAATATATAATTATGGAATCTGTGAGAGTGTGAAACTCAAGTCACAGACATGTGATTTTATTAATGACCACTTCAAAAAATATGTAGTGCTCTCTTCAGGAGCACATATACTAAAATTGGAACAATAGAGAGAATATTAGTAAGGCCCATACACAAGAATGAGATCCAAATTTGTGAAACATTCCATTTTTTTTTAAATTAAGGAAAACACAAATAGAAGAATTTGTGGAAAGAAAGAACTTAGGGAAGAAAACAAGAACTACAGAGCTAAGCATAAGGAATATGCTACAAGAGATGGATGAAAGAATCTCAGGTGTGGATGATACAATGGAAGAAATAGATGTATCTGTCAAAGAAAATGTTAAATCTAAAAAAAATTCCTGACAAAGACCATGCAATAAATTCAAGACAACATAAAAAGACAAAACCTTAAAATAATAGGAATAGAGAAAAAAGAAGATTCTCTCTGCCAAGGCCTAGAAAATATTTTCAACAAAATCAATGAAAAAATACTCCCCAACTTAAAGTAGAGGTCAATAAGAATACAAGAGGTATACAGAGCACTCAATAAATTAGTCCAGAAAAGAAAATCTTCCTGCCACATAATAATCAAAACAGTAAATAAAAATACTAAAATCTGCAAGGGAAAAAGCCCAATAACATATAATATCAAATCCATTAGAATCACACCTGACTTCTCAACAGAAACTATGAAAGCTAGAAGGCATGGATGAATATCATGTAGGCCCTAAGAGAACACAGATGTCAGCACAGGTTATTATACCCAGCAATACTGTCAGTCCTCACAGACTGAGAAAACAAAATATTCAATGACAAAAACAAATTTTCACAATACTTGCACACAAATCCAGTGTTACAGAAGACACTAGAAGAAAAAATACAACCCAAGAAAACCAACTACTTTCAAGAAAACACAGAACATAATTAACCTCAATATAATAAAACAAAAAGCAACCAAGCACACAAACTTACTACCACAACCAATATCAAAATCAAAGGATCTAACAAACACTGGTATTAGTCTCTCTCAATATCAATGGACTCAATTCTCCAATAAAAAGAAACAGAATAACAGAATGGATGCATAAAGAAGACCTAGCAATCAGTTGCATATAAGAAACACACCTAAGTCAGAAAGTCAGACATTATCTGAGGGTAAAGGGCTGGAAGACAGCTTTCCAAGCAAATGGACCCTAGAAGCAAGCAGGAGTAGCCATTCTAATATCTAATAAAATAGATAGGCAAGAACACTTCATACTCAGCAAGGGAAAATTTCTCCAGGAAGATATCACATTCCTCAACATCTATGCCCCAAATACAAGGGCAGCCACATATGTAAAAGAAACATTAATAAAACTTAAGCCACACATTAATAGTGGGACACTTAAACACTCCACTCTCAAAAATGGACAGGTCAACAAAGCAGAAATTAAACAAAGAAACAATGTCTCTAACAGAGGTCATGAAGCAAATGGACCTGACAGATATTTAAGGAACTTTACACCCAAACACAAAAGAATTTACCTTCTTCTTAGCACCTCATGGAACCTTCTCCAAAATAGACCATATGGTTGTTCACAAAGTGAGCCTCAACAGATAAAAGAAGATACTTCCTTGTATCTTATCTGACCACCATTGAATAAAGCTGGAACTCAACATCAAAAGAATTAGCAAAAAGCCTACATACACATGGAAACTGAACAACTTGATACCAAACGACAGCTGGATCAGGGAAGAAATAAAGAAAGAAATTAAAGTTTTTGTAGAATTCCATGAAAATAAAGGCACAACATACCCAAACTTATTGACACAATAAAAGAAGTGCTAAGAGGAAAGCTCATAGCCTTAAGTGCCTTCAAGAAGAAACTTGAGACAGTGCATTCAAGGAACTTAATGGCTCACTTAAAACCCTAGAAAAAGAAGAAGCAGACACATCAAAGAGGAGTACACAGCTGGAAATAAACAAACTCAGGGCTGAAATCAATCAATTAGAAACAAATGAAACAATTCAAAGAATCAATGAAACAAAGAGCTGGTTCTTTGAGAAAATCAACAAGATAAACCAAAAGGCAGAGAGACACCATCCAACCGAGCAAAATTAGAAATGAAAAGGGGGATATAACTACAGACACTGAGGAAATCCAAACAATCATTAGAACTTACCTCAAAAGCCTACATACCACAAAATTTGGAAAATCTAAGTGAAACAAACAATTTTCTTGATCGATTTCACTTACTATAACTGAATCAAGAACAGGTAAGTCGATTAAATAATCTTATATCCCCCAAGGAAATAGAAGTGGTCATCAAAAGTCTTCAATCCAAAAAAAAAAAAAAGAAGCCCAGGACCAGATGGTTTCAACATAGAATTTACCAGACCTTCAAAGAAGAGCTAACTTCAGTTATCTTCAAACTATTCCACAAAATATAAACAGGAAAAAAAAAAACACTATCAAACTCATTCTTTATGCCACAGTCACCTTGGTACATGAATCTCACAAAGGCCCAACAAAAAAAGAATTTCAGGCAAATCACCCTTATGAACATTGATGGAAAAATACACAATAAAATACTTGCAAACGGAATATGAGAATACATCAAGTATATCATCCACTATGTCCAAGTAGGTTTCATCCCAGGTATGCAGGGGTTTTTCAATGTAAGGAAATCCATATTAACAAACAAACAACCAAAAAAAAAAAACACACTTGATACTTTCCTTAGATAATGAAATAGCATTTGACAAAATCAAACATCCATTCATGTTTAAAGTTTTGGAGAGATCAGAGATACAAGGCACATATCTAAACATAGTAAAGTGAATATACAACATGCCTACAACTAACATCAAAATAAATGGAAAGAAACTTAAAGCAATCCCACTGAAATCAGGAACAAGGCAAGGCTGCCCATTTTCTCCATATCTCTTCAACACAGTTTATGAAAGTCCATGCTAGAGCAATAAGAAGATTGAAGGAGATCAAAGGAATCTAAATCAGAAAGAAAAAGTCAAAGTATCACTATTTTCAGACAATAAGACAGTATACCTGATGTTATTAATTAAAAAAAGATGAAGCAGTGGGACAACCGATATTCTCTGTGAGATGTTTATTAGGAGGGTATGGTAGAAGTGGGTAGCAGGGCATGGTGAGGAAAGAAATGGAAAGAGGGAATGGGGCCCCCCAGAGAAAGAAAAAGAGCATAAGATAGAGTGAGAGAGAGAAGACAGTGAGAGAATATAAGAGAGGGGATAAGAGTAAGAGTGAGACCATGTGTTGTATTGGCCCTTTTAAGGGGGCACAGTAACCAAGCCTTCCAGGTGTGGTCACCTGGCTGGCTGGTGACACATGATGACATCATAGGTTGCTGGGAAACCTAGAAGCAGGTTGTGTTCCAAACTATTAACATTCCTCCCTTTTTTTATAATTAAAAATGGCAGTCTTTTCTGAGACTGACATTCAACCAAGGACCATGTATGAATATAACCTAGAACCTCCACTCAGATGTAGCCTGTGGTAGCTCAGTAACCAATTGGTTTCCCAAAATTAGGGGAACAGGGACTATTTCTAACAGGAACTCAATGACTGGCTCTTTGGTCTCCCCACCCCTGAAGGGAGGAGCAGTCCTGTTAGGCCACAGCAGAGGGCTTTGCAGCCAGTCCTGAAGATACCTGATAAAAGAGGATCAGTGGGGAGGAGGTCCCCCCTATCAGTGGACTTGGAAAGGGGCACGGTGGAGAAGAGGGAGGGAGGGAGGGACTGGGAGGGAATGAGGGATCAGGACACGGCTGGGATACAGAGTTAATAAAATGTAACTGATAAAAAAAAGTTAAATAAAGAAAAAAAATGGGGAGCTTGGGCTACTTTTTATAAAGTAAGTTAAAGTATATGAATTTAGGCTCATTGGAAGCAGTTCTTGGTTGTCATGCAAAAGGTTGAGAGAGAGAAGAATTATAGCCACAAAATGTTCAGATTGCAAGGTCAAGAGTAAGGGAAGCCTCTGCCCTGGAAAATTTCAGGTAGAGGGTTATCAATAGAGAGAGTTGCCAGCCATGCAAGGCAGCAGGTAGGGACTGGGGAACACTGGGAGAACCTGGAGCTGCCTGTCCTTGTCCTGAAGCACACCATTTCAGCTTTTGTTAACAAGTGAATAAGAGGCATAGATTCTACTCTGGCTACTTCCTGCTGACACTGTGGGTGCTGTAGGGAGGTCAAAAATCTGAAACATTGGCCAAGTCCAGGAAGAATAGGCTGCTTTGATGCTTTCCAGGGTCTACAAGAACATCCGTGACTAGGAGGGAAGGTGCAGGTCCAGCATGTTTGATGTCTGTGAGGTCAGAGCTGAACACCTGCAATTGTTGGAAGTCCCTGAGGCCAGAGTTGAACACCTATAGCTTCTTTGGCACAGTTGTGGCTATAGGAAACATCTGTGTCTGGCAGGACACTGAAACACATATGTAGGCAAAAGATAAAAGTTGAGTAGGGAAAAAATCCTGTAGGTATACATTGAAAGGTTTGGATCGATGAGGCCTGTACATGGGAACCTCTGTCTACCTGAGGAACCTTTATTTACCAAATCACTAGCAGTATTTAAAGAAGGCTTTGTTTTAGATCTGTCATTGAGGTGAGATTTAATTACAGAAGCGTGTAAACTTAGAGGCCCTGGTGCCATCTGGCACTAGTTGTAGAAACTTAAAATTCTCCAGAGGAGATCCTATCTGGAGCATGGGCATCTGGGCATCTTGCATTGGGGGCAGAGAAGACAAGACCTTCCAGTGGTGTTCCAAGGGAAAGTGTGACTCCAAGCAAGAGGGGTGCTATCTGTCCAATAGCTCCTCAGCTTATGGCTAGGGACCAGGGCATAGTGCCCAGTGGCATGGGTGAAGCATGATGGTTTGCCTAGCACTAGCTCTTGCCATGAATGAGTGTGAGAGAGAGAGGGCCCATGAGTGGGTGGAGAGGGGGCCCATGAGCAGGTGAGAGTTCAAGTGAGCAGGGAGAAGGAACTGTGTGTAAGAGGGGACATACAAGAGGCCCAAGGCAGAGGGTGGCCCTAAAATGGAGGTCAGCATAGAGGGTCAAGCCTAGACAATTAAGGCTATGGCTGAGGGGAGGTCCCTTTGTCTCAAAAGTAGGAAGTTGCCAGAGCTCTGAGGTCAAGCTTTCCCTACCAAGAAATGCTGAGAAAATGGAGTGAACTCAACAATCTAGTTAGTGGTTGCATGCAGTAAACAGCAGTCTGGTAACCAGGAAAGGAAGTTTTAAGGAGATACAAATTTAGACATGTTAGTATCACAATTGTAGAGTGCATTGAGAAAAAGGCAGTAGACATACATATGTGTTAACAGCATAAGTACTTTTTAAGGTGAACTCTGAAAAGGCAAAAGCCTTTTATAAAGTAAAAGGGAATCTCACTTGATCTTAACTTTTAGTATAAGCATACATATTATGGAGGCTTACAATCTTGAGCTTAGGACCATAATAGTGGAATGGTGGTATAGTGGAATGTTTTTGTATCAGAGTTAGATTAATAAATTAGAGCCCTATTAATAAAGGTTAGAAGTCTGGACAGTCAATATAACAGTAGCATAACAACAAGAAGAAATATTAAGCCTTTTTACCCATTTAAGTTACCTTAAATCACCTTAGACCTTGTAATCTTTATAATTTGTGTTTATCAACCTTAAAACATTTTTAGAACCCTCAAACATTTATAAGTTGCATTACCAACCTTAACACACATTTTTAGACTCTCAAACATGTATAACTTGTATTTATTAACCTTAAGACATCTCTCAAATATGTTTTTGAGAGGAACCTTTGTATTTAGTTATTTACCAGGAGAAATAGTTGAAACTGCTATGAACATTTATTGTCCTTTAGCTAAAGGGATAGTAAAAGATTTCATTTAGGCCTCTTTCTTGAGTCTGAACTGTGTCTAGGCCTGAAAATAGCAGCTCTAGTACTTAGGCTTAAGGTCTGGTTCTCCTGCGTATGAAGAGAACTGGGAAGTCAACTGACAGCTCCCAACACAGAAGTTGGCAATATGTCCGTGGGACCTCATTCTGAGGTCAAAAATAGACCTGTGCGAGAGATGTGGAGGTTGTTAAGTCAAGGAGCCAGCCTCCTGTCCTCCACCAGGCCAACGAGCTAGAAAGCTGCAAGTGTCTGTGCTATTGTGTGGGTTGATCCTCCATGGCTGATCACAGAGGACAAGCCTGCTTGGGAGCATTTTGACTTCCAGAGTTCAATTTGCCAGCAGCCAGCTTTGGCATGTTGCAGCAGCAAGATCATCATCCACTTTGGCTGGGTCACCTGGCAGAATGGACTTTTTGGCTACGCAAACCTCTTACAGGAATGCCAGCAGTCTCGGTGCAGCTAGGTCTTAGAGCCCTTCAGGACAGCTCACTTTTTACCAACTCCTATATGGTGACTCAATGACCATCTTCAGCTGTTTATTAAAAATTGCAGTGAGACCACGTTTGCACCTGCAGGACTATAAATCTGTATGAAATGACTATTAACCTGCATTTGTTAACCAGTAAATATTAAGACTTTACGTTTTGTCCTTGCTAAGTTAGGGCTTAAAAGTTATGAATATAAGTTATTAAAGTGATAGCATAAGAGTTTTTATATGATTTAATATATAAAAGATTATAGCTTGTAATAGTCTAAGGCTATATTACATATTAATAACATCATTTTAAGAGAGTAAGACCAAGCTTATATTAACCTTTTGATAGCAGAGATATAGTAAATTGAAACACTTTTAATATAAGTATATTTTTAAAAGTTAATAGATATTAATTTTAGAATATTGGCAAACAACTTGTACATAATAAAGAACCCTTGAGCTATAAGTTTAAAATCAACAATTTAGCAGAACAGCATAAACCAAATTTAAAATTAACCAAGCATATTTTAACCTTTCAATAGTAGAGATGTAGCAAATTGACCCAGTTTTAACATAAATAAATACATCTAAAATCAATAGATCGTAATTTAAAATATTGATAAAAAAATTGTATGTAACAACAAACCCCTGAGCTTAACAGTATAAAGCAATTTTAAAATTATATTTGAGTAACATATATTTTAAATCAACTCAATTTGAATAGATAGTTATAACTTTGAAATTTTATTATTATATAAAATTTATTTTGAAGCAGGCTTGAATTGTAAGATAGTAAAATGCAACTTTGAAATTTTATAAAAATCCATACCAACTTGAAATGAGGCTTGTTGTCTAAAGATAAGTCTAAAAGATAAGATAAACAGTTAATTATGATTAAGACTTATAAATGCAAACCCAATGAGAAGACTATATAAAGCATTAGATAAGGAATTTAAAATATAAGAGTAAAGTGTACAGAAATCAGGGAGAAAATATTATTTTATTTTATTTTATTTTATTTTTAAAGCTTGGGAAAGGCTTAGAAGTGCAAAGCAAAACAGGTTGGTGAGAGCGTGAAGCATATAGCAAGAAGGAGCAGTCAGCTTCAGCCCAGGCAGCTTGGTAGGGGCAGCCCAGTGCATGGAGAGGGCTGCCCGGAACCACACGCGGGAAGCGGGGCCTCTTTGCCCGAACCTAAGATGGCACTGGCCACAAGAAAGCCTATGGTGAAGAAATGGCCCACCCATTTTCCACCAAAACCTAGATGGAGGCAGCTGGGCATCCCGCAGGAAATTTAAGTTCCACAAAACACTCTAACAAGTTCTGAAAAGTTGATTTTTGAGTTGTGTGTATCCGCAACTCAGGTGCACTGTCGGTGGCCAGTACTGGCACAACTCAGGCTGTTCACCTCCACATAGACCCCGGCCCCAGTGCCTGCGGCAATGCAGCACATGGCGGCAGGACTTGGGGGCAAGGGTGCGGGATGGCAGGCGGGAGAGGCTGCAGCCATGGGTGTTCACACCAGGCCAGGGGCGTAGTTGGTTCCAGACAAGCCAGCCTGGGTCTCCTGCTTTGTGGTGGCCTCCACTCGGCTCGCAGCTTCCGCGCAAGGCCCCCAGAGGCAGCAGCAGTGGCAGCGATAGCCCCTGGCCAGGAGAGGGACAGTGGTGGTGGCGCCTCAGCAGCTCACAGGAGGGAGAGGTGAGAGCAGAGAAAATCGGTTGTTACCATACTGTCCAGGCAACACACCAATGTTATTAATCATAAAGAGGAAGAAGCATGGGGGACAACCGATATGTTCTCTTCAAAAAGGTTTATTAGAAGGATATGTCCAGTGGGTAGCTGGACATGGTGGGGGAAGAGAGAGGAAAAGGGAAGGGGAAAGAGGGGGCGCCCCAAGAGAGAGAGAGAGAGACAAAGAAAAAGAAGAAAGAGAGAGTGTAAAGAGAGGGTGTAAGAGAGAGAAAATAAGAGAAGGTGTAAGAGTTAAAAGAGAGAGCATGTGTCAGATCAGCCCTTTTAAGGGGGCACGGTAACCACGGCTTCCAGGTGTGGTCATCTGGCTGGCTGGCAACACATGACATCATCACAGGTTGCTGGGCAACCCAGAAGCAGGTTGTGTTCCAAAATACTAACACCTGAGTAAACCCAAAAATTCTACCAGGAAACTCCTACAACTTCAGCAAAGTGGCAGGATACAAAATTAACTAAAAATAAATAAATAAACAAATAAATAAACAAATAAATAAATAAATAAATAAAATAGCCCTTCTGTATTGAAATTACAAAAGTGCTGAGAAAGAAATTAGGGAAACAACACCCTTCAGGAAGCCACAAAAGACATAAAGTACCTTGGTGTAATGCTAAACAAGCAAATCAAAGACTTCTATGGAAAAAATTTCAAAACTCTGAAGAAAGAATTAGAAGAAGATATCAGAAGATGTAAAGATCTCCCATGCTCATGGCTTGGCAGGATTAAAATAGTAAAAATGGCCATCTTACCAAAACCAATCTACAGGTTCAATACAATTCCCATCATATTACCAACACATGTCTTTACAGAAAAATTGAAAGAAAAAATTCTCAACTTCATATAGAAAAACAAGAAACCCAGAATTGCTAAAATAGCCCTCTACAATAAAAAAGATCTTCTTGAGGTATTTCCATCCCTGATCTCAAACTGTCCTATAGAGCAACAGTAATAAAAATTGCATGGTACTTTCACAGAAACTAAATGGTGGATCAATAACACCAAATAGAAGACCCAGAAACAAACCCACACACATATGGCACCTGAGTTTTGACAAAGATGCGGAAACCATAAAATGGAAAAAAAAATAGCATCTTCAAAAAATGCTCCTGGTCTCACTGGATGTCTATATGTAGAAAAATACAAATAGATCCATATTTATCACACTGTACAAAACCAAACCCAAGTGGATCAAAGACCTCAATATAAAACCAGACACATTAAATCCTTTAGAAGAAAAAGTGGGGAAGAGCCTTAAACTCATTGGCACAGGAGACAACTTCCTAAGCAGAACACCAAGAGCATAGGCTCTAAGAGCAACAATTGGTAAATGGGACCTCATGAAACTGAAAAGCTTCTGTAAAGCAAAGGACACTGTCATCAATGCAAAGCAAATTCCATACTGATTGGGAAAGAATCTTCACCAAGCTTCTATGTGGCAGATGACTAATATCCAGTAGATATAAAGAAGTAAAGAAGATGAAAAGCAACAAATAAACTAAGCCAATTAAAAATGGGGAACAGAGATAAACTGAAAAATTCTTGGTAGAGGAATATTGAATGGCAGAGAAACACTTAAAAGAATGTTCAGTGTCATTAGCCATCAGGGAAATGCAAATCAAGATGACCCTGAGATTTCTCCTTACCCTCATCAGAATGATCATGATCAAAAACTCAAGTGTCAACACATGCTGGAGAGGTTGTGGAGTAGGGGAACCCTCCTCTACTGCTGGAGGGAATGTGAACTTGTACAAACATTATGGAAATCATTCTGGTGCTTTCTCAGACAACTAGGAATAGTGTTTCCTCAAGATCCAGAAAAACCACTCCTAAGTATATATCCAAAAGTGGCTCAAGTACACAATTAGAACATTTCCTCATCCATGTTTGTAGCAGCTTTATTTGTAATAGCCAGAATCTGGAAACAGCACAGATGCCCCTCAACTGAAGAATGGATACAGAAATTGTAATACATCTACACAACTGAATATTACTCAGCAATGAAAAAAATCAGGAAATCATGAAATTTGCAGGTCAATGGTTGGAACTGGAAAGGGTCATCCTAAGTGAGCTATCCCCAAAACTGAAAGACACATAAGGTATATACTTACTCATATATATACATATAATATATATATATATATATAAACATATAGCATAAACCTACTAAAATCTCTAGACCTAGAGAATCTAAACAAGATGGAGGACTCAGGCTAAAATGCTCAATCCCATCCTGAAAGACAAAAGGATAGAAATCAGAAGACGGAGAAAACAGGGAACAATTTAGGTGCCTGCCACAGAAGGCCTCTGAAAGGTTCTGTCCTGCAGACTATCAAAGCAGATGCTGAGATTTATTGCCAATTGTTGGGAAGAATGAATGGAATCTCATGAAATATTAGGAATTAGAAAGATCTGGAGAGAACAGGATCTCCAAAAGAAGAGAAACAGAACCAAAAAAAATTGAACACAGGAATCATTCCTGAGGTCCATACTACAACCAATTGCCATTCATAGAGATAACCTAGAACCTCTGCACAGATATAGCCCATGGCAATTCAGTGTCCAAATTTATTCCGTACTAATGGAATCAGGGATTGCCTCTGACATGAACTGATTACCCTGATATTTGATCACCTCCCCTTGAGGGGGAAGCAGTCTTACCAGTCCACAGCAGATGGCAATGCAGCCACCCCTGTTGTGATTTGATTGAATAGGTTCAGAAGGAAGGAGAGGACTTGAGGAGGGTCATGGGTGGAGATGGGAGAGAGAAGGTGTGATTCGGAGTGGAAGAGGGAGAATTTTATGGGAAGAGACAAATTGAATAAAGTGTATTTAATAAATTAAAATAAAAAATTAAAAAAAATATATTTGACACTTTTTCTGAACTTAGAGTAATGGACAAAGAAACTGTCATCTCTGGGTTTTGTGCTTTCTGTTAAAAAATAAGAAGAAGCAGGAGTCAACCAATATTCTCTGTGAGAGATTTATTAGGAGAGAAGGGGGAGCAGGACATGGAGAGAAAGAGAGAGAGAGAGAGAAAAGGGAAGGGGCACCTAAGGAGAGAAAAACAGAGACAGAGAAAAAGAGTAAGAGGGTAATAGAGAGAACTAAGAGAGAGTAAGAGAGGAAAAGAAAGATTGTAAGAGAAAGACCACATGTCGGGGTTGGCCCTTTAAGGTGCAAGGTAACCACACCTTTCAGATGTGAACACCTTGTTGGCGACACATGATGACATCATAGGTTGCTGGATAACACAGGAGCAGGTTGTGTTCCAAAATACTAACACTTTCAGCTTCACAGATGGAGGCATGTAGTGCGGCTCAGCCTTTCTCTCAAGCAAGCTGTCTACTTTTTCCTTTTTAATAACTGCTTCCTAAAACTCTTACATTCTTTAATCTGTTGAATGACACCATTCTACATCTAAGCCAAACAGCACCTGAGAGAATCTTGAGATGTTCATAGAGATGAGTAAACAAACATTCCTCAGTGTCTAGTATCTCTTATCCTGCACATACATGACTTGTTCTTGTGAAACCCAACAAGCCTTTAACTCACTCCTTTATGAAAATCTCTCACCTTTACTCCTATTTACCACTGTGATAATGTCAGGTAGGAAATGAAACTTTAATGTTTATTTAATAGGACAGCTTCCAACATAGGGAAGCTTCAATGTGATGTGGGATTAAGGGGAATGTGCTGAATGACAAGGATGACTCCTCCTGTTGTCTTTGATATGAAATTTCCTAACAGGCTGTCCACTTGGCCCTTTTAATAACTGACTCCTAAAACTCTTACTAGTTTAACCTGTTTTATGAGATTATTCTCAGTCTCAGCCAATCAGCACCTGAGAGAATCTTGAGGTTCCATGGAGATGAGTAAGCAAACTTTCCTCAGTGTCCAGTATCTCTGATCATTTGAACGTGTGATTTTTCTTGTGAAACCCAAGAAGCATTTATCTCATCCCTTTATCCAGATCCCACACCTTCACTCCTGTTTACCCCTGTGGCAATCTCACGTAGGAAATGAAACTTCAATGTTTATTTAACTGGACAGCTTCCTCACTAGGCAAGCTTCAAAGAATGTGGGATTAAGGGGGTTGTGATGAATGGCAAGGTGGTCTCCTACTGTGGTTTTTGTTCTGAAATTTCCTAGGTTGTGACTTAGAACTGAGCAGTTACTTGCATACTCACTAAACGTACCTTTACATTTTTATTGATATAATAGCAAACTGACCCCAGGGTTACTTGGGGTATTGAGTCTTTAAGAACAGGGAAAAGGGAAGCAAACTTAGAACTTAGAACTGAGCAGTTACTCCTGTACTCCTATACTCACTAAATGTACCTTCACATTCTTACTGATATAATACTAGGGTTCCATGGAGTACTGAGTCTTTAAGAGCAAGGAAAAGAGAAGGAAACCAGACAATTGGCTGAAACAAAGAAAGATCAGTGAGTGCAAAAGGAGAACTGAGGACAAGATATTATTTGACAGCTGGTGTTGTTCCAAAAGTGTTGGAAATCCTTTATGAACAGGGTTGTCTTGGCTGACCAGGCTAGATCACCAGCTCTGTCCTACTCAGCGGTCAGTGAGGAACCCTCTTGGTCCTGGGTTTTACAGTTAAAATTGGGGATGGAGAACAGACAATGGGTCTGAATCATATGTCCAGGACACAAGAGCAGCAGTGTTTCCTGCAGTGGTCCTCCAGGCAAACTCTCCAAATATAGTGATAGTGCCAGCATTGCTTATTCAGAAGTACCACCTAAGCTCATGTGGTCTGACATAGCTGGTAAACACTAGTTCATGGTATATATTCACTCATATAGACATAAAATATAGTATCAACCTACTAAAATCTCTAGATCTAAAGAAACTAATCAAGAGGGAGGACTCTGGATAAAATGCTCAATCCCTATCCAGAAAGGCAAAGATGATGGACATCAGAAGAAAGAGAAAACAGGGAACAAGTTAGGAGCCAGCCACAGACAGCCTTTGAAAGGCTCTGCCTGCAGAATATCATAGCATATGCTGAGACTTACAGCCAATTGTTGGGCAGAGTACATGGAATCTAGTGAAAGAAGGGGGAAAATAGTAAGATCTGGAGAGGACAGGAGCTCCACAAAAAGAGCAACAGAAACAAACAAACAAACAAAAAAAGCTCAGGGGCACAGGGGTCTTTCCTAAGACTCATACTCTAACCAAATACCATGCTTGGAAATAACCTAGAATCCACGCACAGATGTAGCCCATTCCATTTCTGTGTTCAAGGATGGTTCCACGGTAATAGGAACAGGGAATGCCTCTGACATGAATTTATTGGCCTGCTCTTTGATCACCTCACTGTGATGGGGGAGCAGCGTTACCAGGCCACAGAGGAAGGCAAGGAAGACACTACTGATGAGATCTGATAGACTAGTATCACAATGAAGGAGAGGAAGTCTTCACCTATTAGTGCACTTGGAATTCGGCATGTGTGGAGAAGGTGGAGGGAAGGTGGTGTGGGGAGTAGCTTATGGGGGATGAAAAGTGAATAAAGTGAAATTAATAAAAATAAAAATAAAAAATATTGAAAAAATACAATTCCTTTTGGAGTTATTAACGGAGGATGTTCCTTGAGATTCATATGCTAATGAGAGTGACTAGACAGTAGGGAGTCTCTGTCACATTTTATCTTTCTTTCTGTCGGTCTACTTCTATTTTTGAATCTGTCTCTCTAGCTCTTTCTCTATCTCTATTTGTCAGTCTCCCTCTCTCTGCCTGCTGTTTAAGGTTCAGGGTGAAAAGCTGTCAGGACTGGTGAAAGACAATAAGAAGATGACTGCTTGGTGACTTTATATCCTGAATGGTAAAAATATAAGCAAGTTCCCAAATAAACACTTTTTGTTCAATGAGTTGCCTTGTTCAAGAGCATTTTCAGACTAAGTAATTCACTGACTGTGGACATATCTGTGCAGATAGACATCAGAAGAAGAAGAAAACAGGAAACAACCTAGGAACCTGCCACAGAGGGCCTCTGAAAGCCTCTGCCCTACAGACTATCAATGCAGATGCTGAGCCTGATGGGCAACTGTTGGGCAGAGTGAAGGGAATTTTATGTAAGAACTGGGAAATAGTAAGAGCTGGAGAGGACAGGGTCTCCACAAGGAGAGCAACAGAACAAGAAAATTTGAACACAGGGAACTTCCCAGAGACTCATACTCCAACCAAGGACTATTCATGGAGATAACCCAGAACCCCTGCACAGATGTAGCCCAGGGCAGTTCAGAGTCCAATTGGGTTACATAGTAATGTGAAGAGGGACTGCCTCTGACATAATCTGATTGGCCTGCTCTTTGATCACCTCCCACTGGGGAGGGGGGAGCAGACTTACCAGGCCATAGTAGAGGATAATGCAGCCACTTTTGATGTGAACTGATAGACGAAGATCAGAAAGGAGAGGAGAACCTCCCCTATCAGTGGACTTGGAGAGTGGCATGCATACAGAGGGAGGAGGGAGCGTGGGATTGGGAGGAGATGAGGGAGGGGCTTATGGGGGGATGCAGAATGAATAAAGTGTAATTGATGAAAAATAAAAATAAAAAGGAAAAAAAAATTAAAAAAGCTAACAACAAAAAACAAAAAAAAACCAAAAAATAAATAAATAATAATCGAATCTGTGATGATGTGAATCACACACTTGTGACTTTATTAATGACCACTTGAAAGAAATATGTGACACTTTTCCTGAACTAAGACTCTTGGACACAGGAACTGTCATCTCTGTGTTGTGTGCTTTCAGCTGCCCAGATTGAGGCATGTAGGGCTGATGACCCTTTCTCTCAAGCACTCTGTCTGCTTGTCCCTCTTAATAACTGACTACTGAACGTCATACTGGCTCTCACCTATTTCATGACATCATTCTCCTTCTCAGCCAATCAGCACCTGAGTGAATCTTGAGGTTTCCATGGAGATGAATGAACAAACTTTCCTCAGTGTCCAGTATATCTGATCCTGTGGCACATGTGAATTTTTCTTGGGAAACTCAACAAGCCTTTATCTAATCCCTTTATCCAGGCCTCACACTTTATTCCTGTTTACCTCTGTGACAATGTCAGGTAAGAAATTAAACTGTAATGTTTATTATTTAGGAGAGCCTCCTAAGTAAGGAATCTTCAAAGTGATGTGGGATTAAGAGGAATGTACCTAATGACAAGCTGATCTCCTACTGTGGTCTTAAATCTGAAATTTCCTAGGTGGTGACCTTGAACTGAGCAGTTCCTGGCATACTTACTATATGAACCTTCACATTTTTATTGATATAATAGGTTGGGTAAGGTCTAGGGTTCCTTGGGGTATCGAGTCTTTAAGAGCAGGAAAACAAGAAGGAAACCAATCAATTACTGGGCCTGGTACACCTGTAACAGAGAATGAGCAGTATATGTAAAAGGAGAACTGAGGGGCAATAAACTTTTCGAAATCTGGTGCTGTTCCACACTAGTATTGTCAACCCTCTGTGAACAGGCTTGCCTTGGCTGACATTGCTGGATCAGCAGCTGTGTCCAACTGAGTGGTCAGTGAGGAACCCTCCTGGTCCTGGGGTTTAAAAATAAAACTTGGCCTTCAGGAGAAAGAAATTGGTTATATGCCTAGGACACAATAGCATCTGTGTGCTCCAGACAAACTCTTTAAAAGTATTTTTAGTGCCAGAACTGCTTGTTCAAAGGTGCCACCTGACTTTATGGGGTCTGAGGTAGCTGGGTAACCACTTTTTTATGGTTAGGATCCCTTGCTCCATAATGAGTTCCTGCAAAGCATGCCATATATTGTCAAAAATCTGTCCTCCATTAGCAGAATCATTTTTCCATGTTAAATAGTCATTGAAAAAGTTGTCAGCATATTATTTTTATTGATTATGTAATTTCATATAATATACTTTACACTCCATTTCCATTGCTCCCAAGTTCAAATGGCTACAATGTGTCACACTAAAAGATTTGTATCTTTAAAATATATTAATTGAAGTATGTGTTGTTCATATTCTCATTGAAACATGATCAGAGTCTCACTGACAAGTCTCTTAAAGAAAACTGAGTTACTCCTTGCTACATCCTGTCACCATCACCAACCACAATAAGCCATCATTCCAGAAGAGCTCTATACTTGATCCCCTTGATCACAGCTTTTCTTATGTATTTATTTATTATTTTTTGTTCACTTTGTTTCCCCTCTGCTGCCCCCTCCCTCTTCTACTTCCAGTCCCACCCACCCTCCTTCTTCTACTCCTATGCTCTTTCTCTATTTCCCTGATAGGATAAATCCTACCTCCTCTTCTATCTGACTATAGATTTTCAGGTATCATCATGTCTGGCAGCATCATCTTCCTAAGCGACCTGATTCTCAGGGCATTCTTTTGATTTAATCCTCAATTCCCTCTCCTTATGGCACTCTTCCTGCCTCCTCTCCTGCAGGCTACCCAGGGCTCTGAGGGGATGGAGAATTTCATAGGGAAAGGCCATTTACAACTGGATGTTTTAAACTTTCTCTCTGCATAATATCACACTGTGGGTCTCTGTATGCTATGTCATTTGATGCAGAAGAAAGCATCTCTGTGGATCCAAGAACATGGTAGTCATCCATAAGAAAAAAGAGCAATCCCTTTTAATAAGAATAGAATGTGTTGCTTTAAAATTTCAGTAGGATGTCCTGACCCATGAATTCAAATAACTGCCACTCAATCCTCCTAGTGGAGGACTGGTTTGGTCACAATTAGATGGCCTATTGGAACTTTAACCCCGAATATTAGGAGACCTCCTAATAAGTGAATACACACCATATTTGTCTTTCTGCATTTTAGTTATTTAACACAGGATGTTTTTTTTCCTGGTTACATCTTTTTGCCTGAAAATATTTTGATGACATTTTCTTAGGTGAATAATTCTTCATTATGGAAATATTTCACATTTTCCCCAAACTAGATTGTCAGTCTTGTTCTTTAGACCTTAGGATTTGCTGGGATGTTAATCATTGTATTGAATGACAAACTATCAGAATAACTATGTTCTTTTAGCCTAGAAGTCCCTGCATCTTTTTCTACTTCCTGGTGATTTGAATTGCAATGTCACCTTGAAGCTCATCTATTTACATGTTTAGTCCCCATTGAAGAATTGTCTGGGAATGCCAAGGAGGTATGGTCTTGTTAATACGAATTATATTACAGGAGGGTGTGCTGTGATGATGTTATGCCAAGAGTACATGATTTGACCACACATTATGTAGTCTTTGTCTCTTCATCTGTCATATTCTATCATTGTTTCTGTTGGTCTTGGTCTCTCTATTTCTGAATCTGTCTCTCTAGCTCTTTCTCTCTCAGTCTCTATCTGTGTCCTGCTCTCTGCCTGCCACTTGTAGCTCAGTATGAAAAGCTCTCACTTCTGCTGAAGGACTACAACAAGATGATGGCTTGCGGAAATAACATCATGGATGGCTTCTGTAAAAATATAAGCCTTGTCCCAATTAAACTCTTTTTGTTCAATGATTTGCCTTGATCAGGGAGCATTTTCTCAGTAAGTAATTCACTGACTGAGGACACATATGTGGATTTAACAAATAATGGAATCTGTGATAATGAGAAAGTCACATGTCAAGGGCACATGACTTTATTAATAACCACTTTAAAGAATTATGGGAAATTATTTCTGAACAAGCCTTTATCTCATCCATTTATCCAGATCCCACACCTTTCCTTCTATTTACCTTTGTGACAATGTCAAGTAGGAAATGTTTATTTAATTGGACAGCTTCCCAAGCAGGGAATCTTCAAAGTGATGAGGGAATAAGGGGAACGTAATAAATGACAAGGTGTTCTCCCACTATGGACTTGCATCTGAAACTTCCTGGGAATTGACTTTGAACTGAGAAGTTACTCATGTACTCACTAAATGTACATTCTCATTATTATTGATATAATAGGCTGGCAGTTTCTAGGGTTCCCTTGGGTTTTGAGTCTTTAAGAACAGGGAAAAGAGAAGGAAAACAGAAAATTTCTGGGATTGTTTTTCCTGAAACAGAGAATGAGTGCTGTATGTGAAAGGAGAAAAGAAGGACAATAAACTATTTCACAGCTGGAATTGTTCCTCTCTAGTTTTGGCAAGCCTCTATGAACAGGGTTGCCTTGAAAGACATGGCTGGAATTGCCAGCTGTGCCCTAATCAGTGGTCAGTGAGAAACCTTCCTGGTCCTGGGGTTTACAGTTAAATTTGGGCCTACAGGACAGAGATATGGGTCCACTATGTATGCCTAGACACAAGAGCAGCTGTGTTTCCTGCTGTGGCACTTCCAATTAAACACTCAGAATATAGTGTTAGTGCCAGGACTACATGTTCAGAGGTGCCACCCGAGCTCATGCGGTCTGAGGTAGATGGGTAGACTATGTTTCTTGGCTAGAATTGAGTATGCTACATAATGTGTTTTTGTAAAGCATGCCTAACAAAAAACACTGCCATCATTTAGCGGAATTTTTCTCCATGGCAAAAGTCATTGTAAATGTTGTCATTATATTATTTTTATTTATTATGTGGGAATTTCATATAATATTCTTTAAACACTTTTCTGTGGCTCCCAGGTTGAAATTCCTACCCATGAGTCACAATAAAAATTCTTTTTCATAAAAATACATCAATTGGAATATGTGTTGTTCATATACTCATTAAAACATGATCAGATTCTCAATGCCAAGTCTCTTGAAGAAAACTGAGTACAGCTTTGCGGCACTAAGGCACCATCCCCAAGAAGAAGCCATCAGCCCTGAATAGCTCTATAATTTGTCACCTTGATCACAGTTTTCTTACTTATTACATTTTTTTTACATTTGATTTCCCTTGCTGCTCCCGCACTCTTCCCCTTCAAGTCCAACACACCCTCTTTCTTCAAACCCTGTAACTTTTCTCTATTTCCTGATTATTAAGGTCCTCCTCCCCCTTCTATCTGACCCTACCTTATTAGTATTCAAGATGACTGTACCATCCTCCCCTGTGTCCTTATTCTTAGAACATTGTACTACTTTTATCCTCAATTGCCTATATTTATGTCACTCTCCCTGCCTCCTTTATTGTAGGCTTTCCACTTCTTCCACTTCCTGGTAATTTAAATTGCAGTGTCTCCTTGAAGCTCATCTATTTTCATATTTAATCTCCAGTGAGGAAATGTCTGGGAAGGCCTAGGAGGTATGGTCTTGTTAATAGGAATTATATTTCAGGAGAGTGTGCTGTGAGGTTGATATGCCAATGAAAGTGACCAGAAAGAATGGAATCTTTGTTTCTTGATATCTGTCACATTCTAGCATTTTTTCTGTTGGTTTCAGTATCACTATTTTTGAATCTGTCTCTATAGAACTTTCTCTATCTGTCCTCTGTCTGTCTCCCCCTCTCTGCCTGCCACTTGTGGTTCAATATGAAAAGCTCTCAGTTCTACTGAAGGAGTACAACAAAATGACTGCTTAATGACATGATATCATAGATGATCTCTGTAAAAATATTAGCAAGGTCTCAACTAAACATTTTTTATTCAAAGATTATCCTTGGGCAGGGAGCATTTTCATAGTAAGTAATTCACTGACTGAGGACATATATGTGCATTCAATAAATAATATTAGATTCTGTGATAATGTCCTTGACATGTGACTTTATTAATGACCACTTCAAAAAACATCTGTGGCACTATTCCTAAACTAAGAGTCTTGGATACAGTAACTGACGTCTCTGGGTTGTTTGCTTTCAGCTGCCCAGATTGAGGCATGTGAGGCTGACCACCCTTTCTCTCAAGCATGCTGTCAACTTGGCCTTTTTAATAACTGGCCCTGAAACTCTTACTGGCTTTCACATCTGGCATGACATCATTCTCCTTCTCAGCCAATCAGTACCCAAGAGAATTTTGAGTTTTCCATAGAGAAGAGTAAACAAACTTTCCTTATTTTACAGTATCTATGATCCAATATGTGACTTTTTCTTGTGAAACACAACAAACCTTTATCTCAACTCTTTATCCAGATCCTACACCTTTACTCCAGTTCATCTCTGTGACAATGTTAGGTAGGAAATGAAACTTTCATGTTTATTTATTAGGACAGCTTCCTAAGTAGGGAAGCTTCAAAGTGATGTGGGATTAAGGGGAATGTACTCAATGATGAGGCAGTAGGTTGTGACTTTCAGCTGAACAGTTACTTGAGAACTCACTAAATGTACCTTCCCATTCTTATTTATAGGTTCTCATAATAGGTTTTCATGGTCCATCGTTTCCTGGAGTATTGAGTTTTTAAAAGCAAGAAAAAGAGATGTAAATCAGACAATTCCTTGGACTGGTTGGCTGAAAGAGAGAAAGATCAGTGAGTGTAAAAGTGAACTGAAGAGCAGTAAACTCCTTCACAGTTTGCGTTATTCCACACTAGTTCAGCAAACCTCTACTAGTAGGAATGCCTTGGATGACCTGGCTAGATCAGCAGCTATGACATACAAAATGGTCCCTCAGGAATCCTCCTGAACCTGGGATTTACAATTAAAACTTGGCCTTCAGGACAGAGAAATGGGTCTGTGTTATTTGCCTAGGACACAAGAGCAGCTGCGTTTCTGCTGTGGTTCTCCAGACAAACCCTCTAAATGTAGTGTTAGTGCCAGGAATGATACTTGAGAGGTGCCACCTAAGCTCATGGGGTCTGAGGTACCTGGGTAACCACTAATTCATGGCTAGGATTCTCTGGTACATAATGAATTTCTGGAAAGCATGCCTTACATGTCAAACTCTGTCCTCCTGTAGCAGAATCTTTTCATTAAAAGTCAGTGCAAAAGTTATCAACATATCATTTTTTTTATTTATTTTGTGGGAATTTTATATAACATACATTACAATCCTTTTATTCCCAGGTTCAAATTCCTACCTTTGTGTCTCACTAATTTTTTAATACATCAATTCTAATAATTTTTGTTCATATACTCATTGGAACATGATCAGAATCTCTGTGCCAACTCACTTAAAGAAAATTGGGTTTATCCTTGTCACACACTTGCACTACCCACAAGAAGCCATCAGTCCTGAAGAGCTGTATGATTCATAACCTTCATCACACTTTTTCTTATGAATTTATTTATTATGATTTGTTCACTTTGTTTCACCTCAGCTGTCCCAACCTCTTCTCCTCACAGTCCTACTCAAGCTCCTTCTTCTATCCCTATGCCATGTCTCTAGTTCTCTGATTACATAGGGTATCTCATCTTCCCACTTCTATCTGACCCTAGCTTATTAGGCTTCAACCAGGCTGGGTGCATCATCTTCCTCTGCAGCCTGATTCTCAAGACAATATTCTCCTTGTGTCCTCAGTTCCCTCTACTTACACACTCTTCTTACCTACTCTCCTGCTGGCTTCCCAGATTCTGGAGGAAAGGGATAATTTCATAGAGTAATCTTATTTAGAGCTGGGTGTTATAAGGTCTCTGAATAATATCAGACTATGGGACTTTGTATGCAATCCCATTTGATGAAGAAGGAAGTATTTCTGTGGATGAAAGAACATTTCACTGATCTATTATTTGATGGTGAAGAGCAACATATTTTAACTACAACAGCATGGGTTGCTTGAAAATTTCTGTAGGATACCCTGACACAACAACTCAATTAACTGACACCCGAACTCCCTAGTGGAAGACAGGTTTGATCACAATAGATGGTCTATTGGAACTTTATCCCTCACTATTATTAGATCTCCTAATAAGTGAATATATTCCATATTTGTTTTTCTGCATTTTAGCTACTTCAAACTGGGTGATTTTTCCTGGTTCTATCCTTTTGCCTGAAAATATCATGATGTCATTATCTCAGCTGAATAATACTCCATTATGGAAACGTTCCACATTTTTCCCAAAGAAATTTTTCTTCCATGTTCTTTAGTCCATGGAAGTTGCTGGAACTTTAAACATTGTATTGAATGACAAACTTTCAAGAGAACTATGTTCTTTTAGCCTAGAAGTCCCTCCATCTTCTTCCACTTCCTGGTCATTTGAATTGCAATTTCTCCTTGGAGCTTATCTATTTACATATTTAGTCCCCAGAGAGGAAATGTCTGGGATCCATTAGAAGGTATGGCCTTGTTAGATAATATTATTCCTATTGCAGTTATATTATAGGAGGGTGTGCTGTGAGGTTGATATGCCAAAAAAGTGACCAGACAGAATGGAGTCTCTGTCTCTCAGTCTCTATACTTTATATCTTTGTTGTGTTGGTCTAGGACTCTCTATTTCTGAATTTTTCTCTCTAGGTCTTTCTTCCCAGTGAGTAAATGTCTGGGAATGTGGAATTAAGAGGAATGTACCAAATGACAAAGTTGTCTCCTACGTGGTCTTGTATTTGAAATTTCCAAGGTTGTTACTTTGAACTGAGCCATTACTGGGGTACTGACTAAATGCACCTTCAGATACTTATTTATATAATATGCTGGCAGGGTCAAGGGTTCCCTGGGTACTGAGTCTTTAAGAGCAGAGTAAGAAAACATATCCTGAGAGTCTTGCAGGCTAGTTTAACAGGGTCCACATGAAAGAGGGAGTGTGAATGTGGAGGAAAATGATCTAAAGTATAGAGACAAGACAGATTCCATTTCAAGTCTTAGTTTTCAGAAGTTGCAATCAATGCTTAAAAAGCAAAGGGTACAAGTAATTTTTTTTTCTCAATAGCAATACATCTGTGCCATCTGGCAAGATATCCAGAAATTTACTCAAGGTTACAGCAAGTTTGCTCTCTGGTTTCAAAGGTTGCAGATAGCTTGCTATCTACTTCTCAGGCCTACAACACCCTGCTTGCAGAGACCACCAAGCAGAATATCTGAGACATGGATCTTAAATAAGACCTGCATCTGCCATGGCCAAAAGCAGAATTCCAATAACCAGACACTTTGTTTTGTGGAGAGCCTTACTTAAATTGTCAAAATGTGCATTTTTTTTCTTTCTTGTAATCAGGGTCTCAGATGTGATATTTTTGAACCTCTTTCTTAGGTTGGAAAAACTGCAATTTTACACCTCAATGACTTACCTCCATATCAAATCAGATTGTAAGAGATCTTTAATTTAAATTCATGCAACTGCACTTGAATGTGTTGAAGTTGTTGAAGAAGAAAATATAACAAACAAGGAAGGGAGGTACAGGCCAACAAACCCATACCCACCATGCCACAAGTGTCAGTTGCCACTTAAGCACAGAGTCAAAGGATCAAAAGTGCCTCCTGAGTAAATATATCCCAGGCTATATTGGCCAATTCTAATCTAGGTTTCATGGTAGATTCTATATCATGGATCTTACTTCTCATCATTAACGTGCCTAATGAGAAGTTTTGCTGGGCCAAATACCAGCAGGGTGATTCTGAACCTGAGTCCAATTAAATTGTGTTTCATCATATTAAGAATCAGAAACCCTAACAGGAATCATAACAAAAGCAGTTTGCTTAACAACTAATTCTGAAAGAGCATTATTATCAGCACTAACACAATTAGTAAGATTGTAATATACACATTCATTTGAATAGGTATCATTGTTCTTAAAATGTCTTCCTACAATGTTTCCAATTAGTAGTAAACAAGGCGGATTAACACATGCCAAACAGAAGTATAATTAATTTAGGAAAGCTACTTGCATTCCCAGAGAGAATGCCTATATATCCCAAGGCAGCCCCCAATTTCCATACATAGGTTTGCCAAATTTTATTTGAAGTCCTCCAAATTCCAGTACTAACAGCTTTTTCCAAAACAAAGGAATTTTGAGAGCCTTTATTGGAAGCCAAGTTCTTAATACCCTTAACGATAGACCAGTACATCCACGACTGTAAATACAGGGTAATTGTCCCAGAAGTAGATGGTGGGATTTTCTCTGATGGATCTTCTCCAAGGAACCATTAGTTGGGGACAAGTGTGGTGATCCCCTTTCTCACAGGGTGGGTAACTCATTGGAGATGTAAGACTCTCATTCTTAACTCCCATAGGAAGGAACAATAATATCCCTCAAATGTTCCACTTTGCCTGTTTTCAAAGGGAGGCTTGAGCTGCTATCCCAAATTTAGTGTAGTAGACATTCTGACCGATTACCTATTACCTATTACCAGGCAAGCTGTCTGGACTGGTAAAATGCCCAAATGAATAATCTCTCCGGTAAAGCAAAGAGGATGATCTCTTCCTAATCCTGAAAAGTTAAGAGTCTATTTTACTTGGGTTCCTTCAAAATACCCAGAAACCAAGTTGTTGACATAAGAAGGACTTCTGGATCATCACAGGAAACTTGATGTAGTAGAGGTGGATTAGGAACATATGCCCAATATACAATCATTTTGAGTGGAGGGGTCTTCATTGACATCCTTATCATTGTCAGGAGAAAATTTCTCCTATACTTCTAGCACGAGATGTACCAGTAGCCATTGAGCTGTATCATTTTCCAGAGAGATCCTTGTCCTCATATGTGTACAGGGTTGGTTCCATGCCATTGATTTCTTAAAAGATACCTCCATTTTACTTTAGCAAAAGTTTTCTTAGTTTTTATATGCCATGATCTATCTGTTGCAGATTTATCATGTTCATCTAATTTTTTAAAAAATTAGAATGAAAAGAACATGATTAAGATGACCAAAACCAGAAACCAAAACTGAAGCTGTCAGACAAAAACAAAACAAAACAAAAAATTAGAGACGAAGACAAAAAAACAACTGCAATACCTGCTTTTTAAACATTTACATATTTTTTAAAACCTGTTTTTGTAATAATGGAGCAAAGCATTTTCTTTAGTAGTGGAATCATAAATCACATTCATAATTTTGAAAGTCAAAACTAGACTTTAATTTTTAACACTGCAAACAATTTAATTTTATTATTTCTTTCATTATTATTATTTTGTAATTTTAATTTCTCTAATTCAGTTATTAACTGAATGTATTCCCTTTCTTTTTTTTCTTTCCAATTCTTTTATTATTTTTTTATTTTTAATTATACATCATTTACTGTGTACCCCCCCTCTAGTTCCGTTCCTCCTTGCTTTCCAATCCAGCTCTTCCTTCCCCTTCTCCACACATTCCGCTCCCCAAGTCCAGTGGTATGCAAGAGTTTCTTTTTCTTCTTTCTGATACTATTCTGTTAGGTCTCATCAGTTGTCTACCTCTGTTGCCTAGTAAGGCTGCTCCCCCCTCACGGGGATGTGATCAAAGAGCAGGCCAATCTTTTCATGTCTGAAGCAGTTCCTGTTCCCATTACTATGGAACCCACTTGGACACTGAACTACCATGAGCTACATCTGTGCAGGAGTTCTAGGTTATCTCCATGCATGGTACTTGGTTGGAGTATGAGTTTCAGGAAAGACCCCTGGGCTCAATTTTTTTTTGTTCTGTTGCACTCCTTGTGGACCACCTTTCCTCTCCAGCTCTTACTATTATTTCCCACTTCTTTCATAAGATTCCCTGTATTCTACACAAAGTTTGGTCATAAATCTCAACATCTGCTTTGATAATCTGCAGGGCAGAGCCATTCAGAGGCCCTCTGTGTGAGGCTCCTAGCATGTTTCCTATTTTCTTCTTTTTCTGGTGTCAATCCCCTTTGCTTTCAGAGTGGGGATTGAGCATTTTAGCCAGAGTCCTTCCACTTAATTTGTCTCTTTAGGTGTACAGATTTTAGTAGATTTATCCTATATTATATGTCTATATGAGTGAGTATATATTATCTGTGTCTTTCTGCTTCTGGGATAGCTCAAACAGGATGATCCTTTCCAGATCCCAACATTTACCTGCAAATTTCATGATTTCCTTGTTTTTAATTGCTGAGTAGTATTTGATTGTGTAGATGTACCACAATTTCTGTATACATTTTTCAGTTGAGGGGTACGTGGGTTGTTTGTATTTTCTGCCTGTTACACATAAAGCTTCTACAAACAAGGTTGAGCAAATGTCCTTATTGTGTACTTGAGTCTGCTTTGGATATATGCCTAGGAGTGGTATAGCTGGATATTGAGGAAGCCCTTGTTGTCTGAGAAAGCACCAGATTGATTTCAGGAGTGTTTGTACCAGTTTACATTCCCACCAGCAGTTGAGGAGGGTTCCCCTCTCTCCACAGCCTCTCCAGCATGTGTTGTTACTTGAGGTTTTGATCTTGGCAATTCTGATGAGTGTAAAATGACATCTCAGGGTCGTTTTGATTTGCATTTCCCTGATGGCTAATGAGATTGAGCATTTCTTTAAGTGTTATTATGACATTTGATATTCCTCTTTCAATAATTCTCTGTTTAGTTCTCTTCCCCATTTTTAATTGGATTACCTGATTTGTTGCTATTCAACTTCTTTAGTTCTTTATATTTACTGGATATTAGCCCTCTCTCACATAGAGGGTTGGTGAAGATTCTTTCCCAATCTGTAGGCAGTCGTTTTGTTTTGAGCACAATGTCCTTTTCTTACAGAAGCTTTTCAGTTTCATGAGGTCCCATTTATTGATTGTTGCTCTTAGAGTCTGTGCTGTTGGTGTTGGCTTCCTAGAATGAGTTTGGTAGTGCTCCTTCTGTTTCTATTTTGTGGAATAGTTTGAAGAGAATTGGAGTTAGGTCTTCTTTGAAGGTGTGGTAGAATGCTGCACTGAAACTATTTGGGCTTTTTTTGGATGGGAGACTTTTGATGACCATTTATATTTCCTTAGGGGATACAGGATTATTTAACTGATCTACCTGTTCTTAATTCAGTTTTGGTAATTGGAATTGATCAAGAAAATTATGTGGCATATAGACTTTTGAAGTAAGTCCTAATGATTGTTTGGATTTCTTCAGTGTCTGTTGTTTTGTTAACTTTTTTTCATTTCTGATTTTGTTGATTTGGATAGTGTTTCTTTACCATTTCATTAGCTTGGCTAACAGTTTGTCTATCTTTTTATTTTCTCAAAGAACCAGGTCTTGGTTTCATTGATTTTGATTTTTTAATTGTTTAATTTGTTTCTAATTTATTGATTTCAGCCCTGAGTTTTATTATTTCCAGCTGTCTACTACTCTCTGGTGTATCTGCTTCTTTTTTTTTTTTTTTAGGGCTTTTAGACAAGTCATTAATTTGCTGGCATAAGAGGTTTCAAATTCTTTTTTGTAGGCATTTAGTGCTATGAACTTCTCTCTTAGCACTGCTTTCATTGTGTCCCATGAGTTTGGGTATGTTGTGCCTTCTTTTTCATTGAATTATAGGAATACTTTAATTTCTTTCTTTATTTCTTCCCTGATCTAACTGTCATTGAGTATCAAGGTGTTTAGTTTTCATGTGTGTATAGGACTTCTCTTATTTCTGTTGTCGTTGAGATCCAGTTTTAGGCCATGGTGGTCAGATAAGATACATGGGATTATCTCAATCTTTTTTTATCTGTTGAGACTTGTTTTGTGACCAACTATATATGATCTATTTTGGAGAAGGTTCCATGAGGTGGTGAGAAGGTAAATTATTTCATGTTTGGATGAAAGGTCCTGCAGACATAGATTAGGTCCATTTGATTCATGACCTCTGTTAGAGTCATTGTTTCTTTGTTTAACTTCTGGTTTGTTGACCTGTCCTTTGTTGATAGTGGAGTGTTGAAGTCTCCCACTATTAATGTGTGTGAATCTTTGTGTGATTTCAGTTTTCTTAATGTTTCTTTTACAAATGTGGGTGCTCTTGTGTTTGGGCACATATATTCAGAATTGTGGTGTCTTCTTGTTGGAGTTTTCGTTTGATGAGTATGAAATTACCTTCCCCATCTCTTTTGATCAATTTTGGTTGAAAGTCTATTTTATTAGCTATTAGAATGCCTACTCCTGCTTTCTTCTTGGATCCATTTGCTTGGAAAACCACCTTCTAGCCCTTTACTATCAGGTAATGTTTATCTTTGTGACTTAGATGTGTTTCTTGTATGCAACAGATTGTTGGCTCTTGTTTATGAATCCATTCTGTTAGTGTGTGTCTTTTCATTGTAGAGTCCATTGATGTTAAGGGAGAATAATGACCAGTGGCTGTTAGATGCTTTGATTTTGCTGTTGTCTATGGTAGTTTGTTTGTGTGCTTGGCTACTTTTGGTTTTGCTGTAGTGAGGTTATTTGTTTCCTGTGTTTTCTTGAATGTAGTTAGTTTTCCTGGGTTCTATTTTTAGTTCTAGTATCTTCTGTAATTCTGGATTTGTGGGTAGGTATTGTTTGAATTTGTTTTTGTTACTGAATATCTTCTTTTCTCCATCTATGATGACTCAGAATTTTTCTAGATATATTAACCTGGGCTCACATCTGTGTTCTCTTAGAATATGCATTATATTAGTCCAGGGCCTTCTTGCTTTCATTGTCTCTGTTGAGAAGTCAGTTCTGACTCTGGTGGGTTTGCCATTTTATGTTACTTGGCCATTTTCCCTTGCAGCTTTCGGCATTTTTTCTTTGTTCTATATACTTACTGTTTTGATTATTATGTGGCAGGAGGATTTTCTTTTCTGGTCTAATTTATTAGGTGTTCTGTAAGCCTCTTGTAATCTTTTAGGGCTCTCCTTTAACTTGGGGAAATTTTCTTCTATGATTTTGTTGAAGATATTTTCTGGGTCTTGGAGCAGGGAATCTTCTTTTTCCTATATACCTATTATTCTTAGGTTTTGTCTTTTCATACTGTCTTAGATTTCTTGGATGGTCTGTGTCAGGAATTTTTGGATTTAACATTTTCTTTGATGGATACATCAATTTCTTCCATTGTATCTTCTACACCTGAGAGTCTTTCTTCCATCTCTTATAGTCTGTTGGTTATGCTTACCTCTGTATTTCCTGTTTTCTTTCCTAAATTCTTCCTCTCCTTGATTTCCTCCATTTGTGTTTTCTTTAATTTTTCCAATTTTATCTTCAGATCTTGAGTTTTGTTTATTTTCTTCACCTGTCTGATTGTATTTTTCTGTTTTTCTTTAAGTTCTGTTAACTCTGTTTCTTTTATTTCTCTCTGTGATTTAATTATTTCTTTTCTGAAGGCCACAAACTGGCTGCATCTTCCCGTATTTCTTCTTGGATGGCCATAATGTTCTTGCCTTTAACTTCCTCCATTTATTTATGGAAAGCCATGATCTGTTTGATTTTATCTTCCTCTAATTATTTACACATTTTAATTGTTTACTCTATTATCCTCTTCATCAGCATAGATGTAAGGTCATCTTTTTGAATTTCAATTATGCAGGCTGCTCTCCCCTAGATGGCTAGGTTCTGGACATGCCATATTGCTCTGTCTTTTTTTGGTTGAGCTTTTATGCTGACCTCTACTGTTTTAGGTGTTGGCTGTTATTTTCTGCTGCTTCCTGGAGCTGCTGCTGTTTTTACACTATTTTCCAGGTACAGCCCTCCTGAAGTACCTGCTGATTCCCCAGCTGTGAGGTTTTCTCCCAAGAGGGAAACTCAGTACATAGTTCTCTCTGGGAAGGTAAGAGGAGTGCCCAGCAAGTCTCTGGGCCAGAGGCTGTGCTCTGCTTTGTTTCAGGAGATTCTATGCCCAAGTTTGAGATGGTGGCTGGAGGCAAAGCTCTGGTATGGAGGCTGTGCACCCAGGTCTGTGCGCCTCACTCTGGGCCAGAAGCTGTTTGTTCCTATCTAGGATGGTGGCTGGGGGCTCCACTGTTGTCTGGAGGCAACAGTGTAGTCTGGAATGGTGGCTGCTATGGGTGCTGCTCTGGTCCGGATGCTCCACATTCTTATCAGTGCTGGCAGTGTGTCCCCTTCTGGGCCAGAGGCTGTGCATGCGTCTTTGGGCTGGCAACTAAGGGCTCTGGCAACTGGGTCAGAGGCTTGGTGCCTTACTCTGGGCTAGAGGCTGTGCCCCCTCACCCCTCTGAGATGTTTCCTGCAGTTGCCTATCTGGGCCCGAGGCTGTGTGCACCCATCTGGGCTGGCAGCTGTGCACCCAGCCAGATGCTATGCACTCTACCTGGGCTGGTAATTGAGGTATTCAGTCTGGTCCAAAGGCTTAACACCCTCACTCTGGGCCAGATGCTGTGTGTTCTGGTCCTGGATGGTGGCTAGGGGTGCCACAGGAGGCTGTGTGTGCCGATCTAGGGCAGTGGGTGCTGGTCCCCAGGACAGTACCAGTTATTGACTGGGTGACCTGAGGTTAGTCCCAATTAATTGCCACACCTTAGGCTTTCCTATCACCTGGCAATCACAAACACTGTTGTTTTAGGTCCCTGAGTTCATTCTCCTGGTCGCTGTGCCAACATTGCTGTCTTGGTCATCAGATCAGTGTCCTCCTGTTGCTGCCATCTTGTCGCCTACACTTATTGCCTTTCTAATTGGATTTTCAATTGGAGAGCAGTAATATCCTCCTGCAGTGGTCCCATATCTCCTGCAAATGTGGTAGGGAAAGCCAGGAGGGTAGGGAGCACAGAACACCAGTCTGAATGAACTTGGCAATTTCTTCCTCTAACTCCATTTCATCCTCACTATCTAGCTCCTAAATTATTTTCTGCTCTCAAATCATACAAATCTGGTTGAGCTCTATTATAAACATTTGGAATAACCTGAGAAGTGCTTTTTTTCCTCCCTGTTTGTCTGTTCTAATTTACCAAGTAACTCTTTAGCTTGTGAGATTCCTTTTCCCAAGTTTCCAGAATAAATGTACCTTCAACTGGGAACCAGGGACAAACTTCATTTACAAACAAAAGGGAAAAATGGCATTTCTCCCAATTCCCTGCTTTTATTAGCATTGACTTTAAAGTCTTCATTAGCCTCTCCCTGCTCTTTCTCTGCCCCATGATTTTGCTGGCTGCCTACTTTGTCTTCCTCCCTATAATGGGTGATCATCATGAAGCACAATTTTTCTTAGGCATCCAGAGCTCCAAAAACCAGCCTTTCTCATATTGCCCCTCATTTTCAATGTCTCTTTTTTGGGCACTAACTCACCCATCCTTCGGGCTTGTCAAAAAGTGTTGTGTGTGAGATTAATACTTGCTGATAATTATCTTTAGTAAGGCTTGTTGTTAATCCTAAACAGCTGTATAACCAAATCACCACACAGAGACTGGGTTTTTTGTTGTTGTTGTTGTTGTTGTTTGTTTTGGTTAACGAAGAACAGAATGCTGGACAATAGTTACTCCCTCCTAAACCTGGTTGCCTTGAACAATAGAAAACACATGTTTTAAGTAAACTTTACATAAATTCTTTTTTTTTAAATTTAGAATAAAAGCATACCGTAGGTATCTTGTGCCTGTTTTGAGGTTTATTCCTATATTTTTATATATGGTTTATCTATTTTCCATATCCCCTTGTTTATATAGAATGGGCAGTTATGCCATTATAGCCAAACTTAATTTTAGCTCCCTTTTACGTTTACATTTAAGCATACACTATGCATCTTGTACCTGGCCTTTACATTAATATTGCCTATTTTTTTTTTTTTTTGGCTTGACAATTTTTTATACAGACTGGACAGCTGTTCCTTTATAGCTGAACTTTATATAAACTCTCTTAGCAATAACATATACACTCTCTTACCCTTAGCACTAAGGATAGCCTAGGCATCTTGAACCTGTATTTTTAAATTGGTTTTGGATACTCTTTGGCTTGCCCTCTTTTTGATATGGGATGTACAGTTTTGTTTTTTAAACATGAATATAATTTTTGAGTTTTTAAGACTAAACTAGGTTGGCACATACTTTGCCATCTTTAAGCCTCTTGAATCTGTTTTACGTGGGCATAAGCAATATTTTTCCCCCATGAAAATCTCTCACTTTTAAAAAGATAAGGCAGTTTTCAGAGCAGTGTAACATTATCTCTCTTTACATAAACCTAAACATGATGTGAATCCCACCTTTAGATCACTAACAACATAACATCTATTATTAAGAAAAAAGAATTTACAAGGTAACTTTAGAAAAATTTTGTCAGACGAACAGGGCAAGATGGTGGTGCAGGGAGGACTCTCATTCTGAGCAGCAGCACAGCAGGATTGGCACAGTGACCAGCAATCAGAACTCAGGGCTGCAATAAAACACAGGCGATTCTGTTTCCCAGGTGAGAGGCTACCCCACAGTGGGGGATTAAATCAACTTTTAATTCACCCTGCTAAAAGGTGGAAGAGATCACGGTTCTGCCAGACACTTGGCCTCCAGCCCCAGCCCCAGCCCATAGCCACAAGCCAGTGTCTCTGGTCAAGGTCCCAGACTGAACCATGCACACCACACTATGAGAGACTGGAATTTTCAGTCGAGAGATAACCCAATGTTGCAGGAAATGATTGGGACCAACCTTAGGTCACCCAGACATCCCCTGGAATAGACTCAGGTTCCACAGGAACCCCAGGAGCCATTCCAAGCCAGAGACAGGGACCCAGGCTTCTGCACAGAGCCCTGCCTGCACACCTGATTCACTGCCTGAGATAGAACTGTGGGCACCAGGACACCAGCAAATGAGATGAGTTTCACTGTCCGGTGGAAAGACACAGGGAAGGAAATGGCTGGTCTTATCTCAGAGCACTCAGCCAACACCCCCACCCCAAAAAGGTGTTGGGAAAATTACCCAGGATCCCAAGGCCGGAAAGGCAGACACAGGCAGTTTCTGCAAGCCAGCTAGCTGGAAGAGATAGAGTGGTGCACCCGCCCCATGGCAAAAAGAGACTGGGAGTCCCTTTCTCCAGAAAATCCACAGGGAAGGAAGGAAACTGTACTGCCTTAAATCATCCAATCCTTTCCTGGAAAAAGTCTTGCAAACCAGAGGGGCCCAGCTGCCATCACTCAGCTGTGCTCCAGACACAGGCACAAACAGTTGCTGCCCGCCAGATGTCCAAGTGCGTCACAGAAGCTGATCATTAAATTTACAGCAAGAAACCCAGAAACAGGGCAGCTGCCTTCAGGACTTCCCTGGGTGAGAGGAGAACCCTCTCCACTAACAAAGACCACAGTTACCACTCAGGTCTCTATCCCTGAGGTGAGCAGCAGCAACTCCTGAAAAACTGCCAGCCATCCAGGGACTATACCCAAAAAACTGAGAACATTTCCTTCAGGAAAAACCAGCTTTCTCCCAAGGGGATTCTCTCCACCACAGGATCCCCAGGAACCACCAGAAAATAACCCCAAACACCTAAGATAGCACAATGGGTAGAGGCCAGTGTAAAAGCTCAAGCAACAAAAGACAGAGCAATATGGCATCTCCAGAACCCAATTACCCAGGAGCAAGTAGCCCGGAACACCCCAGCATAACTGAAATCCAAGAAGATGACCTAACATCTATGCTCATGGAGATGATAACAGAGAAAACAAATAAGATACGTAAAGACATAGAGGAAGATAAACTCATACAGAATATTGCCTTCCATAAAGAAATAGAGGAAGTTGCAGCCAAACAGTTTATGGCCTTTAGAAAGGAAATGCTTAAAGCACTGAATGAAATAAAAGAAACAGAGTTGAAGGAACTAAAAGAAAAACAGAAAAGTACAATCAGACAGGTGAAGGAAGTAAACAAAACAACCAGTACAGATGAGCTGCGTGAGATCAACCCCCAGATACTGCTCCAAGGGGCAACCAGTTATCCCTAACAAAACTGACCAAACCAAGGGACACACAGATTACAGCAGCTGATCACTAAATTTACAGCAAGAAACCCAGAAGCAGGCCAGCTGTCTCCAGGACTTCTCCCGGTGAGAGGAGAGCCCTCTTCACTAATCAGGACCACAGTTAACACCCAGGTCTCTATGCCCGAGGTGAGCTGTAGCAACTCCTGAAAAACATTGGCCATCGAGTGACTATACCCAAAAAGCTAAGAAGGCTTCCTTAAGGAAAAACCATCTTCCTGCCAAAGGAATTCTCTCCACTGAAAGAGTCCAGGAAAAAACAAAAACTAACTTCAAACAACTAAGGTAGCTCAATGGGTAAGGTAGCTCAATGGGTAGAGGACAGCATAAAAGTTCAACTAACAATAGCCAGAGAAATATGGCATCTCCAGAACCCAGTTATCCAGGAGCAAATAGCCCAGCATAATTGAAATTCAAGGAGATGACCTAACATCTATGCTCATGAAGAAGATAGCAGAGGAAACAAATAAAATATGAAAAGAAATAGAGGAAGCTGTAGCCAAACAGTTTGTGGCCTTTAGAGAGGAAATGCTTAAATCACTGAATGAAATAAAAAAAAACTGTGTATTTTTCAAACAAGCAGCTGAAGAAATTGATGGAAAAACATGAAAATATAGTCAGACAGGTGAAGGAAACCAACAATATCGAATGACGATAGAATTGGAAAAATTTAAAAAAAAAAACACAAATGGAAGAAATTGTGGAGAGAAATAACTTAGGGAAGAAAGCAGGAACTACAGTGGTTAGCATAACTAATAGGCTACAAGAAATGGAAGAAAGAATCTCAGGTGTGGAAGATACAACGGAAGAAATCAATGTGTCTGTCAAAGAAAATGTTAAATCCAAAAAATTCCTGACACAGACCATCCAAGAAATCCAAGACAATATGAAAAGTTAAAACCTAAGAATAATAGGTATAGAGGAAAAAGAAGACTTCCTTCTTCAAGGCCCAGAAAATATTTTCAACAAAATCATTGAAGAAAATTTCTCCAACTTAAAGGAGAGGCGAATAAGAATACAAGAGGCCTATAGAACACCAAATAAATTAGACCAGAAAAGAAATTCCTCCTGCCACATAATAATCAAAACCATAAGTATACAGAACAAAGAAAAAATACTAAAAGCTGCAAGAGAAAAAGGCCAAGTAACATATAATGGCAAACCCATTAGAATCACACCTGACTTTTCAACAGAGACTATGACAGCCAGAAGGGCCTGGACAGATATCATGCAGACCCTAAGAGAACACAGATATCAGCCCAGGCTACTATACCCTGCAAAACTCTCAGTCCACATAGAAGGAGAAAACAAGATATTCAATGACAAAAAAAAAAAAAAAATCAACAATACCTACAAACAAATCCAGCATTACAGAATACACTAGAAGGGAAAATACAACCCAAGAAAATTAGCTACTTTCAAGAAAACACAGGAAATAAATAACTCCACTACAGTAAAACAAAAAGCAACCAAGCACACAAGCATATGACCAAAGCCAACATCAAATTCAAAGGATCTAACAGCCACTAGTCATTAATCACTCTCAATATTAATGGACTTAATTCTCCAATAAAAAGACACAGACTAACAGAATGGATGTGTAAACAAAACCCTGCAGCAATCTCCTGTATACAAGAAACACACCTAAGTCACAAAGATAGACATTACCTGAGGGTAAAGGGATGGAAGACAGCTTTCCAAGCAAATTGATGCAAGAAGCAAGCAGGAGTAGCCATTCTAATATCTGATAAAATAGACTTTGAACCAAAATTAATCAAAAGAGATGGGAAAGGACACTTCATACTTATTAAGGAAAAATTCCACCAAAAAGACATCACAATCCTGAACATCTATGACCCAAATACAAGGGCACCCACATTTATGAAAGAAACATTGATAAAACTTAAACCACACATAGATCCCCATACACTAATAGTGGGAGACTTCTACAACAAAGGTCTCTCTCCCCACTCTCAACAAAGGACAGGTCAAGTAAACAAATTAAACAAAGAAACAATAACTCTAACAGAGGTCATGAATCAAATGGACCTAAGAGACAATGTACAGAACCTTACACCCAAACAAAAAAGAATTTACCTTCTTCTCAGCACCTCATGGAACATTCTCCAAAATAGACCAAATAGTTGGTCACAAAGCAAGCCACAACAGATACAAGAAGATTGAAATAATCCCTTGTATCCTGTCTGATCACCATGGAATAAAGCTGGACCTCAACAACAACATAAATAGCAAAAAGCCTACACATACATGGAAACTAAACAACTTGCTACTAAAAGAGAGCTGGGTCAGGGAAGAAATAAAGAAAGAAATTAAAATCTTCTTAGAACTCAGTGAAAATGAAGACACAACATACCCAAACTTGTGGGACACAATGAAGGCATTGCTAAGAGGAAAGGTCATAGCACTAAGTGCCTTCAAGAAGAAATTCAAGACAGCTCATTCAAGCAATTAATGGCTCACTTAAAAACCCTAGAAAACGAAGAAACAGACACACCAAAAAAGAGTAGACAGCTGGAAATAATCAAACTCAGGACTGAAATCAATCAATTAGAAACAAATAAAACAATTCAAAGAATCAATGAAACCAAGAGCTGGTTCTTTGAGAAAATCAACAAGATAGACAAACCCTTAGCCAAGCTAACTAAAAGGCAGAGAGACACCACCCAAATCAACAAAATCAGAAATGAAAAGGGGGACATAACTACAGACACTAAGGAAATCCAAACAATCATTAGGACTTACTTCAAAAGTCTATGTGCCACACAATTTGAAAACCTAAATTAAATGGACAATTTTCTTGATAGATTTGACTTACCAAAGCTGAATCAGGACCAGGAAAATCAATTAAATAGTCCTATATCCCCAAAGAAAATAGAAGCAGTCATCGAAAATCTCCCATCCAAAAAAAGCCCAGGAGCTGATGGTTTCAGTGCAGAATTCTACCAGACATTCAAAAAAGAGCTAACTCCAATTCTCTTCAAACTATTCCACAAAATTGAAACAGAAGGAACATTACCAAAATTATTCTATGAAGCCACAGTCACCTTGGTACCTAAACCTCACAAAGACCCAACCAAAAAAAAAAAAAAAAACAACAACAACAACAAAAAAAAAAACAGAACTTCAGGCCAATCTCCCTTATGAATATTGATGCAAAAATACTCAAAAAAATACTCACAAACCGAATACAAGAACACATCAAAGATATCATCCACCATGACCAAGTAGGCTTCATCCCAGGTATGCAGGGATGGTTCAAAATACAGAAATCCATCAATGTGATCCACGATATTAACAAACTGAAAGAAAAAGACCACATGATAATCTCCCTAGATGCTGAAAAAGCCTTTGACAAAATCCAACATCCATTCATGTTTAAAGTATTGGAGAGATCAGGGATACAAGGCACATATCTAAACATAGTAAAGCTGATATACAGCATGCCTATAGCTAACCTCAAACTGAACGGAGAGAAACTTAAAGCAATCACACTGAATTCAAGGACAAGACAAGGCTGCCCACTCTCTCCATATTTTTTAACATAGTTTTGGAAGTCCTTGCTAGAGCAATAAGACAGTTGAAGGAGATCAAGAAGATACAAATTGAAAAGGAAGAAGACAAATTTTCACTACATGCAGATGATATGATAGTATACGTGACTGACCCCAAAAACTTTACCAGGGAACTCCTACAGCTGATAAACACATTCAGCCAAGTGTCTGGATACAAAATTAACTCAAAAAAATCAGTAGCCCTCCTGTATACAAAAGACAAAAGGGCTGAGAAAGAAATTAGGGAAACAACACCCTTCACAATAGCCACAAATGACATAAGGTACCTAGGAGTAACCTTAACCAAGGAAGTCAAAGACTTGTACGAAAAAATATTTCAAGTCTCTGAAGAAAGACTTAGAAGAAGATATGAGAAGATTGAAAGATCTCCCATGCTCATGGCTTGGCAGGATTAACATAGTAAAAATGGCCATCTTACCAAAAGCAATCTACAGATTCAATGCAATTCCTTTCAAGTTACCAACACAATTCTTTACAGACCTGGAAAGAAAAATTCTCAACTTCATATGGAATAACAGGAAACCCAGAATTGCGAAAACAATCCTCTACAATAAAAGATCTTCTGGAGGTTTCTCCATCCCTGATCTTAAGTTGTACTATAGAACAACAGTTTTAAAAACTGCATGATACTGGCATAGAAACAGAATGGTGGATCAATGGAACCGAACAGAGGACCCAGAAATAAACCCACACACTTATGGACACCTGATCTTTGACAAAGACGCCAAAACCATACAATGTCAAAAAGATAGCATCTTCAACAAATGGTGCTGGTCCAACTGGATGTCTACATGTAGAAAAATAAAAATAGATCCATACTTATCACCCTGCACAAAACTGAAGTCCAAGTGGATCAAAGACCTCAACATAAAACCAGACACATTAAATCAGCTAGAAAAAAAGTGGGGAATACCCTAGAACTCATTGGTACAGGGGAAAACTTTCTGAACAGAATACCAACAGCAAAGGCTCTAAGAGCAACAATCAATAAATGGGACCTCATGAAACTGAAAAGCTTCTGTAAAGCAAAGGACACTGTCATCAAAACAAAGTGACCACCTACAAATTGGGAAAGAATCTTCACCAACCTTTTATTTGACAGAAGACTCATATCCAGTATATATAAAGAACTAAAGAAGCTGAAAAGCAGCAAACCAAGTAATCCAGTTAAAAAATATAGAACAGAGCTAAACAGAATTCTCTGTAGAGGAATATCGAAAATCAGAGAAGCACTTAAAGAAATGCTCAACCTCATTAGCCATTATGGAAATGCAAATCAAAACAACCCTGAGATTTCACCTTACAATCATCAGAAAGGCCAAGATCAAAATCTTAAGTGACAACACATGCTGGAGAGGTTGTGGTGAAAGGGGAACCCTTCTCCAATGCTGATGGGAACGTAAACTTGTACAGCCACTCTGGAAATAAATCTGGTGCTTTCTCAGACAACTAGGCATGGCGCTTCCCCAAGATCCAGCCATACCACTCCTAGGCATATATCCAAAGAGGCTCAAGTACACAAAAAGTACATTTGCTCAACCATGTTTGTAGCAGCTTTATTTGTAATAGCCAGAAGCTGGAAACAACCCAGATACCCCTCAACTGAAGAATGGATGTGGAAATTGTGGTACATCTATACAATGGAATATTACTCAGCAATGAAAAATAAGGGAATCATTTAATTTGCAGGTATATGGTGGGACCTGGAAAAGATCATCCTGAGTGAGTTGTCCCAGAAACAAAAAGACATACATGGTATATACTCACTCATATAGACATACAACGTAAGACAAACCCACTAAAATCTGTGCATCTAAAGAAACTAAGCAAGAGAGAGGACCCTAACTAAAATGGTCAATCCTCATCCTGAAAGGCAAAAAGGATGGACATCAGAAGAAGAAGAAAACCAGAAACAACCTAGGAACCTTCTACAGCGGGCTTCTGAAAGCCAGATGAAGAAAACAGGAAACAAATGAGGAACCTACCACAGAGGGCCTCTGAAAGCCTCTGCCCTGCAGACTATCAAAGCAGATGTTGAGCCTGATAGCCAACTTTAGGGCAGAGTGAATGGAATTTTATGTAAGAAGTGAGAAATAGTAAGAGCTGGAGAGGACAGGGTCTCCACAAGGAGAGTAACAGAACAAGAAAATTTGAATAAATTGTACTTCCCATAGACTCATACTCTAACCAAGGACTATTCATGGAGATAACCTAGAACCACTGCACAGATGTAGCCCATGGCAGTTCAGTGTCCAAGTGGATTACATAGTAATGGGAAGAGTGACTGCCTCTGACATAATCTGATTGGCCTGCTCTTTGATCACTTCCCCCTGTGGGGGGAACAGCCTTACCAGGCCACAGTAGAGGACAATGCATCCACTTTTGATGAGAACTGATAAACTAATATCAAAAAGGAGAGAAGAACCTCCTCTATCAGTGGACTTGGGGATTGGCATGCATGCAGAAATCAGAGGGAGAGTGGGATCAGGAGGGGATGAGGGAGAGGTTTATGGGGGAATGCAAAATGAATAAAGTGTAGTTAATAAAAAATTAAAAAATAATACAAATTTTAAAAAAAGAGAAAAAAAGGAGAAATGAGCAGAAATAAACTATTTGAAAGCTGGTTCTGTTGCACACTAGTGTTGCCAAACCTCTATGAACAGGATTGCATTGGCTGACCTGGCTGCACTGTAGCTATGTGCTACTCTTTGTAGTGATGTGTACATTTAAAATTTAAAAGGAATCTTCAGGACAGTGAAATGGGTCCATGATATATGCCTAGGAAAAAAGAGCAGCTGTGATTCATCCACACAAATGCTCTAAACTTAGTGTTAGGGCCAGGACTGCTAGTTCAGGGGTGCCACTTAACCTCATTTAGTCTGAGGTAGCTGGGTAAGCACTAGTTCATGGCCAGGATTCTCTGCTACATAAGGAGTACCTGGAAAGCATACCTTACAAAGTCAAACTCTGCCCTCCTTTAGCAGAATCTTTTCTCCATGTTAAAAGTCATTGTAAAATTGGTCAACATATTATTTTTATCGCTTATGTGGGGATTTTGTATAATACACTTTTACCCTCCTTACACTGCTCCTAGGTTCAAATTCCTACCCATGTGCCACTCTAAGTATTTTTATTTAAAATACATTAATTGAAGTATGTGTTGTTCATCTAATCATCGGCACATGAGCAGTCACAGCGCCAATTTTCTCAGAGAAAACGGAGTTCATCCTTGTTGTACCCTGGCCCACCCCCAAGAAGAAGCCGACAGTCCTGAAGAGCTCTATACTTCATTAACTTTATCACAGTTTTTCTTATGTATATATTTATTACAAATTGTTCACATTGTATCTCCTTTCTGCCCCCTCCTTTTTCTCCTTCCAGTCCCACCCACCCTCTTTCTTCTATCTGTGCCCTCTCTATTAACATGATAAGGGAGGTCCTCCTCATACTTCTTGCTATGGGTCTTTGTATGACATCCCATTTGATACAGATGGAAGCATATCTATGGATACAAGGACATGGCACTGATCTGTCAGATGAGGGCAGAGAGCAACATATTTTAATAACAACAGTCTGGGTTGCTTGAAAATTTCTGTATGATGCCCTGGCACAACAATTCATTTAACTGACACAAAATTCCCCCAGTGGAAGATTGATTTGTTCAAAATAGAGGTCCTTTTGGAACATTATCCACACTGTTAGGTGATCTCCTAATAAGTGAATACATTCCATATTGCTTTTTTTGCATTTAAATAACTTCAACCAGGATGATTTTTTCTGGTTCCAAACATTTGCTTGAAAATATCATGATGTCATTTTCTTAGCAGAATAATACTCTGTTATAGAAATATCCCACATTTTCACCAAAGAATATTGTCAGTCCTGTTCTTTAGTCCTTGGAATTCATCAGGAATTTAATCGTTTTATTGAATGACAAACTTTCGGGATAACTATGTTCTTTTAGCCTAGAAGTCCCTATATCTTCTTCCACTTCCTAGATATTTGAATTGCCTCTATTAGCTAGTAGCTCATCTCTTTACCTGATTAGTCCCCAGTGAGGAAATTTCTGTGTAGTGTTTGTAGATATGGCCTTGTTAGATAATGTAATTCCTTTTTGATTCCCTACTTTCTTTTCCAGCCCTTTTGTCTTTTGTATAAAGGAGGGCTACTGATGTTTTTGAGATAATTTTTTATCCAGTCACTTTGCCAAATATTTTTATCAGGTATAGGAATTCCCATGTAGCATTTTGTGGGTCATTTAGGTATAAGATCATATCATTTGTAAATAGTGATACTTTGACTTCTTCATTTTGTCTATCTATCTCCTTGATTGTTTTCAATTTTTTTATTGCTCTAGCATGGACTTCTATTTCTATTTTGAAGAGGTATGGAGAGAGTGGGCAGCCTTGCCTTGTGCCTGATTTCAGTAGGATTGCTTTAATTTTTTCTCAGTTTAGTTTTATGTTGACTATATGCTTCCTTTATATTGTCTTTACTATGTTTAGATAAATGCCTTGTTACACTGATCTATCCAATGCTTTAAAAGTGAGTGAAGTTTGGATTTCATGTGATTTTCAGAATCAATTCTAAGGATATTATAGTGTGTCTTTCTTTGTTTCATTTTTTAATAGGGTGGATCACATTGATGGATTTCCATATATTTGAGCAGCTATGCATACATAGGATGAAGCCTACTTGGTCATAGTGGATGATATTTTTGATGTGTTCTTGTATTTGGCCTAAAGCATAAAGTACCTTGGTATGACCCTAACCAAGCAAGTCAAAGACTTGTATGAAAAATATTTCAAGTCTCTGAAAAAAGAATTGGAAGAAGATATCAGAAGTTAGAAAGATCTCCCATGCTCATGGCTTGGCAGGATTTACATAGTAAAATCAGCCATCTTACCAACAGCATCTACAGTTTCAATGCAGTTCCCATGAAATTACCAAAACAAGTTTTTACAGACGTTGAAAGGTAAATTCACAACTTCATATGGAAAATCAAGACACACAGAATTGCTAAAACAATCCTCTACAATAAAAATCTTCCAGAGGTACCTCCATACCTGATCTCAAGCTGTATTATGGAGCAACAGCAATAAAAACTATATGGTACTGGCATAGAAACTGAATGGTGGTTTAATGTAATGGCACAGTAGACCCACAAATAAACCTACATACTCATGGACACCTGATCTTTGAGAAAGATGACAAAACCTTACAATGGAAAATAGATAGCATCTTCAACAAATGGTGCTGGTCTAACTGGATATCAACATATAGAAAAATGCAAACATATCCATATTAATCACCTTGCACAAAACTAAAGTGCCTGTGGATAAAAGACCTCAACATAAAACCATATATAAAATCAGTTAGAGGAAAAAGTGTGAAAGAGCCTTGAACTGATAGGCCCAGGACACAACTTCGTGAACAAAACACCAACAACACAGGCTCTAGAGCAACAATCAATAAATGGGACCTCATGAAACTTAAAATCTTCTGTAAAGTAAAGGACATGGTCATCAAAACAAAGTAAATGACTACAGAATGGAAAGAATTGTCACCAACCCTTTATGTGACAGAGGGCTAATATCCAGTTCCAATATATATTAAGAACTAATGAAGCTGAAAAGCAACAAACCAAGCTAATCCAATTAAAAAATGGGGAACTGAGTTGAACAGAGAATTCTAATTAGATGAATATGGAATGGCAGAGAAACAGTTAAAGAAATGTTCAATGTCAGTAGCCATCAGGGAAATACCAACCAAAATAACCTTGAAATTTCAACCTAAACCCATCAGAATGGCCAAGATAAAAAATTCAAGTTACAACACATGATGGACAGGTTGTGTAGAAAAGGGAACCCTCCTCCACTGCTAGTAGGATTGTAAACTTGTGCAACTACTCTGGAAATCAATCTGGTGCTTTCTCAGACAACTAGAAAGAGTGCTTCCTCAAGATCAAGCCATACCACTCCTAGGCATATATCCAAAAGAGGCTCAAGTACATAATAAGAACATTTGCTCAACTATGTTTGTAGCAGCTTTATTTGTAATAGCCAGAAGCTGGAAACAGCACTGATGCCCCTGAACTGAAGAATGGTTACAGAAATTGTGGTATGTCTACACAATAGATTATCACTCAGCAATGAAAAATAAGGATATCATGAAATTTTCAGGTAAATGTTGGGACCTGGAAAGGATCATCCTGAGTGACCTGTCCCAGAAGTTGAAAGACAAACACAATATATTCATACATATACACCTAAAGAAACTAATCAAGAATCAAGAGGGTTGACCCTGACTTAAATGGTCAATCCTCATCCTGAAAGGCAAAGAGGATGGACAATCTACAGATTCAATGCAGTTTCCAACAAAATACCAAACACAATTCTTTACAGACCTTGAAAGAATAATTCTCAAGTTCATATGGAAAAACAAGACACACAGAATAGTTAAAACAATCCTCTACAATAAAGATCTTCTGCAGGTATCTCCATCCATGATCTCAAGGTATATTATATAGCAATAGTATTAAAAACTGCATGAAATTGACATACAAACAGAATGGTGGATCAATGAAACCAAATAGAAGAACCAGGAATAAACTCACACATTTATGGACACCAGAATTTTGGCAAAGATGCCAAAACCATACAATGGAAAAAGGTAGCATATCTTCAACAGATGGTGCTGATCTAAGGAGATATCTACATGGAGAAAAATGCAATCTGGTCTTTTCTCAGAAAACTAGGAACAGTGATTCCTCAATATTCAGCTCTCCACCTCTAGGCATATATCCAAAAGAGGATCAATACACAATAAGGACATTCCTCAATCATGTTTATAGCAGCTCTATTTGAAAAAGCCAGAAACTGGAAACCAACCAGACACCTCCCCTTCCCAATTAATAAATGATACAGTAATTGTAGTCCATCTACAAAATGTAATACTACTCAGTTTTTTTTTGAAGAGTTGCCTTAGGGAGCATTTTCTTAGTAAGTAATTTAATTGCTGAGTACATATCTCTGCATTTAACATATAATAATGGAATCTATCATAATGTGAAAATCACATGTCAAGGACACTTGAATTATTAATGACTACTTGAAAGAAATATATGACAATATTCCTGAACTAAGAGTATAGACATAGGAATTGTCATCTCTGGTTTAGTTGCTTTAAGATGCCCAGATTGAGGCATGTAGTGCTCTCGTCCTGATTCTCAAGCAGGCTGTCCACTTGGCCCTTTTAATAACTGGCTTCTGAAACTCTTATTGACTTTAACACATTTCATTAATCTTTCTCCCTGTCAGCCATTCAGCACCTGAGAGTATCTTGAGGTTTTCATGGAGATGAGTAAACAAACTTTCTTCAGTGTCCAGTATCTCTGTTCCTGTGCACAAGTGACATTTTCTTGTGAAACCCAACAAGTCTTTTTCTCATTCCTATATCCCGATCACATACCCCTACTCCTGTTTACTTATGTGACAATCTCATGTAGGAAATGAAACTTTAAAATTACTTTATTTAACTTCCTAATTAGGGAAGCTTCAGAGTGATGTGGAATTAAGGAGAATGTACTGAATGACATGGTAATCTCCTATTGTGTTCTTAGATTTTAATTTTCCTATTTTGTGACTTTGAACTGAGCAGTTATTTAAGTACTCACTAAATGGGCCTTCAAATTCTTTTCACATTCTTTTTTTTTATTATTAGTTACATTTTATTAACTCTGTATCCCAGCTCTATCCCACTCCCTCATTCCCTCCCACACCCTCCCACCCTCATCTTCTCCCTGCCCCTTTCCAAGTTCACTGATTGGGGAGGACCTCCTCCCCTTTCAGCTGACCCTGTTTTATCAGGTATCTTCAGGACTAGCTGCAGAGTCCTCCTCTATGGCCTAGCAGGACTGCTCCTCCCTTGTGGGGTGGGGAGTTCAAAGAGCCTACCATTGAGTTCCTGTCAGAAATATTCCCTGTTTCCCTTACAATGGGGAACAAATTGGTTACTGAGCTAGCATGGGTTTCATCCAAGCAGAGGTTCTAGGATATTTCCATACATAGTCTTTGGTGGAGTGTCAGTCTCAGAAAAGACGCCTTTGCCCATATATATTTGGTCTTTGTAGAGCTCCTATTCTATCCACATCATACAAACTCCCCCTTCTTTCATATGGTTCCTTGCACTCTGCCAAAAGTTTGGTTATGAGTCTTAGTATCTGCTTAGATACACAGCTAGTTAAAGTCTTTTAGGGACCCTCTGTGGTAGGCGCCTGTCCTGTTACTTGTTTTCTCCTATGTCCAATGCACCTGCCATTTGTCTTTCTAAGTGAGGATTGATCATCTTACCCTGGGTCCTCTTTCTTGTTTATCTTCTTTAGGTGTATAGCTTTCATTATGTTTATCATATCTTATAGGACTACATGAATGTGTATATACCATGTATGTCTTTCTTCTTCTGGGATACCTCACTCAGAATTGTCTTTTCTAGATTCCACCATTTGCCTGCAAATTTCATGATTTCCTCTTTTTTGATTTTTTTTCGAGTAGTATTACATTGTGTAAAAACACCACAATTTCTGTATCCATTCCTCTGTTGAGAGACATCTGCATTGTTTCCAGGTTTTGGCTATTACAAATAAAGCTGCTACACACATGGTTGAGGGAATGTCCTTTTTATGTACTTGAACAAATTTTGGGTTTATACCTAGGAGTGCTATAGCTGGATCTTGAGGAAGCACTATTCTTAATTGTCTGAGAAAGTGCCAGATTAACTTCCAAAGTGGTTGTACCAGTTTACATTCCCACCAGCAATGGAAGAGGATTCCCCTTTCTCCAAAAACTCTCCATAATGTGTTGTGACTTGAGTTACTCCTCTTAGCCATTCTGATGGGTGTAAAGTGAAATCTCTTGGTCATTTTGATTTGCATCTCCCTGATGGTTAAGGATGTTGAGCATCTCTTTAAGTGTTTCTCTGTCATTCTATATTCCTCTACAGAGAATTCTCCATTTAGCTCTATACCCCATTTTTTTTTAATTGGAATACTTGATTTCTTTTTAACTTCTTATTTCTTTATATATGCTGGATATCAGCCCTCTGTCAGATTGTTGAAGAACCTTTCCCAGTCTGTAGGCTGTTATTTTGTTCTGATGATGGTGTCTTTTGCTTTACAGAAGATTTTCAGTTTCATGCTATCCCATTTATTGATTGATGCTCTTAGAGCCTGTGCTGTTGGTGTTTTGTTCAGGAAGTTGTCTTCTGTGCCAAGAAGTTGTAGGCTGTTCCCCATTTTTTACTCCAACCGATTTAGAGTATCTGATTTGATGTTGAGGTCTTTGATCCACTTGGACTTTAGTTTTGTGCAAGGTGATAAATATGGATCTATTTTTATTTTTCTGCATGTAGTCAACCAGTAGGACCAGCACCATTTGTTGAAGATACTGTCTTTTTTTTTCCCATTGAATGGTTTTGGCTTCTTTGTCAAAAATCAAGCATTCATAGTTATGTGGGTTTATTTCTGGGTCTTCTCTTTGGTTCCATTGATCCTCCTTTCTGTTTGTATGCCAATACCATGAAGTTTTTATTACTAGTTCTCTGTAGTACAGCTTGAGTTCAGGGATGGATATACCTCCAGATGATCTGTTGTTGTACAGGATCATTTTGAAGATTCTGGGTTTATTGTTTCTCCATATGAAGCTGAGAATATCTCTTTCAAGATTTATAAAGAAATGAGTTGTTATTTTGATGGCAATTGCATTGAATCTGTAGATATCTTTCGGCAGGATGGCTATTTTCACAATTAATGTTAATTGTGAAATTAATGGTAATCCTACCAATCCATGAGCACGGGAAATCTTTCCATCTTCTGATATCTTCCTCAATTCCTTCCTTTAGAGACTTAAAGTTGTTTTGCTTTTTTTTTTTTTTCCAAACAGGTTTTTCACCTTTTTGGTTAGAATCATCCCAAAGTATTTTATGTTATAAAATAACATAAAAAATCAATATTTTATGTTATAAGATAACATAAAATATTTTGAAGGGTGGCTATTGTGAAGGATGTTATTTCCCTGATTTCTTTCTTAGGCCTTTTGTCTTTGGTATACAGGAGGGCTTCTGATTTTTTTTTTTAGTTGATTTTGTATCCTGCCACTTCGCATACAGTGTTTATCAGCTGAAGGAGTTCTCTGGTTTAATTTTTGGGGTCACTCATGTAGTCTAACATATCATCTGCAAATAGTGACAATTTGATCTCTTCCTTTCCAATTTGTATCCCCTTGATCTCATTTAGTTTTCTTATTGCTTTAGCTAGGACATCAAGTACTATGTTGAAGGGATATGGAGAGAGTGGGTAGCCTTGTCTTGTCCCTGATTTCAGTGGGGTTGCTTGAAGTTTGTCTCCATTGAGTTTTATGTTGTCTACAGGCTTGCTGTATATTGCCTTTACTATGTTTAGGTATGTGTCTTCTATCCCTGATCTCTCCAAGACTTTAAACATGAATGGGTGTTGGACTTTGTCAAATGCTTTTTCAGCATCTAAGGAGAAGATCATGTGGTTTTCTTCTTCAGTTTGTTTATGTGGTGGATTACCTTGATGGATTTCCATATGTTGAACCACCTTTGCATGCCTGGAATGAAGCCTACTTTGTAATCGTGGATGATGTCTTTGATATGTTCTTGGATTCTGTTTGCAAGGATTTTATTGAGTATTTTTGAATCAATGTTCATAAGAGAGATGTGTCTGAAGTTCTCTTTTTTTGGTGGGTCTTTGTGTGGTTTAGGTATCAAGGTGACTGTGGCTACATAGAATGAATTTAATAATGTTCCTTCTCTTTCTATTTTGTGGAATAGTTTGGAAATAATTGGAGTTAGCACTTCTTTGAGGGTCTGGTAGAATTCTGCACTGAAACCATCTGGCCCACAGATTTTTTTGGGAGACTGTTGATGACTCCTTCTATTTCCTTGGGGGATGTAGGAGTATTCAATCTTTCTATGTGGATCTTGACTTAATTTCTTGGATGGACTCTTTGTGGAAAATTGTCCATTTTTTTTAGATTTTCGAATTTGGTGGCATATACGCTTTTGTAGTAAGACCTAATGATTATTTGGATTTCCTTACTCTCTATAGTTATGTTTCTTTTTTCATTTCTGATTTTGCTGATTTGGATAGGTTTTCTCTACCTTTTAGTTAGTTTGGCTAAAGGTATGTCTATCTTGTTGATTTTCTCAAAAACAGCCTCTTGGTTTCACTGATTCTTTGAATAGTTTTATTTGTTTCTAATTTATTGATTTCAGCCCTGAGTTTGATTATTTCCAGCTATCTGCTCTTCTTGGGGGTATTTGCTTTTTTTTTTTTTTTCCTTAGAGCTTTCAGTTGGGCCATTAAGTTGCTTGTATGGGACATTACAGATTTCTTCTTGAAGGCAGTTAGTGCTATGAATTTTCCTCTGAGCACTGCTTTCATTGTGTCACATAATTTAGTGCATGTTGCACCTTCATTTTTATTGACTTCTAGAAAGTCTTTAATTTCTTTCTTTATTTCTTCCTTATCCCAGCTGTCATTGAGCATCAAGTTGTTCAGTTTCCATTTGTTTGTAGGGTTTTTTTTAATTCCATTGTTGTTGAGGCCCAGCTTTAGTCCATGTTGGTCAGATAGAATACAGCAGATTATTTAAATCTTCTTCCATTTGTTGAGGTTGTTTTGTGGTCTATTTTTGAGAAGGTTCCATGAGGTGCTGAAAAGAAGTTATACTCTTTTGAGTTTGGGTGGTAAGTTCTGTAGAAGTCTATTAGGTGCATTTGTTTTAGGACATAAGTGTCTTTATTTCTTTATTAGGCTTCTGTCTAAATGATCTGTCCCTTGGTGAATGTGGGGTATTGAAGTCTCCCACTATTAAGGTGTTGGGATCAATGATGTGTTTGAGTTTTAATAATTTTTCCTTTATTAATGTACATGCTATTATATTTGGGGCAGAGATGTTCAGAATTGTGATATCCTCCTTTGATGATAATGTAATGCCCCTTTGCATAGTTTTTTATTAATTTTGATTGAAAATCTATTTTATTAGATATTAGGATAGATACTCCAGCTTGTTTTCTTGGTCAGTTTGCTTGAAAGACATTTTTCCAGCCCTTTACTCTGAGGTAGTGTTTATCTTTGTTGCAGGGGTACTTTTCTTGGATGCAGCAGAATGTTGGATCCTGTTTCCACACCCATTCTGTTAGTCTGAATCTTTTTATTGGAGAGTTGAATCCATTGATGTTGATAGATAATTGTTGATAGATAATTGTGATAGATAAATGTTAGTTTCTTTTATATTGGAGTCAGTGGTCTTACTGTTTTCCATTGCTTGTTTTCTTTTAATTTTTGTTGGGAGTATTATCTGCATGCTATCTTATCTTGGGTGAAGTTGTTTTCATTTATATTTAATTTTTCCTTCTAGTATCTTCTGTATGGCTGGTTTGCTCTGTAGATATTGCATAAATTTAATTTTGTTGTGCAAAGTTTTGTTTTACTCCATCTATGTTGATTGAAAGCTCTGCAGAGTATAGTACTCTGGGTTGGCATCTGTGGTCTTTTAGTGTCTGCATGACACCTGGCCAGACCCTTCTGGCTTTCACAGTTTCTAATGAGAAGTCTGGTGTGATTTTCATAGGTCTACCTTCGTATGTTACTTGGCCTTTTTCCCTTGCTGCTTTTAATATCTTTTCTTTGTTCTGTAGATATAATGTTTTGACTATGATGTGACATGATGTGTTTCTTTTCTGGTCTAGTCTATTTGGTGTTGTGTAGGCCTCTTGTATATTTATGGGGATCTCTTTCTTTAAGTTGGGAAAATTTTCTTTTATGATTTCCTTGAAAATAGTTTTCAGTCCTTTTAGCCTGGAGTCTTCTTTTTCATCAATTCCTATTATTCTTAGATTTCGTATTTTCGTGGCGTCCTTGATTTCTTGGATATTTTATGTTTGGGACTTTTTGATTTTACTTTTTCTTTGAGATAAATATCAGTTTCTGTGAGTGTATCTTCAGCTCCAGAGATTCTTTCTTCCATCTCTTGAATTCTGTTGGTGATGATGACCTTTGTGCTTCCTGTTCCTTTTTCCAAGTTCTCCACCTCAAGGGTTTTCTCAGTTTCTGTTTTCCAATTGATTTTAATTCTGTTTTCATGCCTTGCACCATTTCCTTCATCTGTATGTATGTGGATTTCTGTCTCTCTACAATGGTCTCTACTTTTTGTTCATTTCCTCTCTATATGACACTAATTGTATCTCTACTCACATTTGCCTGTGTTTTTTTAAGAATTTTGTCCATTTCCTCTTTCTTTGCCTCCAATTGACTGGCCAAATCTTTGATAGATTTGTTCATTTCATCTTTAACTGTTTGAATTTGCATGGCTGTTGCTCTCAGAGAATTGCTTGTTTCCTCTTTATGAGACTCAAATAATTGGGTAAGCATAGCTTTCAAGTCATTTTCCTGTGCTTCTGATGAATTGGAGTATCCATCAATTTTGGTGGTTGCCAGTGAAGTCATGATGTCCTGATTTATATTGAATGTGTTTTTTCGCCTACCCCTGGCCATTGGCTTATCTGAAACCTTCCCTGTTTGTTCCTGGATTCTGTAGTTCAGACTGGTACTATCTCTCTCTGGTGTCTGTCGAATTCTTCAGGAAGCTGAGAGGGGTCCTGTGGCTTCAGTGTGTGCATTGGTCCACTATCTGTTCTTCTGTGAGGAAAGTACACAGGTTCAGAAAAGTAAAGGCAGGCTTGCTCATATGTGTGCGCACATGTGTATGTGTGTGTGGGAGTGTGTCTTGAGGGACATAGTGATAGAGAATATTGAACCTTTAAATGTGTGTGAGGAGCTGTGCCTTGCAGGCTTCTAGGTGGTTATTTGTGCATGCACCATATATTGAGCAGGCACTGTGCAATCGCTGTGCAATTTCTGGCATTAACTGCCTTAACTCCTCAGTTGGACCCACAGAGAAGGGGTCTCAGTGTCCCAAGTGATGCTCTGTTTCCAACAGTGGGTGTGTGGATGAAAGGGGTCCGATGCCTGGCTTGTATTGTAGAAGGAACCTGGATCTGGTGCTCTGCATACACTAAAGGGCATATTCACTCTCAAGCAGGTCACATCAGCAAGGATTGGCATATCCGGGCTCTCTGATCTCTGGTTTGGCCTTGCTTGGTCTTATGCAGGAGGACTGAAGTGCTCCACCAGCTCAGTGCTGCTGTAGATGCCAGCTTAGGAAGTCCAGCTGCAGCTGGAGACTGGGATGCCAGTCCAGATGCCTTCTGGAAAGTCCTGGGTGCCAACCACTGTGCTCTTCAGGACTAGGAGTCCCATCGCCTGGTGTGGCTAGCTTGTATGGTGGGTTTGCTGGGATTTGGTGGGTATATAGTGAATTTTCTGCCTCTGGGAGTTTGGATGGGCCTTTCAGTCAGTGGCTGGGTGACACTGTGGAGACAGTATGGTGGCTAGCAGACCTGGGACCTTGGGAGGATGGTGCTGCAGGTCTGGGACTCCAAGACCAGAACAGGTGGCAGTTGCTGCTTAGGGGCTATGGGGCTCTGTCTTAGCTGCTGCAGATCCCCATCATTGAGCTTTGAGCTGAGAATCTTTGTGAGCCAGCAGTGCTGATGAGGAGGGAGGTCAGAGACAAAAGTTCTCACCTCGTGCCATCTTCCCTGTCATTTAGAAAGCCTCTCCTTCATTTCCCTGGCTTCAGAAGTCCTTCAAATCACTCCAGCGTTCAGCTCTTCCACAGCTCAAAAAATGTGCGTGCTATTCACCATCTTGGCTCTGTCCCCCTTAGACCTTGACATTCTTATTGATATATTAATACACTGACAGAGTCTACGGTTCCCTGGGGTATTGAATCTTTAAGAGCAGTGAAAAAAGAAGGAAACCAGATAATTCCTGGGACAGGTTTGGATGAAACACTGAAATACTGGTGTTTGTAAAAGGACAACTGAAGGGCAAGCTATTATATGACAACTGGTGCTATTCGACTCTAGTGTTGGCAAACTGCTATGAGCAGGGTTGCCTTGGCTGACCTGACTGGATGGACAGCTGTATCCTACTCAGTGATAAGTGAACAAGTTTCCTGGTCCTGGGGATTAGAGTTAAAACTGCACCATCAGGAGAGAAATGGGCCAGTGTGATATGACTAGGATACAAGAGCCACTGAGTTACCTGCTGTGGTCCTCCAGACAAACCCTCTAAATGTAGTGTTAGTGACAGGACTGATTGTTCAGAGTGCCACCTGAGCTCATGGAGTAGAACCTAGTTGGGTAATCACTTGTTCATGGCAAGGATTCTCTGTTACATAATAAATTCCTGGAAGGAATGCCTTACAAAGTCAAACTCTGCCCTCCTTTCTCAGAATCTTTTTTATTTGTTAAAAGCATTGCAAAAAATTATCACCATATTATTTTTATTGATTATGTGGGACTTTCATGTTACCTAGAATACACTCCTTTTTCATGGTGCCCAGATTAAAATATCTACCTGTGGGTCACACTATTTTTTTTCTTTAAAATACATGAAATGAATTAATTCTTTTTCATATACTCATTGGAAAATGATCAGAGTCTCAGTGCCAAATCCTTATAGAAAACTGATTTCTTCACTACTGTACATTGGCACCACCCACATAAAGAAGCCATCAGTACTGAATAGCTGTATACTTCATCACCTTGGTCATGATTTTCTCATTTATTAATTCTGATTTGTTCACTTTGTATCCCCTCTGCTGCCTCCTCCTCCTTCCTTTCCAGTGCCACCCAACCTCCTTCTACTAACTGTATGTTCTTTCTCTAGTTTCCTGATAGGGGAGTTCCTCCTCCCTTATCAATGTGACCTTAGCTAATCAGCACTTGTCAAGAGTGGCTGCATCACCTTCCTCTGTGGTCTGATTCTCAGGGCCTTTTTCTGCTTGTGTCCTCAATTCCTTCTACTTATGACACTCTTCCTGAATCCCATATAATGTTGGGTGTTTTAAGTTTTTTTCTGCATAATATTGGACTGTGGGTCTTTGTATGCAATCCCATTTGATACAGAAGGAAATATCTCTGTGGATCGAAGAACATGGCACTGATCTATCAGTTGAGGACAGAGAGCAACATATTTTAATAACAACAGCCTGGGTTGCTTGAAAATTTCCATATGATGACCTGGACCAACAACTCAATTAACTGCCACCCAATTGCAGTAGAGGAAGACTGGATTGATCACAGTAAATTGCCTATTGGAACTTAATTCCCCACTGTTAGGAGACTTCCTAAAAAGTGAATGCATGCCATATTTGTCTTTCTGCATTTTAGTTACTTTGCCCAGGATGATTTTTCCTGGTTCCATCAATTCACCTGAAAATATCTCGTTGTCATTTTCTTAGCTGAATAATACTGTGTTATGGCAAATTACCACATTTTCCTTGAAGGAAATTGTCAGTTCTGTTCTTTAGAACATGGAAGTTACTGTCATTGTATTGAATGACAAATTTCTGGATAACAATGTTCTCATATTTGAATTGCAACATCCTCTCAAAATATATCTATTTAATTGTGGAGTGAGAAAATGTCTGGAAAGGGTTAGGCATTATAGCATTTTTAGATAATATAAAAGCCTTTGTTTCTCTAATTTCGTTCTCAGCCCCTTTATCTTTAGTATACAGAGTACTACTGATTTTTGAGTTAATTTTGTATCCAGCTTCTTTTCTGAAGGTGTTTATCAGCTGTAAGAGTTCCCTGGTAGAATTTTGGGGGTCACTCAGGAATACTATCATATCATCTGCAAATAGTGATACTTTTATTTCTTTCTGTGCAATTATATTCCCTTCAATTGTCTTATTGCTTTAGCAAGAACTTCCAGAACTATGTTGTAGACAAATAGAGAGAGTGGGCAGCCTTGCCTTGTCCCTGATTTCAGTGGGATTGCATTAAGTTTCTCTCTGTTTAGTTTGATGTTTGCTGCAGGCTTGCTGTTTACTCCATTTATTATGTTTATATATGTGCATTGTATCACTGATCTCTCCAATACTTTAAACATGAATGGAGTTTAGATTTTCTCAAATGCTTTTTCACCATCTGGGAAGATTAGCATGTGGTTTGTTTTTCTTTCATTTTTTTTAAATAAGATATGTCACATTGATGGATATCTATATATTGAACCACCGCTGCATAGCTGCGATGAAGCCTACATGCTCATAGTGATGATATCTTTGATTTGTTCTTATATTCATTCAAAGACATAAAGTACCTTGGTATGACCCTAATCAAGAATGTCAAAGACTTGTATGAAAAAAATTTCAAGTCTTTGAAGAAAGAATTAGAAGATATCAGAAGATAGAAAGATCTCCCATGTTCATAGCTTGGCAGGATTAACTTTGTAAAAATGGCCATATTACCAAACACAATCTACACATTCAAAGCAATTCCCAGGAAATTACCAACACAATTCTTTACAGACCTGGAAAGAAAAATTCAAACATCATATGGAAAAACAAACAAACAAACAAACAAAACAGAATTGCTAAAACATTCCTCTACAATAAAACATTATCTGGAGATATCTCCATCCATGATTGCAACCTGTAATACAGAACAACAGCAATAAAAAAATGCATGCTACTGGCATAGAAACAGAATGGTGGATCAGTGGAACTGAATGGAAGACCCAGAAATAAATCCACACATTTATGGACACCTGATCTTTGACAAAGATACCAAAACCATACAGTGGAAAAAAAAAGATAGCATCTTCATGAAATGGTGCTGGACTGACTGGATGACTACAAGTAGAAAAATGCACATAGATCCAAACTTATCACCCTGCACAAAACTAAAGTCCAAGTTGGTCAAAGACCTCAACATAAAACCAGACACACTAAATTTGTTAGAAGAAAAAGTGGTGAAGAGCCTTGAAATGATTGGCACAGGACACAACTTCCTGTATAGAACAACAACAGCACAGGCTCTAAGAGCAACGATCAATAAATGGGACTTCATGAAACTGAAAAGCTTCTGTAAAGCAAAGGACACTGTCATAAAAACCAAATAAATGCCTACAGATTGGGAAAAATCTTCACCCAGCCTCTATGTGACAGAGGGCTAACATCCAGATTATATGAAGAAATAAAGAAGATGAAAGGCAACAAATCAATTAATCCAACTAAAAAAAAATGGGAAGTGATCTAAACAGAGAATTCTCAATAGAGGAATATCAAATTGCAGAGAAACTCTTAAAGAAATGCTCAACCTCTTTATCCATCAGGGAAATGTAAATCAAAATGACTCTGAGATTTCACCTTAGGCCCATCAGAATGGCCAAGATCAAAAACTCAAGTTTCAACAACTACTGGAGAAGTTGTGGAGAGTGGGGAACACTCCTCCACTGCTGGTTTGAATTTAAACTTCTACGACCACTCTGGAAATCAATCTGCTGTTTGCTCAGACAACTAGGAATAGCACTTTCTCAAAATTCAGCTATTCACCTTTAGGCATATATCCAAAAGAGGCTCAAGTACACAATAAGAAAATTTGTTCAACCACGTTTGTTACAGCTTTATTTGTAATAGTCAGAACCTGGAAACAATCCAAATGCTCCCCCCCACAACTTAAGAATGCATATAGAAATTGTGGTACATCTACACAATGGAATATTACTCAGCAATAAAAAACAAGGGAAACATGAAATTTGCAGGTAAATGGTGGGAACTGGAAGATCATCCTGAGTGATCTATCTCAGAAGCAGAAAGAAACACATAGTATATACTCACTCATATAAACATATATTACAGGATAGACCTACTAAAATCTGTACACCTAAAGAAACTAATCGGGCGGTGCCAGGAAAACAGCGCATCTGAACAGCAGGACAGCACTTTCCGCGCAGAGACCAGGAGACTGGACTCGTGGCCCTGAAACTACATCGATCGTGTTTCCCAGGTGAGGGGAGGCTCCCACGGTGGGAATCGGTCGGGTCCACTCATGGCTACCCAGCCAGAACCCGGAAGAAATCCCGGGTAATGCCGGCTTTGGGTCTCCGGGCTGGAGCCGCAAGTGGGCGGGTCCCAGCCACTTTCCCAGGCTGATCCTTGAACACAAGGGTACCTGAGACTGGGAGTCCCAGTTGCGGGGGGACCTGACGGGGAAGCAGGGTTGCGGGTCTGATCGCAGGTCACCCAGTCTCTCCCCAGAAGGTCTCTGCCACCATCACAGCAGAGCTCCTGCCACTCACAGAGAGCTTTGAGCTCAGCGGTACAGACAAGCTGTGCGCCCCAGTACAACAGGGACTGGGAACCCCTGTCCGGAGAGGACCCCACAGAGAAGGAGGAAACCGTGCTGCTGGGGTCACCTAGGGAAAGTCTAGCAGACTGCAGATCGCAAACAGACAGAACTGAGTGCCCCAAGACACCAGAGCAGTACTCACTCGCCACAGATTACCGCAGCTGATCACTAAATTTACAGCAAGAAACCCAGAAGGAGGGCAGCTGCCCCCAGGACTTCTTCCAGTGAGAGGAGAGCCCTCTTGATTAATCAGGACCACAGTTAACACCCAGCTCTCTAGGCCTGAGGTGAGCTGTAGCAACTCCTGAAAAACACCGTACATCCAGAGACTATACCCAAAAAGCTGGGAAGGCTTCCTTCAGGAAAAACCATCTTCCTGCCAAAGGGATTCTCTCCACTACAAGAGTCCAAGAACAACCAGAAACTAAATTCAAACAACTAAGATAGCCCAATGGGTGGAGGACAGCGTAAAAGTTCAACCAACAAAAGCCAGAGCATTATGGCATCTCCAGAACCCAGTTATCCAGGGGCAAATAGCCCTAGACACCCTAGCATAAATGAAATTCAAGGAGAAGACCTAACATCTATGCTCAAGAAGATGATAAAAGAGGAAACAAATAAAATACAAAAAGAAATAGAAGAAGCTGAAGCCAAAAAGTATGAGGCCTTTAGAGAGGAAATGCTTAAATCACTGAATGAAATAAAAGAAACAGTGGATTGTTCAAACAAACAGCTGAAGGAATTGACGGAAAAACATGAAAATACAGTCAGACAGGGGAAGGAAACCAACAAAATAGTTCAAGACCTGAAGATAGAATTGGAAAAATTAAAAAAAAAAAAAAAACACAAATGGAAGAAATTGTGGAGAGAAAGAACTTAGGGAAGAAAGCAGGAACTACAGAGGTTAGCATAACCAATAGGCTACAAGAAATGGAAGAAAGAATCTCAGGTGTGGAAGATACAATGGAAGAAATAGATGTATCTGTCAAAGAAAATGATAAATCTAAAAAATTCCTGACACAGACCGTCCAAGAAATTCAAGACAACATAAAAAGACAAAACCTAAGAATAACAGGAATAGAGGAAAAAGAAGATTCCCTGCACCAAGGCCCAGAAAATATTTTCAACAAAATCATTGAAGAAAATTTCCCCAAGCTAAAGGAAAAGCGAATAACAATACAAGAGGCCTATAGAACACCCAATAAATTAGACCAGAAAAGAAAATCCTCCCGCCACATAATAATCAAAACTGTAAGTATACAAAACACAGAAAAAATACTAAAAGCTGCAAGAGAAAAAGGCCAAGTAACATATAATGGCAAACCCATTAGAATCACACCTGACTTTTCAACAGAGACTATGAAAGCCAGAAGGGCCTGGACAGATATCAGGCAGACCCTAAGAGAACACAGATGTCAGCCCACATAGAAGGAGAAAACAAGATATTCAATGACAAAAACAAATTTCAACAATACCTACAAACAAATCCAGCATTACAGAAGACACTAGAAGGGAAAATACAACCCAAGAAAATTAGCTACTTTCAAGAAAACACAGGAAATAAATAACTCCACTACAGTAAAACAAAAAGCAACCAAGCACACAAGCATATGACCAAAGCCAACATCAAATTCAAAGGATCTAACAGCCACTGGTCATTACTCTCTCTCAGTATCAATGGATTTAGTTCTCCAATAAAAAGACACAGACTAACAGAATGGATGCATAAACAAAACCCAGCAATCTGTTGTATACAAGAAACACAGCTAAGTCACAAAGATAGACATTACCTGAGGGTAAAGGGATGGAAGACGGCTTTTCAAGCAAATGGACCCAAGAAGCAAGCAGGAATAGCCATTCTAATATCTGATAAAATAGTCATTCAACCAAAATTAATCAAAAGAGATGGGGAAGGACACTTCATACTCATCAAGGGAAATTTCCACCAAGAAGACATCACAATCCTGAACATCTATGCCCCAAATACAAGGGCAACCACATTTATAAAAGAAACATTGATAAAACTTTTTTTTTGTCCAATAATATTTTATTTTATTTTTTTTATCAGTTACATTTTATTAACTCTGTATCCCAGCTTTGTCCCGATCCCTCATTCCCTCCCAGTCCCTCCCTCCCTCCCTCATCTCCACCGTGCCCCTTTCCAAGTCCACTGATAGGGGGGACCTCCTCCCCATTCATCTGATCCTGTTTTATCAGGTATCTTCAGGACTGGCTGCAAAGCCCTCCTCTGTGGCCTAACAGGACTGCTCCTCCCTTCAGGGGTGGGGAGACCAAAGAGCCAGTCATCGAGTTCCTGTTAGAAATAGTCCTTGTTCCCCTCACTTTGGGAAACCAATTGGTTACTGAGGTACCACAGGCTACATCTGAGTGGAGGTTCTAGGTTATATCCATACATGGTCCTTGGTTGAATGTCAGTCTCAGAAAAGACCCTGTGCCCAGATATATTTGGTCCTTGTGGAGCTCCTATCCTTTCCCCATCAGACTAACTCCCCTTCTTTCTTATGATTCCCTGTACTCTGCCAAAGGTTTGGTCATGAGTCTTTGCTTTGAAAACACTGCTAGTTAGAGTCTTTCAGATGCGCTCAGTAGACTCCTGTCATACGTTCAATGCACATCCCATCTGTCTTTCTAAATGAGGATTGATCATCTTACCCCATGTCCGCTCAATTGATTATCTTTTTTAGGTGTATAGATTTCATTATGTTTATCATATCTTATAGGTCTATATAAGTGAGTATATCCCATGTTTGTCTTTCTCCTTCTGGGATATTTCACTCAGAATGATCTTTTCTAGATCCCACCATTTGCCTGCAAATTTCATGATTTCCTCCTTTTTGATTGCTGAGTAGTATTCCATTGTATAAAAATACCACAATTTCTGTACCCATTCCACCGTTGATGGACATCTGGGTTGTTTCCAGGTTCTGGCTATTACAAATAGAGCTGCTATAAACATGGTTGAGCAAGTGTCCTTTTTGTGTACTTGAACAAACTTTGGGTATATACCTAGCAGTGGTATAGCTGGGTCTGGAGGAAGCACTATTCCTATTTGTCTTAGAAAGCGCCAGATAGCTTTCCAGAGTGGTTGTACCAGTTTACATTCCCACCAGCAGTGGAGCAGGGTTCCCCTTTCTCCACAACCTCTCCAGCATGTGTTATCGCTTGAGTTTTTCATCTTGGCCATTCTGATGGGTGTAAGGTGATATCTCAGGGTCGTTTTGATTTGCATTTCCCTGATGGCTAATGAGGATGAGCATTTCTTTAAGTGTTTTTCTGCCATTCGATATTCCTCTGTCGAGAATTCTCTGTTTAGCTCTGTTCCCCATTTTTTACTTGGATCACTTGGATTGCTGCTTTTCAGCTTCTTTAGTTCTTTGTATATACTGGATATTAGTCCTCTGTCAGATAAAGGGTTAGTGAAGATTCTTTCCCAATCTGTAGGCAGTCGTTTTGTTTTGATGACAGTATCCTTTGCTTTACAGAAACTTTTCAGTTTCATGAGGTCCCATTTATTGATTGTTGCTCTTAGAGCCTGTGCTGTTGGTGTTCTGTTCAGGAAGTTGTCTCCTGTGCCAATGAGTTCTAGGCTGTTCCCCACTTTTTTTTCCAATTGATTTAGGGTATCTGGTTTTATGTTGAGATCCTTGATCCACTTTGACTTTAGTTTTGTGCAGGGTGATAAATATGGATCTATTTTTATTTTTCTGCATGTAGACATCCAGTTGGTCCAGCACCATTTGTTGAAGATGCTGTCTTTTTTCCATTGAATGGAATTGGCTTCTTTGTCAAATATCGAGTATTCATAGGTGTGTGGATTTATTTCTGGGTCTTCTATGCGGTTCCTTTGATCCTCCTTTCTGTTTCTATGCCAGTACCATGCAGTTTTTATTACTGTTGCCCTGTATTACAGCTTGAGATCAGGAATGGAGATACCTCCAGGTGATCTGTTGTTGTACAGGATCGTTTTGGAGATTCTGGGTTTTTTGTTTCTCCATATGAAGCTAAGAATCTTTTTTTCAAGGTCTGTAAAGAATTGAGTTGGTATTTTGATGGGAATTGCATTGAATCTGTAGATTGCTTTTGACAGTATGGCCATTTTCACAATGTTAATCCTACCAATCCATGAGCACGGGAGATCTTTCCATCTTCTGATATCTTCTTCAATTTCTTTCTTCAGAGACTTGAAGTTTTTCTCAAACAGGTCTTTCACTTGCTTGGTTAGGGTCACACCAAGGTACTTTATGTTATTAGTGGCTATTGTGAAGGGTGTTGTTTCCCTAATTTCTTTCTCAGCCTTTTTGTCTTTGGTATATAGGAGGGCTTCTGATTTTTTTGAGTTGATTTTGTATCCTGCCACTTTGCTGAAGGTGTTTATCAGCTGAAGGAGTTTTCTGGTTGAATTTTTGGGGTCGCTCATGTATACTATCATATCATCTGCAAATAGTGACACTTTGACCTCTTCCTTTCCGATTTGTATCCCCTTGATCTCCTTTAGTTGTCTTATTGCTCTGGCTAGGACTTCAAGTACTATGTTGAAGAGATATGGGGACAATGGACAGCCTTGTCTTGTCCCTGATTTCAGTGGGATTGATTTAAGTTTCTCTCCATTGAGTTTGATGTTAGCTATAGGCTTGCTATATATTGCCTTTACTATGTTTAGGTATGTGCCTTGTATCCCTGATCTCTCCAAGACTTTAAACAAGAATGGGTGTTGGACTTTGTCAAATGCTTTTTCGGCGTCTAAGGAGATGATCATGTGGTTTTTCTCCTTCAGTTTGTTTATGTAGTGGATTACATTGATGGATTTCCGTATGTTGAACCACCCTTGCATGCCTTGGATGAAGCCTACTTGGTCATGGTGGATGATATCTTTGATGTGTTCTTGGATTCGGTTTGCAAGTATTTTATTGAGTATTTTTGCGTCAATGTTCATAACAGAGATAGGCCTAAAGTTCTCTTTTTTTGTTGGGTCTTTGTGTGGTTTAGGTATTAAGGTGACTGTGGCTTCATAGAATGAGTTTGGTAGTGTTCCTTCTCTTTCTATTTTGTGGAATAGCTTGAGGAGAATTGGAGTTAGCACTTCTTTGAAGGTCTTGTAGAATTCTGTGCTGAAGCCATCTGGTCCAGGGCTTTTTTTGGAGGGGAGACTGTTAATGACTGCTTCGATTTCCTTGGGAGATATAGGGCTATTCAGTCTTTCTACCTGATCTTGACTTAGTTTTGGTAGATGGAATCTTTCAAGAAAATTATCCATTTCATTTAGATTCTCAAATTTTGTGGCATATAGGCTTTTGTAGTATGACCTAATAATTGTTTGGATTTCCTCAATGTCTGTGGTTATGTCCCCATTTTCATTTCTGATTTTGCTGATCTGGATAGTTTCTGTCTGCTTTTTAGTTAGTTTGGCTAAGGGTTTGTCTATCTTGTTGATTTTCTCAAAGAACCAGCTTTTTGTTTCATTGATTCTTTGGATAGTTTTATTTGTTTCTAGTTGATTGATTTCAGCCCTTAGTTTGATTATTTCCAGCCGTCTGCTCCTTTTGGGTGTATCTGCTTCTTTTTGTTCTAGGGTTTTCAGTTGGGCCATTAAGTTGTTTGTATGTGATGTTACGAATTTCTTCTTGCAGGCACTTAGTGCTATAAATTTTCCTCTGAGCACTGCTTTCAGTGTGTCCCATAAATTTGGGTATGTTGTGCCTTCCTTTTCATTGAATTCTAGGAAGTCTTTAATTTCTTTCTTTATTTCTTCCTTAATCCAGCTGTCATTGAGTAGTAAGTTGTTTAGTTTCCATGTGCGTGTTGGCTTTTTGTTGTTTCTGTTGTTGTTGAGGTCGAGCTTTAGTCCATGATGGTCAGATAGTATACAAGGGATTATTTCAATCCTTTTGTATCTGTTGAGGCTTGCTTTGTGGCCCACTATATGGTCTATTTTGGAAAAGGTTCCATGGGGTGCTGAAAAGAAGGTGTACTCTTTTGAGTTTGGGTGAAATGATCTGTAGACGTCTATTAGGTCCATTTGATTTAGGGATTCTGTGAGTGCTTTTATTTCCCTATTTGGTGTCTGTCTAGTTGATCTGTCCCTTGGTGAGAGTGGAGTGTTGAAGTCTCCCACTATTAAGGTATTAGGATCAATGTATGATTTAAGCTTTAATAATGTTTCATTTACGAATGTCGGTGCTCTTGTATTTGGGGCATAGATATTCAAGATTGTGATGGCCTCTTGGTGGATTTTTCCTTTGATGAGAATATAGTGGCCCTCCTTATCTTTTTTGATTAACTTGGGTTGAAAGTCTATTTCATTAGATATTAGGATGGCTACTCCACCTTGTTTTCTGGAACCGTTTGCTTGAAAAACAGTTTTCCAGCCTTTTACTCTGAGGTAGTGTTTGTCTTTGTTGCATAGGTGTGTTTCTTGGATGCAACAGAATGTTGGATCCTGTTTCCTTAACCATTCTGTTAGCCTGTGTCTTTTTATTGGTGAGTTGAGTCCATTGATATTGATAGATAATAGTGACCAATGCATGTTAGTTCCTTTTGTAATGGAGTCGATGATCTAACCCTGATTCATTGCTTGTTTTCTTTTCATTTTTGTTGGGACATTATCTGTATGCCCTGTTTTCTTGGGTGAATTTGTTTTCATTGGATTGGAGTTTTCCTTCTAGTATCTTCTGTAGGGATGGTTTGCTGTGTAGATATTGTATAAATTTAGTTTTGTCATGGAATATTTTGTTTTCTCCATCTATGTTGATTGAAAGCTTTGCAGGGTATAGTAGTCTGGGTTGACATTTGTGATCTCTTAGAGTCTCCATGATACTTGCCCAGGCCCTTCTGGCTTTCATAGTTTCTGATGAGAAGTCCGGCGTGATTCTGATAGGTCTACCTTCATATGTTACTTGGCCTTTTTCCCTTGCTGCTTTTAATATCTTTTCTTTGTTCTGTAGATTTAGTGTTTTGACTATGATGTGACATGATGTGTTTCTTTTCTGGTCTAGTCTATTTGGAGTTCTGTAGGCCTCTTGTATATTTATGGACATCTCTTTCTTTAAGTTGGGAAAATTTTCTTCTATGACTTTCTTGAAAATATTTTCTGGACCTTGGAGACTGGAGTCTTCTTTTTCGTGAATTCCTATTATTCTTAGATTTTGTCTTTTCATAGCATCCTTGATTTCTTGGATATTTTGTGATTGGAACTTTTCTGATTTTACTTTTTCTTTGAGAGAAGTATCCATTTCTGCAAGTGTGTCTTCAGCTCCAGAGATTCTCTCTTCCATCTCTTGTATTCTGTTGGTGATGCTTACTTTTGTGGTTCCTGATCTTTTCTCCAAGTTCTCCAGCTCAAGGGTTTTCTCATTTTGTGTTTTCTTTATTGATTCTAATTCTGTTTTCATGCCTTGCACCATTTCTTTCATGTGTTTGAATTTGGATTCCTGTCTCTCTACGATGGCCTCTATTTCTTTTTTCATTTCCTTCTTATATGCCACTAATTTTTCCTCTACTTGTGTATCTATTTGTTTGGCTATGTTTGCCTGTGTTTCTTTAAGGGTATTGTCTATTTCTTCTTTCTTTGCCTCCAATTGACTGGCCATCTCTTTGAAAGACTTGTTCATTTCCTCCTTATGAGCCTCAAATAATTGGGCAAGCATGGCTTTAAAATCATTTTCCTGTGCTTCTGCTGAATTGGTGTATCCATCGATTTTGGGGTTTGCTGGTGAAGTCATGATGTCCTGATTTATGTTGAAAGTGTTCTTTCGCCTACCTCTGGCCATTGGCTTATCTGAAACCTTCCCTGTTTGTTTTTGGATTCTGCAGATCAGACTGGTGCTGTCTCTCTCTGGTGTCTGGAGAGTTCTTCAGGAAGCTGAGCACTCTCAGCGTGTGCTGAGGACTAGCTGTACCTGTGGGAGGAAATTATGCAGGCGCAAACGGGGCAAATGCAAGCGTGTGTGTGCGAGCGCGCGCGCGTGTGTGTCTGTGTGTGTAAGTGTGCGTGGATGAGTTTCTCGAGGGACAGAGTGATGGTTAATGTTGAACCCTTGAGTGTGTGGGAGGGGCTCTGTACTGTACATGTCGCAGGCACTAATGATGATCGCAGCGCAATTTCTGGTATTAACTGTCTTAGCTCCTCAATCAGGCTCACAGGGCAGGAACTTCAATGTCCCTAGTGCCCCTCTGTTTCCCAAAGTGGGTATGTGGGTGGGAGGGGGTTCGATGCCTGGCTTCTGATTTAGAAGGACCCAGGATCTGGTGAACTGCAAATTCTCAAGGGTGCACTCACTTACAGGCAGGTCTCTTGGCCGAGATCGTGGTATCCGGGGCTCTCTGCTCTCTGGTTTGGCCCTGCTTCTTTGATGTGTTCCGCCAGTTCTGTGCTGCTGTCACTGCCAGGTTCTGAGGTCTTGCTGCAGCTGGAGATTTCAGGGTGGTCACTTCAGCAGGGATGGGGTAATCAGGCTCTCTGTTCTCTGGTTTGGCCCTGGTTAGTCTTAAACTGGAGGGCTGTGGTGCCCCGCCAGTTCAGTACTGCTCCGCTGCCACGTCCTGCTGTAACTGGAGACTGGCTTGCTAGTCCCGATGCTTTCTGGCAAGTCCTGGGATCTCTTCGTTGTGCTCTCCAAGCTTGGGAGGCCCAGTGCCTGGTGTGTCCAGGTTGTATGACGTTTCTGCCTGGTTTCGGTGAGTATATAGCGTATTCTCTGTCACTGTGGGATTGGGCGGGTCGTACCGTCAGTGATGGCGATCCTGTGGAGCTAGTATGGTGTCTAGCAGATTCGCACCCTGGGAGGATGGTGCAGCCGCTGCGCGAATCTGGGACTCCGGGGTACGTACTGCTGGCTATTGTCTGCCGCTAAAGTGGTTGGGGCTCCGTCTCAGTGGTTGTATACCCCAAGCAGTTAGGTCTGAGCTGAGAAAGACGAGTCCGCTGTGCTGCTGTGCCGAGGAGGAAGGAGGTCTGGGGGAAGGGAGTGCAGCAAGAACAAAGGATCTTTTCTCTCCCTCCCCAAGCAAGTCTCCGGGTGACCGGAGGCCAAAGTTTTCACCTCCTGCGATGTTCTCTGGTGTTCAGAAAGCCTCGCTGTGGTTTTCCTGGGTTGGGGGTCCTTCCATTCTCCAACTCAGAAGATCAGGTATCCCACTGCTCAGAAACTGTGTGTGCTAGTTGCCATCTTGGCTCCGCCCCCTCCAACTATGCCATATCCATTGATAAAACTTAACATATAGATCCCAACACACTAAAAGTGGGAGACTTCAACACCCCACTCTCAACAAAAGACAGGTCAACAAAACAGAAATTAAACAAAGAAACAATATCTTTAACAGAGGTCATGAATCAAATGGACCTAACAGACATTTACAGAACCTTACACCCAAACACAAAAGAATTTACCTTCTTCTCAGCACCTCATGGAACCTTCTCCAAAATAGACCACATAGTTGGTCACAGAGCAAGCCTCAACAAATACAGGAAGATTGAAATAATCCCATGTATCCTGTCTGATCACCATGGAGTAAAGCTGGACCTCAGTAACAACGGAAATAGCAAAAAGCCTACAAATACATGGAAACTGAACAACTTGCTTCTAAATGACACCTGGGTGAGGGAAGAAATAAAGAAAGAAATTAAAATCTTCCTAGAACTCACTGAAAATGAAGACACAACATACCCAAACTTGTGGGATACAATGGAAGCAGTGCTAAGAGGAAAGGTCATAGCACTAAGTGCCTTCAAGAAGAAATTTGAGACAGCGCATTCAAGCAACTTAAGGGCTCACTTAAAAACCCTAGAAAAAGAAGAAGCAGACACACCAAGGAGGAGACGGCTGGAAATAATCAAACTCAGGGCTGAAATCAATCAATTAGAAACAAATAAAACAATTCAAAGAATCAATGAAACCAAAAGCTGGTTCTTTGAGAAAATCAACAAGATCAACAAACCCTTAGCCAAGCTAACTAAAAGGCAGCGAAACAACATCCAAATCAACAAAATCAGAAATGAAAAGGGGGACATAACTACAGACACTGAGGAAATCCAAGCAATCATTAGGACTTACTTCAAAAGTCTATACGAAACAAAATTTGAAAATTTAAATGAAATGGACAATTTTCTTCTTGATCGATTCCACTTACCAAAGCTAAATCAGGACCAGGTAAATCAATTAAATAGCCCTATATCCCCCAAGGAAATAGAAACACTCATCGAAAGTCTCCCATCCAAAAAAAGCCCAGGAGCTGATGGTTTCAGTGCAGAATTCTACCAGACATTCAAAGATGAGCTAACACCAATTCTCTTCAAACTATTCCACAAAATAAAAACAGAAGGAACATTACCAAACTCATTCTATGAAGGCACAGTCACCTTGGTACCTAAACCTCACCAAGACTCAACAAAGAAAGAGAATTGCAGGCTAATCTCCCTTATGAACATTGATGCAAAAATACTCAACAAAATACTCACAAACCGAATACAAGAACACATCAAAGATATCATCCACCATGACCAAGTAGGCTTCATCCCAGGTATGCAGGGATGGTTCAATATATGGAAATCCATCAATGTGATCCACCATATTAATAAATTGAAAGAAAAAAACCACATGATAATCTCCCTAGATGCTGAAAAAGCCTTTGACAAAATCCAACATCCATTCATGTTTAAAGTATTGGAGAGATCAGGGATACAAGGCACATATCTAAACATAGTAAAGGCGATATACAGCAAACCTATAGCCAACATCAAACTGAACGGAGATAAACTTAAAGAGATCACACTGAAATCAGGGACAAGACAAGGCTGCCCACTCTCTCCATATCCCTTCAACATAGTTCTGGAAGTCCTTGCTAGAGCAAAAGGACAGTTGAAGGAGATCAAGGGGATACAAATTGGAAAGGAAGAAGTCAAATTATCACTATTTGCAGATGATATGATAGTATACCTGAGTGACCCCAAAAACTCTACCAGTGAACTCCTACAGCTGATAAACACCTTCAGCAAAGTGGCCGGATACAAAATTAACTCAAAAAAATCAGTAGCCCTCCTGTATACAAAAGACAAAAGGGCTGAGAAAGAAATTAGGGAAACAACACCCTTCACAATAGCCACAAATGACATAAGGTACCTCGGAGTAACCCTAACCAAGGAAGTCAAAGACTTGTATGAAAAAAAATTTCAAATCTCTGAAGAAAGAACTAGAAGAAGATATGAGAAGATTGAAAGATCTCCCATGTTCATGGCTTGGTAGGATTAACATAGTAAAAATGGCCATCTTACCAAAAGCAATCTACAGATTCAATGCAATGCCCATCAAATTACCAACACAATTCTTTACAGACCCGGAAAGAAAAATTCTCAACTTTATATGGAATAACAGGAAACCCAGAATTGCTAAAACAATCCTCTACAATAAAAGATCTTCTGGAGGTATCTCCATCCATGATCTTAAGTTGTACTATAGAGCAACAGTTTTAAAAACTGCATGGTACTGGCATAGAAACAGAATGGTGGATCAATGGAACCTAACAGAGGACCCAGAAATAAACCCACAAACTTAGGGACACCTGATCTTTGACAAAGACGCCAAAACCATACAATGTCAAAAAGATAGCATCTTCAACAAATGGTGCTGGTCCAACTGGATGTCTACATATAGAAAAATGAAAATAGATCCACTTATCATCCTGCAAAAAACTGAAGTCCAAGTGGATCAAAGACCTCAACATAAAACCAGACACATTAAATTGCCTTGAAATAAAAGTGGGGAATACCCTAGAACTCATTGGTACAGGGGAAAACTTCCTGAACAGAACTCCAACAGCACAGGCTCTAAGAGCAACAATCAATAAATGGGACCTCATGAAACTGAAAAGCTTCTGCAAAGCAAAGGACATCATCATCAAAACAAAGCGACTGCCTACAGATTGGGAAAGAATCTTCACCAACCCTTTATCTGACAGAGGACTCATATCAAGTATATATAAAGAACTAAAGAAGCAGAAAAGCAGCAAACCAAGTAACCCACTTAAAAATGGGGAACATAGCTAAACAGAGAATTCTCTGTAGAGGAATATCGAATGGCAGAGAAGCACTTAAAGAAATGCTCAACCTTACTAGCCATTAGGGAAATGCAGATCAAAACAACCCTGAGATTTCACCTTACACCCATGAGAATGGCCAAGATCAAAAACTCAAGTGACAACACATGCTGGAGAGGTTGTGGAGAAAGAGGAACCCTTCTCCACTTCTGGTGGGAATGTAAACTGGTACAATCACTCTGGAAATCAATCTGGTGTTTTCTCAGACAACTAGGAATAGTGCTTCCCCAAGATCCAGCCATACCACTCCTAAGCATATATCCAAAAGAGGCTCAAGCACACAAAAAGGAAATTTGCTCAACCATGTTTGTAGCAGCTTTACTTGTAATAGCCAGAAGCTGGAAACAACCCAGATGCCCCTCAACTGAAGAATGGATGCAGAAAATGTGGTACATCTAAACAATGGAATATTACTCAGCAATGAAAAATAAGGAAATCATGCAATTTGCAGGTAAATGGTGGGATCTGGAAAGGATCTTCCTGAGTGAGTTGTCCCAGAAGCAAAAAGACACACATGGTATATACTCACTCATATAGACATACATAGGTTTTAGTGGGTTTGTCCTATGTTGGGGAGTTGCATGCATGCAGAGGGAGGAGGGAGGGTGGGATTGGGAGGGGAGGGAGGGGCTTATGGGGGATGCAGAATGAATAAAGTGTAATTGATGAAACATTTAAAAAAAGGGAAAAATAATTTAAAAATCTTAAATGACTTTCAAAAGTGGAGGAAATCATGGAGTTAGTCAATTTACATGGAGCACGTCTCGCCCCTGGGAGCAATGGTCTCCTGAACCTACTCAGACCTCGGACACCACCACTGCTAGTTCTAGAACTGATGCAGGATGTTCCAACGAGGGGGTTAAGGCTTCTCATAATATTTCCTATAAGCCCACACCTTTTTGTTTATATCCCCCATTTTTATTCATTATTAGCCAGATAGAGCCAAGTAATTGTGGTAATGATACTTGCTTTTTTGCCCAATGCTGTAATGCTAGTAAATTTACTAGGTGGTTACTCGCATGCCTCGCTGGGTGCCTGTGCCCGTTGATGACCTCACACTATGACTCTCTTCAGACAGAAAAGCAATCCTGGAATTGCAGCTGCCATTGTTACTGCCATCTCATTGGCAGCTGTTGGAGCTACCACCACAGCATTAGCCATGAGTCATACTGGGCAGACTGCTCAGACTCTGAATAACCTTTTAGCCAATGTAGCTCATGCCTTAGATGTACAAAACGGAATTAATGCTCAACTAAAAGGAGGTTTGATGGTGTTCAATCAGAGGATTGACTTCGTGCAGGAGCAAATTGATACCCTATGGCAAATCGCTCAACTTGGCTGTCAATGAAAGTATGCTGGACTTTGAGTCACTAGTATACAACATGAAAATTTTCCCTGTGCTGCAAATCTGTCTAAACAATTGTCTAGCTATATTTTAGGTAATTGGACTGGAGAATTCGATACTATGATGGAGCAGCTGAGAGTGGCCATTGTCACAGTAAATTCTACCAGAGTGGACGCAGGACTAGCCACAGGATTATCATCATGGATTGCTGCAGCCATGAATCATCTGAAGGAATGGGCGGGCATGGGAGCGTTAGCAGGCCTTCTGGTGTTGGTCACCTTGGTTTGCCTCTGGTATATATGCAAGATTAGAGTCTCACAACAGTGTAATGCAGCCATGACCATTCAGGCCTTTACAGCCATTGAAGCAGGACAGTCTCCCCAAGCATTGTTGGCTACCATAAAAAGCTAAAATGTTATGCTCAGGATGCGAGGCTAAGCACTGCCCTCAGGGTCAGCCACTTTGGACCCAGAGAAGAGCATGTCTGATTGCATGCGGGTTGATGCCCCAGGTCCCGCCTCTGAGAAAAAGGTTTCGGACGGGTCTAATGCTCTTTGGGTGGATGACACCTAAATGAACATCAGTACAAAGTCCCAATTTATTTCTAATATCAGAGATCAGACCTCTACTCTTGCCTGATGCGTCCAAAACAAAAGGGGAACTGTAGAGAGCTGCAAAATGCTGTGCCTGAAAGATGGAGCTGGTTTCCGCCTTCCACCTTCCAGATGGTGAGTGCTCTCTGTCACAAACAACTCCACATTTGGCTAAGGCTGAGGATCTGGCTTGCTTCCATGTATGTGGACCTATCTGCATTGCCCACGTGGCATGCTGAGGTTGGCTACCCAGAGGCTATTTAAGCTGTGGGCTGGCTTTACCCTGGGTCAGATGATTGTTCAAGGTTCCTGAATAAACTGCTTTGAAAAAAAAAAAAAAGAAACTAATCAATCAGGAGATCCCTGACTTAAATCCTTAATCCTCAACCCAAAAATCAAAGAGGATGGACATCAGAAGAAGGAGAAAATAGGGAACAAGTTATGAGCCTGACACAGAGGGCATCTAAAAGGCCATGCTCTGCTGATTATCAAAGCAGTTCCTGAGGCTTATGAACAACTGTTGGACAAAGTGCTTGGAATCTAATGAAAGAAGTGAGAAATAATAAGATCTGGAAAGGACAGGAGCTACAGAACCAAAAAATTTTAGCATATTTGTCTTTCCTGAGACTAATACTCTAACCAACTACCATGCATGCACATAACCTAGAACCACTACACAGATGTAGCCCATGGTAGTTCAGTGTTCATAGGGGATCCATATTAATGGATAAAGGGACTGCCCCTGAAATGATCTGATCGACCTGCTCTTTGAATTCCACACCCTTATTTTAGAGCAGCTTTAACAGGCCACAGAGGAAGAAAATACAGCCACTCCTGATGAGATCTGATAGACTATGATGAGTAGGAAGGAGAGGAAGACCTCCCCTATCAGTGGACTTGGGAAAAGACATTAGTGGACAAGGGGGAGGAATGCTGGGATTGGGAGCAGTGGAGGGGTGGGTTTGTGGTGGCATTCAAAGTGGATAAAGTATAATTAATAAAAATTAAAATTATTAAACAATATAGTTCCTTTTAGAGTTATTTTATAGGAGGGTGTGCTTAGAGGTTGACAGCCAATAAAAGTGACCAGACAAAAGAGAGCCTCTGTCTCTTTATCTAGGTCATCTTTGTTTTTGTCAGTCTTGGTCTCTCTATTTCTGAAGCTACCTATCTCTAGCTCTTTATCCCCTGTCTCTCTCAGTCTCCATCTCTCTGCCTGACACTTGTGGTTCAGAATAAAAAGCTCTCAGTTTTGCTGAAGGACTACAAGAAAATGACTGCTTTATTATGTGACATCCTGGATGGTCTCTGTAAAAATGTAAGCACTATCCAATTAAATGCTTTCTTTTTTCAAAGATTTGCCTTTGTCAGGGAGCATCTTCACAGGAAGTATTTTACTTACTGAAGACATATCTGTGCATTAAACAAATAATCACAGAAGCTATGATGTTACTGTCAAGGACAGTATGACTTTATGATGTCAAGGACAAATGGCTTTATTAATGATAACTTGAAAAAAATATATGACATTTTTCCTGAACTAAGAGTGTGGGACACAGGAAGTGGCATCTCTCCTTTGTCTTCTTTTAGCCACCCAGATTGAGGAATGTAGGGCTGCTTATCATTTCCCTCAAGCAGGCTGTCCACTTGGCCCTTTTAATAACTCGCTCTTAAAACTCTTACTGGCTTTCATTTGTATCATGATATTATTTTCTTCTAAACCAATCAGCACCTGAGAGAATCTTGAGGTTTCCATGGAGATGAGTAAACAAAATTTTCTTACTGTCCTGTATCTCTGAACCTATGGGTTTCCTTGTGAAACCCAACAAGCCTTTATCTCATCCATTTATCTAGATCCCACACCTTTACTTCTACTTCTGTTTACTTCTGTGACAAGTAAGGTAGGAAATGAAAATTTTATATTTATTTAATTAGATAGCTTCCTAAGTAGAGAAGCTTCAAGGTGATGTAGGATTAAGGGGAATGTTCCAAAGGACAAGGTAGTCTCCTACTGGGGTCTTGGATCTGAAATATTCTAGGTTGTGACTTTGAACTGTTACTTGTGTCATCACTAAATGTTCCTTCACATTCCTATGAATATAATAAGCTGGCAGGGTCTAGGATTTCTAGTGGTATTGTGTCTTTAAAAGAAGAAAAAAAAAAAGAGAAGGAAACCAGACAATTCTTGAGACTGGTTGGGCTGAAACAGAGAAAAATCTGTGCGCATAAAGGGTGAACAGAAAGGCAAGATATTTCACAGTTGGTGTTGTTCCACAGTAGGTTTGCAAACCCTCTATAAGAAGAGTTGCCTTGGCTGACCTGGCTAGATCAGAAGCTCTGTCCTACTCAGTGGAGACGCAGGAACCCTCCTGGTCCTGGGGTTTACAATTAAAACTGGGCCTTTGTCACAGAGAAATGGATCTATTTTATTTGCCTAGGACACAAGAGCAACTGTGTTTTCTACTATGGTCCTACAGACAAACTCTCAAAATGCAGTGCTAGTTCCAGGACTGCTTGTTCAGAGGTACCACCTGAGCTCATGGAGTCTGAGGTAGCTGGGTAACTACTAGTTCATGGCTAAGATTCTCTGCTACATAATCAGTTTATGGAAAGCATGCCTTACAAAGTCAAAATCTGCCTTCCTTAGTGGAATCTTTTTTTTCCCATTTTAAAGTCATTGTAAATGTTGTCAACGTATTATTTTAATTGGTTATGTGGGAATTTCATATACTATAAATTATAATACTTTTCCATTGCCCCCACGTTCAAATTCCTACCCATGTGTCACACTAAAAATATTTTTTTTCTTTACAATACACCAATTAAAGTATGTGTTATTTGTATATTCATTGGAACATATCAGAGTCTCAATTCCAAGTCCCTTAAATAAAATTGAGTTCATCCTTGTGGAACCCAGGCACCACCATAAAGAAGTAGCCATGAGTCCTGAAGAGCAATTTACTTCATCACCTTGATCACAGTTTTCCTTGTGTATTTATGTCTTATGATTTGTTTACATCTTATCCCCTATCCTGCCCCCTCACTCATTTCCTTCTTGTTCCACCAAGCCTCCTTTTAACACTTTGCAATTTCTAAAATTCCCCTGGGAAGAGGTCCTCCTCCCCCTTCTAAATCTGCCTACCTTATCAGGTATAACCTAGGCTGGCTGCATCATCTTCCTCTGTGGCCTGATTCTTAGGGCATTGTTCTCCTTGGATCTGTAATGACCTCTAATTATGACACTCTTCCTGCCTCCTCTACTGCAAGCTTCCCAGAGAACTGGGGGGAAGGAGAATTTTATAGGGAGATGCCATTTAGACCTGGGTGTATTAAGGCCTCACTCAGAATTATATTGGACTGTGGGTCTCTATAAGTAACACCATTTGATACAGAAGGAAGCATCTCTGTGGATCAAAGAATATGGCACTGATCTATCAATTTAGGATAGAGAGAAACATATTTTAATAACAAAGGCCTGTATTGCCTGAAAATTTCTGTAGGATGCCCTGGCACAAAAGCTCAATTAATTGCCACCCAGTCCCCTTAGTGGAATACTAGTTTGGTCAATACAGATGGCCTATGGGAACTTCATCCCCCAATATTAGAGACCTCCTGATAAGTGAATACATACCATAATTGTCTTTCTGCATTTTAGTTACTTTACCCAGGATGATTTTTCCTGGTTCCATCCATTTGCCTGAAAATATGATGATTTCATTTTCTTAGCTGAATAAAACTCCATTATGGAAATATTCTACATTATCCCCTAAGGAAATTGTCAGTGCTGTTCTTTAAAACTGGAAGTTGATTAATCATTGTAATGAATGAAAAACTATCAGGATAAGTATGTTCTTTGAGCCTAGAAGTCTCTATCTTCTTCCATGTCCTGGTGATTTGAATTCCAATGTCCCCTTGAAGCTCATCTATTTACCTGTTTAGTCCCCAGTGAGGAAAGTCTCCAGTCTGGGAAGGCTTAGGAGGTATAGCCTTGTTAGATTATATAATTCATATGGGAGTTATATGATAGGAGGTTCTGATGTGATGTTGTTATGCCAATGAAAGTAACCAAACAGAATGGAGTCTCTATCTCTCAGTCTCTCACTTTATAGCTTGTTTTCTGTCATTATTGGTCTCTCTATTTCTGCATCTGTCACCCTCACACATTCTCTCCCTGTCTCTCTCAGTCGCCCTCTCTCAGCTTGCCATTTGTAGTTCAGTATAAAAGCTCTCATTTCTGCTGAGGGACTACAACAAGATGACTGCTTGATGATGTGACATCATGGATGGTCTCAATAAAAATATGAGCAAGGTCCCAATTAAATTATTTTTGTTCAAAGTATTGCCTTGGTCAGGGAACATTTTTCCAGTAGTAATTCAATGCCTGAGGAGATATCTTTGAATTTAACAATTAATAATGTAATCTCCTATTATTGTAAACTCACATGTCAATGACACATGACTTCATTAGTGGCCACTTGAAAGAAATATGTGACACTTTTCCTGAACTAAGAGTCTTGGACACAGGAACTGTCATCTCTGGATTGTGTGGTTTCAGCTGCCCAGATTAAAGCATATAGGGCTGCTCTGCCTTTCTCTCAAGCATGCTATCAACCTGGCCCTTTTAATAACTGGCTGCTGATACTCTCACTGGCTCTCATCTTTTGTATGGCCTCATTCTCCCTCTCAGCCCATCAGCCCCTGAGTGAAGCTTGAGGTTTCCATGCAGTTGGGTAAGAAAACTTTCCTCATTGTTCAGTATGAATGATCCTGTGCACACTTCATTCTTTCTTGTGATACCCAACAAGCCTTTAACTCATCCCTTTATCCTAATCCCACACCTTTACTCTTGTTTTCTTCTGAGACAATGTCTGGTAGGAAATGATTCTTTAATGTTTATTTAATTGGACAGTTTCCTAAGTAGGGAAGCTTAAAAACAATTTGGAGTTAAGAGGAATGTACTGAATGACAAAGTAAAATGAAATTTCCTAGGTGGTTTCTTTGATCAGAGAAGTTACTGGCATACTGAATAAATGTAATTCTCATGGATAATATAGGCTGGGGTTCCCTGCCATACTGAGTCTTTAAAGGCAGGGAAAAAAGAAGGTAACCTGGAAGTCCTGTGGGCTAGTCCTACAAGATCCACCTGAAAGAGAGAGTGTAATTGCGGGGACAGAGATGCAAAGAATAGAGACAAGACAGATTACTGTTCAAGTCTCAGTTACCTGAATGTGCCAACAGCACTTATAAAGCAAACGGTACAAGCAATATTTTTTTTTAACAGTAGCAACACATCTGATCCACCTGGCAAGGCATCCAGGAATTCACTCAAGGCTACACCAAGTTTACTGCTCGGTTACCAAGGCTGTAGAGAATTTGCTATCTACTTCTCAGCCTCAGAACACACAACATACGGAGACTGCCAAGGACAGTTTCTGAGACATAGAACTTAGAAAAGACCCGCATCTGGTATGGCCAGGAGGTAGAATTCCAATTACCAGACTCATTCTTTGTTTTATGGAGAGCCTGCTTAGGCAGGTGAATTTTTTTTTTACTCATCATCAAGGTCTTGGGATACAATTTTAATGAGCCTCTGTCTTAAAAACCACAATTTAATAATACCTGTCATTGACTTACCTCCATAAAAAATGAGGTTGTTAGAGATCTTTAATTTAAATTCATGCAACTGAACTTGCAAGTGTTGAAGTTGTTGAAGAAGGAACTGTAACACACAAGGAAGACAGGCACAGGCCAACAAACCTATAACTGCCAGGCCCGCAATTCTCAGTCCCCACTTAATCACAGAATCAAAGGATGGGAAGTACCTCCTGCGGCTAGTAACTATATTCCAGGACATATTGGCCAATTCTAAACTGGGTTTCTTGGCATATTCTATGTCATGGATCTTATTTCTCATCATTAACATGTCTAAAGAGAAGTTTTGCTAGACCAAATGCCAGCAAGGTGATTCTGAACCTGAGTCCAATTAAATTCTGACTCATCATACCAAGAATCAGAAATCCTAACATGAATCATCACTAAAGCAGGTTGCTTAACAACTAATACTGAAATAGCATTATTATAAGCACTAACACAATTAGTAAGATTGTAATATACACATTCATTTGAATAGGTATCATCGTTCTTAAAATGTCTTCCTACAATGTTTCCAATAATAAGGAAGATTAACACATGCCAAAACAGAAGTATACTTGATTAATTTAGCAAAGCTACTTGAATTCCCAGAGAGAATGTCTATATATCCCAATGCAGCCCCCAATTTCCACACATAGGTTTGCCAATTTTTATTTGAAGTCCTCCAAAGTCCAGCCCTTACAGCTTTTTCTAAAACAAAGGAATTTTCACTGCCTTTACCAGAAGTCAAATTCTTAATATCCTTAACGATAGACCAGTCCAGTTCATGACTGTAAATGCAGGGTCATGGTCCCAGAAGTAAATGGTGGGCATTTCTCTGATGCATCTTGTCCAAGAAACCATCTGTTGAGGACAAGTATGTTGATATCCTTTCTCAGAGGGTGGGTAACTCATTGGAAATGTAAGACTGTCTTTCTTAACTCCTGTAGGAAGAGACAATAATATCCCTCAAATGTTCCACTTTGCCTGTTTTCAAAGGGAGGCTTGAGCTGCCACCCCAACTTTAGAGTAGCAGGCATTCTGCACAATGACCTGGACTGGTAATACCTGGACTGGTAAGCTGTCTTGATGTATACTATCTCTGGTAAAGCAAAGAGGATAATCTCTTCCTATTCCTGAAAATTTAAGAGTGTGTTTTACTTGTGTTCCTTCAAAAGCAGGAAAACCCTTCAACCAAGTGTTGTTGACATAAACAAGGACTTCTGGATCATTCCAGGAAACTGGATGTAGTTTATGTGTACTAGGAACATACTCCCAATAAACATTCATTTTCACTGGAGGGGTCTTCATTGGACATTGTTATCATTGTCAGGAGAAAACACCTCATCCACTTGCTGCACCAGACATTCCAGAAGCCATTGAGCTGCATCAATTTTCTGCAGAAAAACACAGACAGATCCTCATCCCCATATGAGTATAGGTTTGGGTCCATGACACAGATGTTGGTATAATGTTATTTTGAAATGTATGCACCTTACCCTGTTCATTCAAATGCTGATTTCTTCCCCTAACCCAACCTCTGGTTTCAATCTGGATATTGCACTGTGATACTTATTCTAAGCATCCTGACTCAGCTTGGTATAAATTTCCAAATAAATGAACTAGACACAATGTTGAGCTAGAAGGAGCCAGAGGACAGGAAAGAGGTGAGGAGGTACAGATCAGGATATGAATGGGAGGAGAAAGGGCAAGGAGAGCTAGGACAGCAGAGCTAGGAGAGATCTTGGAAATACATGGAGAGATGGACTGGACCTAAGATATCACTAAAATCAAGTATAAAGTGGAAAATCTAAATGTTAGGAAAATATGAGGGCTTGGAAATTTAGGATGGAGTAGCTATTACAAAGCATTTTTGTAGTAGGTTAACTAAATAAACCCAGTGTCTGTGTGGTGATTTGGTTATGCAGCTGCTTATGATTAACAGCAGCATTACCAGAATATAAATCATTAGTAAATATTAATCACCATTTACAACAAATTGATTTGTTAAAGGACCCCTCCATTTTACTTTAGCAAAAGTTTTCTTGGTTTCTCTATGCTAAAATCTATCTGTTGCAGTTTAATGATGGTTTTCCAAATTAAAATTTTAGAATAAAAATAACATGATTTATATGATTCTTAGGTGTCCAGGGGAGTAGCTCCCCTTTGTTTTTTGCAAATAAATCTTAATTGTTCAGTGGGCATGCTCAACCATGCCTTGTCCTTGAGGATTTTAAGGTATTTTATTTATATGAGAAACTTGAAGCTGTTGACAAAATCTTTAAAAGGATTTTCTGGAATATACCGTTCCAATGTCAGTTTTAAATTGCTTAGGAAATCCTAAAACATTAAAAGCCTGTAGACAATAAGCAATGACATTCTTTGAAGCTTTTCCTGGTTGATCTGTGGCAAAAGTAAATCCAGACTAGGTATCTGTGGAAACATGTATATATTTTAATTGTTTAAATTCAGGAATATTCATTTGCCAAAACTGATTTGGAGCCTTTAAGATTGACTCCCCAAATGAAGAATAGGCTGATATTGAGGAAAAGTCCTGCAAGCCTTGACTATACTATGGGCCAATTCCTTTACCAATCCATATTTAAGTTTCAAGGTTTGACTATTAAGATGATGCATATTATGGGAATCATGGGCTCTTTTTAACCATGAAAAATAAACTCTGGTGACTTTATCTGCTAATGCTATTTATTTTTGACCGGAGTCTGGCAAATTAGAATGGGCCATCAAATGTCCCATAAAAAAAGGGAAATTTTTTTTTTTTTTGTATCAAAGTTTAAATTTGTAAAAATAAAATTCCAGGAGGAGAGGATATATGAAATTGACCTGCAGTTTCTAACCTAGGGAAAGACTGAACACTAGCTGTATGCACTCTCTGTAAACATGTTCTTATTTTAAAAAGACCTCTGAGAAAAAGGTATCGGACGGGTCTGATGCTCTTTGGGTGGATGACACCTAAATGAACATCAGTACAAAGTCCCAATTTATTTCTAATATCAGAGATCAGACCTCTACTCTTGCCTGATGCATCTAAAACAAAAAGGGGGAACTGTAGAGAGCTGCTTAATGCCTCACCTTAAAGATGGAGCTGGTTTCCGCCTTCCACCTTCCCGATGGTGAGTGCTCTCTGTCACGAACAATTCCACATTTGGCTAAGCCTGAGGATCTGGCTTGCTTCCATGTATGTGGACCTATCTGCATTGCCCATGTGGCATGCCTGGGTTGGCTACCCAGAGGCTATTTAAGCTGTGGGCTGGCTTTCCCTAGGGTCAGATGATTGTTCAAGGTTCCTGAATAAAGTGCATTGATAAAAAAAAAAAAGAGAGAAAAAAAAAGACTTCTTATTAAAACTTTGAAACACAGCCAATATTGCAGATAACTCTGCTGTTTGTGCAGATGTGTTAGAGACTTGAAAATATATTATTTTTCTTTTACAAGCATAGGCATCAACACCAGATAATGAACCATCAGTAAATACCTTTAAAGTATCAACAAATGGATTAAGTTTTGTTTTAAATGGAAAAACTATAGGTTACACCAATAAAAACTGAATTAATTTGTTTTTGTGCCTTAATACGTTGGACTTTGTCACAATAATCTTACATATGTTAAAATGCCATATTTGTCAGATCTCTGATATATCTGAAGGCCAGCGTATTTTAGTTACTTTTTGTCTACCTTTATCATCTGCTCTAAACTTTATCCTATAAAACAATGTTATAATCTCAATTTTGGCATATTTTTTCAATGTATGTTTCAGAACCAAATTTTAGGTAGATCTACATAGGCAAACTTTATAGTTACCCATTTTAGATTCAATCCTAAAAGAAAAAAACAACCTAAACAAAAAGACTAGGTAAAACTCAATCTTGTACTCAACTATAATCTTTAGCATAACATTAAATCAGCTCTTTTTAAAATAAAATCAAAGCAAAACTTTTAATTAAACCTAATTTATAAGGGGCTAGTGATTCTTATTAATTCTATCACATTGTATTAAAACTTAACAGCAAAACAATTAAAGGAGAAAAGTTGTATTTAACATTGTACAGAGAACTAAACAGCCTGTATTCCCTCAGCACAAATGGACTATTCTGGCCATATCAAATCTATAGCCCAGAAAGAAACAGCATTAAATCATTTATTTAGGTACTGGCAGCTAGGCATATATTTTATATAATGGTTAACAATGATCAGAATATAACCGTGCATAACCCTGGGCTAACATGAAACTGTCATCCTTTTTTTTTTCCTGTAAAAGAGCATACGCAAACATTTTGCACTGAATAATCTATAGTCATTTTAAATGAAGAACAACATTTTTTTTACATGAATATATTGTAGTAACTGCAGTTTTTGTTTAATTGGCTTAAAAAGCATAGGTTGGTTTTACATTGTATACTTAATAAAATAAACACCGAGGTTTTTGTTTCTTTGTTTGTTTTACCCCAAAGTGTTGAGGAACTTTTTTAAGTTCTTTGTTAGACTGCCCAAGGGTTACTATTTAAATATACCTGATAACTTTGCCCCTTTGGCTTTCCCTGTGGCAGAAAAATCCACAGGGGCAGAGGGCTCAGGCAGCCAGCCTGAATTATGACACAGAGAGACCAAAAGATTAAAAATCAGCAGTTATTATTACAGTTTAAGGTCTAAATTAGCTGGGTGAGGTTCAGTAATGCCCTGAGAGGAAAAACTTGCCTTACTGCATTCTTTCCCCACTTACTAGATATACAGTTGCTAGGAAACTGGTCCATACCCCTATGGAGGGACACCAGATCACTAATGGTTTGGGACATTCCTCTAACCAATCAGTTAAAAATGCAGCATTTTGACCAATAGATGCTAGTAAATATTCATTTGCTATTACCCCTGCCTTGGGCATGCTGGGTGGAACCAGAATCTTTAAACCACCCAACAAACATGAGCACGGAGACTCTCTGCTCTCACCGATTTGGAGGTGGGAGTGTGAGCCCAAGCTGCAGTTTGTAATTGGTAATAAAAAGATCCTTATGTGTTTTGCAACGAACTCAGCTGCTGGGTGTTGGGGGTATCACGTTTTGGGCACAACATAATTTGGGGGCTCGTCCAGGATCCCCAAGACCTCGCAAGACTCCTGAGCCAAAGGATCAGAACCCCAGGTAGGTGCATTTTTCTTGGCCAAGTTCTGTGTCTCTGTTTTCTCATTTTGTGTATATTTGAGATCTCAAGGTAGTATACAGTGAGTTGCCAGGGACTGGTAGTGTCATTGTACACCAGCTGACAAGCTGGCAGATGGAAGCCACGGGGATATTGGGAAACATCCCAGATCCCAGTGGTGCAGTGTTCCCCAATATCACTGTGAGGAACATGGGGTCCCAAATCTATTTGATAGGCCTAAAAAATGGGTCGCTCCCACTGAGACAGGATGTACTGGCAGAATCTGTTGTTTTGTCTTTGTGTTTCTGGCTGTCTAGCCACAGCTGAGTAAAAATAAATAAATAAATAAATAGATAGATAGATAAACAAAATAAAAAGTGCTTAAAAAGAAAGTGCTAGAGGAAGTAAGTAAAGTTTTGTCTTTCTGTTTAAATGTATATGTGGCCATCATCTTTGTCTTTGACTAATCTTATGCTCTATAGGTCATGGTTAATATAATCAAAAATAATTGGGTATGTTAAAAGTTAAATTCAAAGTCTTTTTTCAAACATATATGTGTGCCTATGTGATTATAAGGTCTATATATGTTTAAATAGCAACAATTTAAGTTGCCACATGGTATGTGATGTGCTTTGCCACTATCTTGAGATTGCCATGTGGGCTATAATGTCACTACCATCTTGAGATTGGCAGGTGAACTGTAATGTGACCTGTGATGGCCATCTTGATAGCCACATGATATATAAAAAAAAAAAACCTTAGTCAAATATTTTTTGTTTCCTTCTAGATTAAAAGGATAAGCTATTTTAAATTGGTATTGATTTTAGAAATTCAATTGTTTGCACTGGTAAATTCTGGTTTTAAAATTCTGGTTTTGACTTTTAAAATTATGGTTCTGCTTTGTGACTTCTCTTCTACAAAAGGGGTACTTTATTTTGATATTGCAAAAAGAGGTTTTAAAAATGTTTAGATGTTTAAAGCTATAAAATATTTAAAGTTTATCATGCATTCTAGACAATGATCTTGGGTGGTCTAACAGAAAATTTGAAACAATCTCTTGATACTTTTGAGGGAGAACAAAAACCTTTAGTATTTGCTTTATTAATTTTACTAAATGAAACCAAGCCATATGGTTGGAGCTAATTTAAAAAAAATGCATTTTTTACAGTGTATCTTGTGGAGAGCTGGTTTTATTTTTTTGTTAAGCTGCTTTGTTTATTTAAAATAAAATGTTTCCACCCCATCCTTACCTTGAGACAGAGAAAAGAGGAAGTTTCATCAAGTTCCTTAAAGTTTGTTCTAAGTTCCTTAGAGTTTGTTTTTGTGATTTTAGACCATATCTGATACAAGGAAGTAATTTTGGAATAAGAATTTGGCAGTTTCAGAAATTGTTTTTGTTTTTTTTATTATTAATATAACTTGTTTTTGCTTTGCCTATAAAAAGCAAATCATGGACACTGGGCTCCAGCAGGTAAGGATTTTGATGAAAGTTTTTATGTTTTATGAAAAGCAAGAAAGAGAGCAAGAGATATTTAAAGAATAGCTTGTCTAAAATAAGAATGTCTTTTTAAGCCAGAAGAATGAATCTAGAAACCAGAAGGTATATAGAATGTTGCACAAAGTTAGTGTCTGTATGTGTAAAAAGCCCGAGAGTTAGTATGATTTGAGAAAAACTGTATTTTAAAATATGTTGCAGTTCATTTAAAAGGCTGATGATTCTACATTACAAAATGTTTTCCTATGCTTTATTAAGGTTTGGTGTGGTCAGAGTAGTTCATACAGTTTAAAATTGTTCTGTACTGTTCTGTTATGCAGTTGGTTCTAAAACTTATTTTATCACAATGTTAAAACTTTTAGTTATGAAAAATTGTAAATGTCTCACAGAGCTGCTGTCTTTAGTTTTGCTGCCATCTTTGTTTAGGGCTTCAGTTACACATGGCCAGCTACCATGCTGGTTCAGACATAAAGAGGGTTGAGTCATGAGTTTACAACCATCTTTGTTTAGGTCTCTCAGTTATGTTCACTCCTCTGATTAGTGCTAAGTACATTTGTCCTTTAAGCTTTTGCTATTCAATTTTAATGCAAGCAGTAGGATCAGCAAGATTTGCTACCCTCTGTATGAACTGTATCTGATTGAAAGGTTTGCTTTGATTTTAGTTCAGAAAGAGCAGATTTAAAGTAATGCTAACTGCTAACGAATGAAGTTGGTTAAGATGTTGAGCTTTACCTAATGTCTTTGTTTAGGTTTTTTTTTTTTTTTTTTTTTTTTTTTTTTTTAAGGTTAAGCCTAGGATGGGTAATGAAAAAGCTTTCCTATGTAGATCTATTTAAAATATGATTTTAGGAATTATGCATTTTAGTTCTAAAACATGCATTTTATCAGTATGCCAGTAGTATAGCATTCTACACTCTCTAATTTATAGGAAACAGTTTAGAGTAGATGATAAAAATAGACAAAGAATAACTGAGATATGCTGGCCCTCAAGCTTGTCAGAGATCTGATGAATATGGCATTTTAACATGTGTAAGCTTTTTGTTACAGAGAGCTCCAAAATCCTGGCAGTAGCTCCCCCAAGGTACCCAAGAAGATTTGGGCACAGTAACAGATGACTGTGACTCTGGATTGTAATATGCTAACCACTGGACAATACTGCCTCACCTGGCCCACTGCTAGGGCCCAATCTAAACTGTGGACAAAGCTGCGGACACCAAGAGATCCACTATTCACATTGCGAGAAGCAATGTGAGGTCAATCTCTCATGTTCCTCTTTCCACAGAGGCAGTCTCTCATCTTCTGTGCCAAATGGCTGGGCCGCCACCGATTATGATTCCATGAGACCACAGGAGCCAGGGACACTGTCTAGATCATGGACTAACTAGTCATCTCTGTCATTTTGATTGGCACATAGATTGGTATAAGTAATTTGTCCATCTCAGGTCTCTGATCACCTTGATGGCTATCCTAAGCTAATGATAGATTTGCAGCTAAAGAGCATACAATTAGATCCATTGTTAGCTCATTGATCAGTTCATTAGTTAGAACTACTAGGTTTTCTTTTATTTAGAAAGAAAAACAGGTGTGCCTTGCTCACAGGATTCATGTCAGTTGCCTGTGTCTTAAGATATATAGCTTGATAAAAAGATGAGAAGTTTATGTAGGGTCTGAAAATATAGGAGTAAACAGTTACAAAAATCTAGAGTGTTATTTGGTCTGGAAAAATATTTAAGGGTTAATAAATGCAAAGAAAAGACTGGAGAGTTTAAGTATCTTAAGGTATATGAATGTATGCTATAAGGATATAAAAATAATTTAGGACATATTAAAAATGGGAGGTATTTTAGATTTCTTCTCTTTGCTACTGTTGTGCTTATAAGATTTCAGAAGTTCAGAGTTTTGGCATTTATCAACAGAGTTCTGATAATTCGATGGAGCACCAACTGCTTACTATTCAGTCACCAGCTTGAGATTTTAATTTCCTTTGGTAGTTTTCTAAACATGGATTTACAGGTGCTTCTCATCAAGCTAAAAACATATGTTTGCTGTGTGTATCTGACCCAAAAGCCATAGCCTTTATTACAGTATTCTTAATATCTGCCATTTGTGAGGTAGACTGGATTTAGGAATATCTTAAATGTATTCCTTCTAGTTGCTTTGTCAAGAAAAGTCCAAGCATCCAGGGTTTCACAATAAACCCAGTAATGTATTTCAGCCTAACTTACCAGTGTGAACATGGAGATGGGAGCTAAAGGTAGATACTGAGTGTATGAAAAATGGCCTAGCTCCATTACTGGCTGATTACCTCACCTGGGTGAGGTCCAGTAATGCCCTGAGGGGAAGAACCCACCTTACTACATTCTTTCCACACTCACTAGAGATACAGTTGCTAGGAAATTGGTCCATACCCCTTGGGAGGGACACCAGATCACTAATGGTTTAGGGACCTTCCTATAGCCAACTGATTAAAAATGCATCATTCTGACCAATAGATGCTAGTAAATATTCATTTACTATTACCCCTGCCTTGGGAATGCTGGGCAGAACCAGAATCTTTAAATCACCCAACTAATGTGAGCACAGGAATCTCTGCTCTCACCAATTTGGTGGTGGGAGTGTGAGCCCAAGCTGCAGTTTGTAATTTGTAATAAAAAGATCTTCACGTGGTTTGCAACAGACTGAGTGGTGGGCTTTTGGGGTATCATGATTTGGGCACAACAACAGTTGGAAGTTTATTCTTCAGACTCCTTTTCATCCTCACTATCTAGCTCCTAAATTATTTTCTGCTCTCAAATTACACAAATCTGTTTGAGCTCCTTTATGAACACTGAAATAACTTTGGAAGTACTTTTTTTTTCCTGCCTGTTTGGCTGCTCTAATTTCCACAAATAGGTCTTTAGCTTGTGAGATTACTTTTCCCAAGTTTCCAGATGAATGGTACCTTCCACTGGACCAGGGACAAACTTCATTTGTAAACTAACAGGGATAATGGCATTTTTCCCAATTCTTTGCTTTTATTACCATTCACTTTAAAGACTTCATTAACATCTCCCTGCTATTTCTCTGCCCCATGATTTACCTGCCTACTACCTTGTCTTCCTTCCTGCAATGGGCTGTCACCACAAAGCATACTTTTTCTTAGGCATTTGGAGCTCCGAAAAACAGTGTTTCTCATGTTGCCCCTTGTTTTCAAGGTCCCTTGTTCTGGAGCCAACTGACCCATCCTTTGGACTTATTGAAAAGTATTATATGTGAGATTAATATTTACTAATAAGTATCTTTAGTACAGCTTGCTGTTAATCCTAAATAGCTGTATAACCAAATCACAACACTGGCACTGGATTTATTTAGTTAACCTAGAACACAATATTGGGCAATAGTTACTTCCTCCTAAACCTCCAAGCCCTAAGAGTTCTTCCTAACATTTAGATTTTACCCATTATACTTGTTTTTTTTTTTTGTGAAATATTAGGTCCAGTCCATCTCAATGTAATTGCAAACTCTGTTCTCCAGCTCTTTCTCAAGTTCTCTCTCCTTGCCCTTTTGCCACTCATTTCCTACCTTCTGGCCCATCCCCTCTTTCCTGTAATCAGGCTCCTCCCTTTGCACAACATTTTGCCCAGTTGTTTTATTTTGGCATGTTTATGACAATGCATTATCTGGACTGAAACCAGAGACTGGGAGAGGGTGGAGAAATCAAGACTTGAATGAACAAGAGTAAGGTGTATACATTTCAAAAAACATTATACCAACAAAAAAATGGTCCATCTGAAAGAGGGAATGTAAATGGCGGGACAGAGACATAAAGAATGGAGACAATACAGATTCCTGATCAAGTCTCAGTTTACTGAACAAGCAAACAACACTTATACATCAAAGGGCACAAGCAAAAGTTTTTTCACATTAGCAACACATTTGTGCCTCCTGGCAAGGCATCCAGGAAATCACTCAAGGTTACACAAAGTTTGTGGTCTTGTTCCCAGATTTGAAGGGAGCTTGCTATCTACTTCTCAGACTCAGAACACTGCATTTTCAGAGACCACCAAGGAAAGACTCTGAGTCATAGAATTTAGATAACACCCACATCTGCTAAGTCCAGGAGGCAGAATTCAACTTATCAAAATTGTGCAAAAACCAGACAATTCCTGGGACTGGTTTGGCTGAGAAAGAGAAAATCTGTGAGTGTAAAGGAGAAATGAGGGGAAATAAACTATTTGACAGCTGGCTGTGTTCCACACTACTATTGCTAACCCTCTATGAGCAAGGTTGCCTTGGTTGATCTGGCTGGATAGGCAGATATGTCCTAATCAGAGGTCAGTGTGGAACCCTCCTGGTCATGGTGTTATTTTAAAATTTTTCCTACAGGACAGTGAAATGAGTCGGTGTTATACACCTAGGAAACAAGAACAGCTGTGTTTCCTGCTGTAGTCCTCCAGACAAACTCTCTAAACATAGCATTAGTGCCAGGACTCCTTGCTCAGAGGTACCTGAGCTCATAGTGTCTGAGGTAGCTGAGTAACAAATAGTTCATGACTAGGATTCTCTGCTACATAAGGAGTTCCTGGAAAGAATGCCTTACAAAGTCAAAATCTGTTCTCCTCTAGCTGAATCTTTTCTCAATGTTAAAAGTTATTATAAAAGTTGTCACCATATTACTTTTATTGTTTTTTGGGAATTTGCTATAATATACATTATACTCCTTTGCCATTACTCCCAGGTTCAAATTCATACTATGTGCAACCCTAATTATTTTCTTTAAATTATATCAATTGAAGTATGTGTTGTTCATCTAATCATTGGCACATGATCAGAGTCTCCTCTCCATGCCGAGTCCCTTAAAGAAAAAATAAAAAAGGAGTTCATCCTTGCCACACCCTGGTAACACCACCAAGGAGGCATCAGTCCTGAACAGCTCTACACTTCATCAACCTTATCACAGTTTGTCTTCTGTGTTTATTTACTATGATTTGCTCACATTGTATCTCCTCTGCTGCCCCTTCCCTCTTCTCATTCCAGTCCTACCCACCCTTCCTCCACCCATGCCCTTTTTCTACTTCCTTCTGTCTGACCCTAGCTTATCGGTCTCATCAAGGTTGACTACATGATCTTCCTCTGCAGCCTGATTCTCATGGCATTGTTCTTCTGTCCTCAATTCCCTCTACTTAGGATACTCTTTCTGCCTCCTCTCCTGCAGGCTTCCAAGAGCTCTGAAGGGAAGGAAAATTCCATAGGAAATTCCCATTTAGAGCTGGGTGTTTTAAGGTCTCTCTCTCTCTCTCTCTCTCTCTCTCTTTCTCTTTGCTTATTATAGGACTGTGGGTCTCTGAATGAAATCCCATTTGATGCAGAAGGAAGAATCTCTATGGATATAGGAACATGGCACTGATCTATCACATGTGGGCAGAGAGCAACATATTTTAATAACAATAGCCTTGGTTGCTTGAAAATTTCCATAGGATGGCCTGGCCCAAAAACTCAATAAATTGACACCCAATTCCCCTAGGGGAAGACTGATTTGGTCACAATAGATGGCTTTTTGGAACTTTATCCATATTGTTAGGATACCTCCTAATAAGTGAATACATACTAGATTTGTCTTTTTCTATTTTAATGACTTCACCTAGGATGAATTTTCATAGTTCCAACCATTTGCCTGAAAATATCACAATGTCATTTTCTTTGCTGAATAATACTCATTTATGAAAATATTCCACATTTTCTCCAAAGAAGATTGTCAGTCCTGTTCTTTAGTCCTTGGAAGTTGTTGAGACTTTAATCATTGTTTTGAATGACAAACTATCAGAAATACTATGTTCTTTTAGCTTAGAATTCTCTCCATCTTCTTACACTTCCTGGTGATTTGAATTGCAAATCACCTTGAAGCGCATCTCTTTACATGTTTAGTCACCAGTGAGGAAATGTCAGAGTAGGGTTAGGAGATATGGCCTAGTTACATAATGTAATTCCTTTTGTTTTCCTAATTTATTTTTCAGCCCTGTTTTTTTTTTTTTCTTTTGTATAGAGGAGGGCTACTGATTTTTTTTGAGTTAATGTTGTATCCAGTCATTTTGCCAAAGCTGTTTATCATCTGTAGGAATTCCCATGTAGAATTTTGGAGGTCACTCAGGTATAGTGTCATGTTATCTGCAAGTAGTGTTACTTTGACTTCTTCATTTTGCATTTCTATCTCATTGATCTTCATCAATTGTGGGCAGCCTTGCTTTGTCCCTGATTTCAGTGGGATTGCTTTAAGTTTCTCTTTGCTTAGTTTGATGTTGGCTATAGACTTGCTGTATATTACCTTTACTATATTTAGATATGTGCCTTGTATCTCTGATCTCTCCAATACTTTTAACATGAATGGAGTTTGGATTTTGCCCAATGCTTTTCCTGCATCTAAGGCAATTATCCTGTGTTTGTTTTTTATTTTTTCTCATTTTTTTCTAATATGGTGGATCACATTGATGAATTTTTGTATATGGGATCACTCCTGCATACCTGGGATGAATATCCACTTGGTCATAGTGGATGATATCTTTCATGTGTTCTTGTATTCAGTGAAAGACATAAAGTACCTTCATGTGATCCTAACCAAGAATGTCAAAGATTTGTATGAAAAAAAAAAATTCAACTCTTTGAAGAAAGAATTAGAAGAAGATATCAGAGGATGGAAAGATCTCCAATGCTCATGGCTTGGATTAACATAGTAAAAATGGCCATCTTACCAAAAGCAAACCACAGATTCAATGCAATACCCATCAAATTAGCAACACAATTCTTTCCAAACCTTGAAAGAAAAATTCTCACCTTTATATGGAAAAACAAGAAACCAGAATTGCTAAAACAATCCTCTACAATAAATGATCTCCTAGAGGATCACTATCCCTGAGCTAAAGCTGTACTATAGAGCAACAGTAATAAAAACTGCATGGTACTGACATAGAAACAGAATGGTGGATCAAAGGAACCATATAGAAGACCCAGTAATAAATGCACACACTTATGGACACCTGAGTTCTGACAAAGATGCCAAAACTTCATCATAAATCCAGACACATTAAGTCAGTTAGAAGAAAATGTATGATAGAGCCTTAAACTCATTGGCACAGGAGACGTCTCAAATTCCTGAACATAACACCAACAGCACAAGCTCTAAGAGCAACAATTCGTGAATGGAACCTCATGAAATTAAAAAGCTTATAAAGCAAAGGACATAGTCATCAAAAAATAAATGAAAGCCTACTGACTGGGAAAGAATCTTTACCAACCCTCTTTGTGACAGAGGGCTAATATCCTTTATATATAAAGAATTAAGAAGTTGAAAAGCAACAAATCAAGTAATCCAATTAAAAAATGGGGAGCAGAGCTAAACAGAGAATTCTTGATAGAAGATTATCGAATGGCAGAGAAACACTTAAAGAAATGCTCAATGTCATTAGACATCAGGGAAATGCAAATCAAAACAACAGTGAGATTTCAACTTAAACTATCAGAATGGCAAATAAAAAAATCAGAGATCAGACCTCTACTCTTGCCTGATACGTCTAAAACAAAAAGGGGGAACTGTAGAGAGCTGCGGAATGCTATGCCTTAAAGATGGAGCTGGTTTCTGCCTTCCACCTTCCCGATGGTGAGTGCTCTCTGTCACGAACAACTCCACATTTGGCTAAGGCCGAGGATCTGGCTTGCTTCCATGTAGGTGGACCTATCTGCATTGCCCCCGTGGCACGCCTGGGTTGGCTACCCAGAGGCTATTTAAGCTGTGGGCTGGCTTTCCCCGGGGTCCGAGGATTGTTCAATGTTCCTGAATAAACTGCATTGAAAAAAAAAAAAAAACTGTAAAAAACAAAACAAAACAAAACAAAAAAAAAAACTGTAGAGATTGTGGAGAAAGGGGAACTCACCTCCACTAACTGGTGGGAATGTAAACTTGCAAAAGCAATCTGGTAATCAATCTGGTACTGTCTCAGACAACTAGGAATAGCGCTTCCTTTAGATACAGCTATCCAACTCTTGGCATATATCCAAATGAGGCTCAAGTACACATTAAGGACATTTGCCAAGTCATTTTTGTAGCAGCTTTATTTGTAATAGTCAGAACTTGGAAACAAACCAGACCCCCCCACACACACACTGAAAAATGGATACAGTACATCTACAGAATGGAATATTACTCAGCAGTAAAAAACAAGGAAAACATGAAATTTCCAGGTATATGATATAAAATGGAAAAGATTATCTTGAGTGAGCTATTCCAGAAGCAGAAATACACACCTGTTATATACTAAGAGATATATAATATAACATAAACCTACTAAAATCTGTAAATATAAAAAAATAATCAAGAGTGAGGACTCTGGCTAAAATGCTCATTCCCCATCCCTAAAGACAAAGGAATGGACATCAAAAGAAGGGGAAAGCAGGGAACATGTTATGTGCCTGCAAAAGAGAGCCTATGAAAGGCTCTGCCCTGCAGAGTGAAGGTGGGATTGGGTTGGGAGGAAGGGGCTTTTATGAGGATAATCAAAGTGAATAAAGAGTAATTAATTAAAAATATAATAAAAATATTAAGAAATATAATTCATTTGGAGTTATATTATAGGAGGTGTGCTTTGAGGTCGATATGCCAATGAAAGTGACCAGACAAACAGGGGTTTCTGTCTCTCAGTCTCTGTCACTTGTTTCTGCTGATCTTGGTCTCTCTATTTGTGAATCTGGCTCTCTAGATCTTTCTCGATCTGTCTCTCTCTGTCTCCCTGTCTCTGACTACTGCTTTTGATATAGTGTGAATAGCTCTCAATTCTGCTCTAGGATTACAACAAGATGACTGCTTGTTGACATAGCATCCTGGATAGTCTCTATAAAAATATAAGTAATTAAATGTTTTTTGTTTATACATTTCCCTTGGTCAAGGACCGTTTTCACAGTAAGTAATTCACTGACTGAGGACATATCTGTACATTTAACAAATAATAATTGAATCTGTCATAATGTGAAAATCATGTGACTTTCTGAGTTTTGACACAAGAACTGTTATCTCTGGGTTGTGTGTTTTCAGCTGCTCAGCCTTACTTTCAAGCAGGCTCTACATTTGGCCCTTTTAATAACTGGCTCTTGAAACTTTTACTGGTTTTCATCTGTTTTATGACATAGTTCTCCCTCTCAGTCAATCAGCACTTGAGAGAATCTTAAGGATTCCATCGAGATGAGTAAGCAAACTATCCTCAGTGTCCAGTATTGAGTGCACAGGTGACTTTTTGTTAGAAACTCAACAAGCCTTTATCTCATCCCTTTATCCAGATCCTAAACACTTACTCCTGTTTACCTCTGTGACAATCTCATATAGGAAATGAAACTTTTATCTAACTTTAATTAATTGGACAGCTTCCTATGTAGGGGAGCTTCAAAGTGATGTGGGATTAAGGGTAATGTACCCAATGACAAAATGATCTCCTACTGTGGTTTTGGATCTGAAATTTCCTAGGTAGCGACTTTAAATTGAGCAGTTACTTGCATACTCACTAAATATACCTTCCCATTCTTATTGATATAATAGGCTAGGAGGTTCTAGGGTTCCCTGGGGTACTGATTCTTTAAGAGTAGAGAAAAGAGAAGGAAACCATATAATGCTTGGGGCTGGTTTGGCTGAAATAGACAAAGATAAGTGTCTGTAAAAGGAGAACCGAAGGACAAGATATTATATGACAGCTACTGCTATTCCACACTAGTGTTGGCAACCCTCTATCAGCTGGGTTGTCTTGGCTGACATGGATGTATGGGCAGCTGTATCTTACTCATTCAGGGAGCAAGTTTCCTGGTTCAGGGGATTACAGTTAAACCTGGGCCATCAGAACAGTGAAATGGATCAGTGTTATATGCTTAGAATACAAGAGCACCTGTGTTACCTTCTGTGGTTCTCAAAACAAACCTTCTGAAGGTAGTTTTAGGGCCAGGACTGCTTGTTCAGAGGTGCCACCTGAGATCAAGGGGTCTGACATAGCTGCGTAACCACTACTTCATGGCAAGGATTCTCTGATACATAATGAGTTATTAGAAAGCATGCCTTACAAAGTCAAACTCTGCTCTCCTTTAGCAGAATCTTTTCTCTATGTTAAAAGACATTTTTAAATTGGCAACATATTATATTTGTTGATTATTTGGGAATTTAATATTGCATATATTACACTCCTTTTTTATTGCTCCCAGGTACAAATTCCTACCTATGTGTCACACTAATATTTTTTTCTCTTTAAAATGCTTCAATTGAAGTGTTGTTCATATACTCACTGGAACTTGATCAGAGTCTTTGGGCCATGTCTCTAAAAGAAAACTTAATTCATCATTGCTGTATTCTGGCACCACCCACAAAAAAAAAAAAAAAAAAAGACATCAGTCCTGAAGAGCTCTATAATTCATCAACTTGTTCACAGATTTTCTTATGTATTTATTTATTGTGATTTGGTCACTTTATTTCCCCACTCCTGCCCCCTCCATCTTCTCCTTCAAGACCCACCCACCCTCCTTCCTCTATCCCTATGCAGTTTTTCTATTTTCTAATAGGCGATGTCCCCCACACCTTTCTATCTGACCCTAGCTTATCAGATCTCATCAAGGCTGGCTCATCATCTTCTTCTGCGAATGATTCTCACGACATTGTTCTTGAGTCCTCAATTTCCTCTACTTATGACACTCTTCCTGCCTCCTCTATTGCAGGCTTAAAAGAGAACTGAGGGAAGGTAGAATGTAATAGGGAAATCCCTTTTAGAGCAACGTGTTTTAAGGTCTCTCTCTGCATAATATCAGACTGTGGGTCTCTGTATGGAATCCCCTTTGATGCTTAAGGAAGCATCAGTTTGTATTCAAGAACCTGGCACTGATCTATTGGTTGAGGACAGAGAGCAACATATTTTAACAACAAATGCCTGGGTTGCTTGACAATTGACATAGGATGCCATGGACCAACAACGCAATTAACTGCCATCAAATTCCCCTAGCGGAAGAGTGGTTTGGTCACAATAGATTGCCTTTTATATACAGGAGCACTTCTGATTTTTTGAGTTAATTTTGTATCGGCCACTTTGCTGAAGGTACTTATCAGCTGTTGGAGTTCCCTGGTAGAATTTTTGGGGTTATTCATGTATATTATCCTATCATCTGTAAATAGTGATACTTTGAATTCTTCCTGTCTGATTTGTATTCCCTTGATCTCCATCAATTGTCTTATTGCTCTAGCAATGACTTCCAGAAACTATGTTGAAGAGATATAGAGAGAGTTGGCAGCCTTGCCTTGTCTTTGATTTCAGTTCTGTTTAGTTTGATGTTGGCTATAGGCATGCTGTATATTGCCTTTACTATGTTTAGATATGTTTCTTGTATCCCTGATCTTGTTTTGACCAGCTCAGGAACCCGCAAAGACCAGAAATAAAGTGACTCTGCTGTAAATACATGAGAGTTTTTTTTTTTTTGGTAAATTACAAGCTACAGCTTGGGCCCACACCCTCCCTCCACCACCAAAATGGTGAGAGCTGAGTGCCCCGTGCTCATGCTCCAGTTACTTGGTAGATTCTGGTCCCTCCCTGCATGCCCAAGGCAGGGGCAATTTCTGCTTGGCAAACATCTATTGGTCAAAATTGTACATTTTAAAATGTCTGGCTATAGGAAGGTCCCCAGACCATTAATGATCTGTTGTTCCTCCCTAGGGGGATGAGCCAGCTTCCTTGCAATTGTATCTTTAGTGAGTGGGGAAAGAATGCATTAAGGTAGTTCTTTCCCTCAGCGAATTACTGGACTTCTCCACCCAGCTAGCCTTAGTTCAGACCTTAAACTTTAATAATAACTGCTTATTTTTAATCTTTTGGTCTCTTAATCTCTACAATACTTTAAACATGAATGGATGTTGTATTTTGTCAAATGGTTTTTCAGCATATAAGGAGATTATCATGTGTTGTTTTTCTTTCATTTTTTTTAATATGGTGGATCACACTGATGGATTTCCATATATTGAAGCATCCCTGCATACCTGGGATGAAGCCCACTTGGTCATAGTGGAAGATATCTTTGATGTGTACTTGTACATTGTCAAAAACATAAAGTACCTTGCTATGACCATAACAAAGCATGTCAAATAATTTTATGAAAAAAAAATTAAGTCTCTGAAGAAAGAATGAGAAGAAGATATCAGAAATTGGAAAGATCTTCCATGCTCATGACTTGGCAGGGTTTACATTGTAAAAATGGCCATTCTAACAAAAGGAAACTACAGATTCAATACAGGTCCCATCAAATTACCAACACAAATATTTACAGATTTTGCAGGAAAAATTCTCAACTTCATATGGAAAAACAAGAAACCCAGAATTGCTAAAACAATCCTTTCCAATAAAAGATGTTCTGGACATATCGCCATTCCTGATCTTACGCTGTATTATAAAGAACAGTCATAAAAATTGCATGGTACAGAATGGAAACAGAATGTTCGATCAATTGAAATGAATAGAAAACCCAGAAATAAAACCACACACTTATGGACAATAGAGTTTTGACAAAGATTCCAAAACCATACAATGGAAAAAAGATAGCATCTTCAACAAATGGTGCTGGTCTAACTGGATGCCTACATGTACAAAAATGCAATCTAGTCCTTTCTCAGACAACTAGGAACAGTGATTCCTCCAGACCTCTAGACATATATCCAAAAGAGGCTTAAGTACACAATAAGAACATTTGCACAACCATGTTTGTAGCAGCTTTATTTGTAAAATCCAGAAACTGGAAATCACCCAGACGGTCCCTGCCCAATTAAAAAATGACACAGAAATTGTAATCCATCTACAAAATAGAATATCATTCAGCTTTTTTTTTTTTTTTCAAAGACATGTCTTGGTCAGGGACCATTTTCACAGTAAGTAGTTCACTGACTGAGGACACACTTTTGCATTTAACAAATAATATTGAAACCTGTGATAATCGGAAAGTCATGTGACTTTATTAATGACCACTTGAAATATGTGACCCTTTTGCTGAACAAACAGTCTTGGACACAGGAACTGACATGTCTGTGTTTCAGCTTCCCAGATTGAAGCATGTAGGGCTGCTCAGCCTTTCTCTGAAGCACACTGTCTACTTGGTCTTTTTAATAAATGGCTCCTGAAACTCCTACTGGCTTTTACCTCTTGCATGACATCATTCTCCCTCTCTGCCAATCAGAACCTAAGAGAATCTTGAGGTTTCCATGGAGATGAGTAAACAAACTGTCCTCAGTGTCCAGTATCTCAGATCCTTGGCACATGTTTATCTTCTTTTGAAACCCAACAAGCCTTTATCTCATCCATTTATCCAGACCCACACCTTTACTCTTGTTTACCTCTGTGTCAATGTCAGGTAGGAAATGAAACTTTAATGTTTATTTATTTAGACAGCTTCCTTAGTATACAAGCTTCAAAGTGATGTGTGATTAAGGGGAATGTAACCAAAGACAAGGTGGTTTTCTACTGTGGCCTAGATCTGAAATTTCCTAGGTAGTGACTTTGAATTGATGAATTACTCGTATAATTACTAAATGTACCTTCATATTTTTTATTGATATAGAGGCTGTCAGGGTCTAGGGTTCCCTGGGATATTGAGGCTTTAAGAGCAGGGAAAAGAGAAGGAAAACAGACAATTCCTGGGACAGTTTTGGTGGTAACAGAGAATGATCAGGGTATGTAAAAGGAGAACTCTGGGGCAATAAACCATTTGATGGCTGGTGCTGTTCCACACTAGTGTTGCCACCGTCTATGAACTGGGTTGCCTTTTGCTCTCCTACCTGGATCAGCAGCTGTGTCCTACTCAGTGGTCAGGGAGAAACCCTCTTGTTCCTGCGGTTTACAATCAAAACTGGGCATTCAGGATATAGAAATATGTCCATGTCATATGCCTAGGATACAAGAACAGCTGTTTCCTGCTCTTTTCTTCCAGACAAAATCTCAAAATGTAGTGTTAATTCCTGGACTGCTAGTTCAGAGGTCCCACCTGAGTCATAGGGTCTGTAGTAGCTGGATAATCACTAGTTCGTGGCTAATATTCTCTCTTACATAATGAGCTTTCAAAAGTATATCTTACAAAGTCAGTCTTTACCCTTCATTAGCAAAATCTTTTCTCCATGTTAAAGATCATTGTAAAAGTTGTCAACATATGATTTTTATTGATTATGTGGGAATTTCATATAACATATCTTACACTCGTTTTCCATTGCTCTCAGGTTTAAATTCCTACCATGTGTCACACTAATTATTTTTTAAAAATACACAAATTCAAGTGTGTGTTGTTCATATACTAATTCATCCGTGCTGCACCCTGATAACACTCTGAAGAAGAAGCCCTCAGTCCTGAAGATCTCTATACTACATCACCTTAATCACAGTTTCTGTTATGTATTTATTCATTATGATTTTATTCATTATGATTTGTTCACATTGTATCCCCTCTGCTACCCTCTCCGTCTTCTCCTTCCTATACCACCTACCCTCCCTCTTCTACCTCTAGACCCTTTCTCTACTTCCCTGATAGGTGAGGTCCTCCTCACTCTTTTAACTGAATTTAGCTTATCATGTCTCATCAATGCTGGCTGGATATCTTCCTCTGTGAGTTGATTCTCAGTGCATTGATCTCCTGTCCTCAATTCCCTCTAATTATGACACAATTCCTGCCTTTTCTCCTGCAGGTTTCCCAGAGTTCTGAGGTGAGGAAGAATTTTATAGGGAAATGCCATTTAGACCTGGGTGTTTAAAGTCTACCTGTCTCCATAATATTGGACTGTAGGTCTCTGTATGCATTTTAGTGACTTCGCCCCAAATGATTATTTCTGGTTCCAAACATAGTTGAATAATACTCTGTAACAGAAAAATTCCACATTTTCCCCAAAGGAGAGTATCAGTCCTGTTCTTTAGAATATGGAATTTGCTGGAGAAAGCAGGGAACAAGGTAGGAACCTGTAACAGTGGACCTCTGAAAAGCTCTGCCCTAAAGACTATCAAAGCAGATGCCAAGAATCATGGCCAACTCTTGGGAAGAGTGCATGGAATCTAATGAAAGAAGGAGGAAATAGTAAGATCTGCAAAGGTCAGGAACTCCACAAGAAGAGCAACAGAACCAAAAAAAAAAAAAAAAAAAATTCCGAACATAGGGTTCACTCCTGAGGCCCATGCTGCAACTAAGTACCATGCATGGAAATAACACAGAACCTCTGCACAGATGTAGCCCATGGCATTTTTGTGTCTTAGGGGTTTCCATAGTCATGAGAACAGGGTGTGCTTTGAGGTTGATATGCCAAAGAAAGTTACCAGAGAGCATGGTGTCTCTGTTACTATGTATCTGTCAGTTTATGTCTTTGTTTCTGTTGGTCTCTGTCTCTTTAGCTCTCTGTGGCTATATCAGTCTCCCTAGCTCTTCCTGCTTCTGTGGTTCTTCATGAACATCTCCCAGTTTTCTTAAAGGACTACAGCAAGATGATTGCTTGCTGATGAGACATCATGGATGATCTCTTTAAAAATATAAGTAATGTCCAAATTAAATGCTTTTTCTTCAATGATTTGCCCTAGGGAACATTTTCTCAGAAAATACTTAACTGAAGTAGGGACATATCCTATCCTTACATTTAAAAAATAATAATGGAATCTGTGAAAATGTGAAACTCAAGTCAAGGACCTATGACTTAATTAATGACCACTTGAAATAAATATATTGTGCTCTCTTCAACATCACATATACTAAAATTGGAACTATACTGAGAAGCTCATGGCCCCTGTGTAAGTATGATATGCATATCCATGAAGCATTCCATATTTTTTTGGAGAAATTAAAAAAAAAACACAAATAGAGAAAATTGTGAAGTGAAAGAACTTAGGAAAGAAAACAGGAACTACAGAGCTAAGCATAACTAATAGACTACAAGAGATGGAAGAAAGAACCTCAGGTGTGGATGATACAATGAAAGAAATCATTGTATATGTCAAAGAAAATGTTAAATCTAAAAAAATTCCTGACACAGACCATTCAACAAATGCAAAACAACATAAAAAGACAAAACCTAAGAATAATAGGAATAGAGGAAAAAGAATTTAACCTCCTCCAAGGGCCAGAAAATTTTTTCAACAAAATTTCCCCAACTTAAAGGAGAGGCAAATAAGAATACAAGAGGTATACAGAACACCCAATAAATTAGTTCAGTAAAGAAAAAATTTCTGTAACTTAATAATCAAAACAGTAAATATACAGAACAAAGAAAAAATACTAAAAGCTGCAAGGGAGAAAGCCCAAGTGACACATAATGGCAAACTCATCAGAATCCAATCTGACTTCTCAACAGCATCTATGAAAACCAGAAGGACCTAGACGAACATCATGCAGGCCCCAAGAGAACACAGATGTCAGCCCAGGCTATAATAACCAGCAAAATTCTCAGTCCTCATAGACGGAGAAAACAAAGATATTAAATGACAAAAACAAATTTCAACAATACCTACACACAAACCCAGTGTTACAGAAGACACTAGAAGGAAAACTACAACCCAAGAAAACTAGAAACTTTCAAAAAAAAAAAAAAACATAATTAACCTCATTACAGTAAAACGAAAAGCAACCAAGCACACAAACTTGCTTCCACAGCCAACATCAAACTCAAAGGATCAAAGAGACACTGGTCATTAATCTCTCTTAAAATCAATGGACTCAATTTTTTAATAAAAAGACACAGACTGACAGAATGGATGCATAAACAAAACCTAGCAATCTGTTACATAGAGAAACACAACTAAGTCACAAAGATAAATATTACCTGCCTGTAAAGAGCTGGAGGATGGCTTTCCAAGCAAATGGACCCAAGAAGTAAGAAGAAGTAGCCATTCTAATGACTGATAAAATAGACTTTTAACCAAAATTAATAGAAAGAGATGGGGAAGGACACTTCATACTCTTCAAGAGAAAATTCCACCAAGAGACTTCACTATCCTGAACATCTGTGCCCCAAATGAAAGGGCACCCACATTTGTAAAAGAAACATTGATAAAACTTTATCCACACATAGATCTCCATACATTAATAGTGGGAGACTTCAACACCCCACTCTCAACAAAGGACAGGTCAACAAAACAGATATTAAACAAAGAAACATTGTCTCTAACAGAGGTCATGAATTAAATGGACCTAACAGACATTTACAGAACATTACACCAAAACACAAAAGAATTTACCTTCTCATCATCTCATGGAACCTTCTCCAAAACAGACCATAGTTGGTCATAAAGCAAGCCACAACAGATACAAGAAGATTGAAATACTCCCTTGTATCTTATCTGATCACCATGGAATAAAACTGAAAATTAAAAACAACAGAAATAACAGAAAGCCGAAATACATGTTGAAAATGAACAACTTGCTACTAAATGACAACTGGGTAAAGGAAGAAATGAAGAAATTAAAGTCTTCCTAGAATTCCATGAAAATGAAGACACAACATACCTAGTCTTATGGCACACAATGAAAGGTGTGCTAAGGGAAAGTTCATAGCACTAAATGCCTTCAAGAAGAAATTTGAGACATCTCATTCAAGCAACTTAATGGATCACATAAAAATCTTAGGGGAAAAAATAAGCAGAAACACCAAAAATAGTATACAGTAGTAGACGGCTGTAAATAATTAAACACAGGGCTGCAATGAATCAATAAGAAACAAATAAAATAATTCAAAGAATCAATGAAACTAAGAGTTGGTTCTTTGAGAAAATAAATAAGATCGACAAACACTTAGCCAAACTAACTAAAAGGCAGAGAGAAACATCCAAATCAACAAAATCAGAAATGAAAAAGGGGACATAACTGCAGACACTGAGGAAATCCAAACAATCATTAGGACTTACTTCAAAAGTCTGTATACCACAAAATTTGAAAATCTAAGTTAAATGAAAAATTTTCTTGATTGATTCCACTTACTATAACTGAATCAAGACCAGGTAAGTCAATTTAATAGTCTTATATTACCTGAGGAAATAGAAGCACTCATCAAAATCCTCAATCCAAAAAAAGCCCTGTACCAGAAGTTGTCAAAACAAAATTCTCTTACACTTTCAAATAAGAGCTTACTCCTTTTCTCTTCAAACTACTCCACAAAATAGAAACCCAAGGAATACTATCAAACTCATTCTATGAAGCCACAGTCACCTTGGTACTAAAACCTCACAAAGACCCAATAAAGAAAGGGAATTTCAGGCCAATAACCCTTATGAACATTGATGCAAAAATACTCAAGAAAATACTTGCAAACTGAGTACAAAACACATCAAAGCTATCATCTACTATGACCAAGTAGGTTTCATCACAGGTATGCAGGGGTGGTTCAATATACAGAAATCCATATTAACAAACTGAAAAAAAAAAAAAAACTCATGATAATCTCCTTCATTGATGAAAAAGAATTAGACAAAAAACAACATTCATTCATGATTAAAGCTTTGGAGATATCAGGATATATGACACATATCTAAACATAGTAAAGGCAATATACAGCAGTATATAGACAATATCAAATTAAATGGAAAGAAACATAAAACAATCCCACTGATGTCAGGGACAAGGCCAGGCTGCCCGCTTTTTCCATATCTCTTTCAACATAGTTCTGGAAGTCCTTGCTAGAGCAATAAAAAAATTAAAAGAGATCAAGGGGATAAAAATAGGACAGGAAGAAGTCAAAATATCACTATTTGCAGATGATATGATAGTATACCTGAGTGAAAATTCTATCAAGGCACTCCTATAGCTGATAAAAACCTTCAGCAAAGTTGCAGGATACAAAATTAACTCAAAAAATCAGTAGCCATGCTGTATACATATGACAAAAGGGCTGAGAAAGAAATTAGGGAATCAACACCCTTCAAAAAAGCCACAAAAGACATAAAGTACCATTGTCTCACCCTAACCAAGCAAGTCAAAACTTGTATGTAAAAAATTTCAGGATTCTGAAGAAAGAATTAGAAAAGATAACATAAAATGGAAATATCTCCCATGATCATGGCTTGGTAGGATTAACATAGTAAAAATGGCCATCTTACCAAAAGCATTCTACAGATTCGATGCAATTCCCATCAAATTACCAACACAATTCTATACATAAAAATTGAAAGAAAAATTCTCACCTTCATATGTAAAACATGAAACCCAGAATTGTTAAAACAACCTTCTACAATAGAAGAACTTCTGGAGGTATTTCCATTCCATGTCTCGAGCTGTACTATAGAGCAACAGTAATAAAAACTGCATGGTACTTTCATAGGAGCAGATGGTGGATCAATGGAACCAAATAGAAGACCCAGAAATAAACCAACACACTTATGGACACCCGAGTTTTGACAAAGATTCCAAAATTATACAATGGAAATTTAAGATAGCATCTTCAACAAATTTTGCTGATCTAATTGGATACATACAGGCAGAAAATACAAATAAATCTATACTTCACAAACCTAAAGTCCAAGTGGATCAAAGAACTCAACATAAAAACACACATATTAAGTTGGTTAGAAGAAAAAGTGGGGAAGAGCCTTGAACATATTGGCACAGGAGACAACTTCCTGAATGAACAACAACAGCACAGGCTCTAAGAGCAACAATCAGTAAATGGGACCTCATGAAAGTGAAAAGTTTCTGTAAAGCAAAGTACACAGTCATCAAAACAAAATGAATGCCTACAGATCAGGAAAGAATATTCATCAAGTCTCTATGTGACATAGGGCTAATATCCAACATATATATATATATATATATATATATATATATATATATATATATATATATATAACTAAAGAAATTGGAAAGCAACAAATCAAGTAATCAAGTTAAAAAAAATGTGGAACAGAGCTAAACAGAATTCTTGATAGAACAATATTGAATGGCAGAGAAACACTGAAAGAAATGCTCAGTGTCATTAGCCATCACGGAAATGCAAATCAAAAGGATCCTGAGATTTCTCCTTACACCCATCAGAATGACCAAGATAAAAAACAAAACAAACAAACAAACAAAATACTCGTGTGACAACATATGCTGGAGAGGTTATGGAGCAGGGGAACACTCCTCCAATGCAGGTGGGAATGTAAACTTGTACAACTACTCTGGAAATCAATGTAGTGCTTTCTCAGATAACTAGGAATAGCACTTCCTCAAGATCCAGCTATACCACTCCTAGACATATATCCAAAGGAGGCTCAAGTACAGAATAAAGATAGTTGCTCAACAATATTTGTAGCAGCTTTATTTGGATACAGAAATTGTGGTACATCTACACAATGGAGTATTACTAAGCAATAAAAAAAAATGAAATTTCTAGGTAAATGGTGGGATCTGGAGTCATCCTGAATGAGCTATCCTAGAAGGAGAAAGACACACACAGTTTATATTCACTCATATAGACATATAATATAGGATAAACCTACTAATACCTGCACACCTTATAAAAACTAATCAAGAGGAAGGACTCTGTCTAAAATGTTCAATCCCCATCCCAAAAGACAAAGAAGATGGAGATCAGAAGAAGGAGAAAACAGGGAACAAGTTAAGTGCCTGACACAAAGGACAGGAACTCCACAAGAAGAGCAATAGTACCAAAATATCTCAGCACAGGGATCTTTCCTGAGACTCATACTCTAACCAAGTACCATGCATGGAAATAACCTAGAACCCCTGTGCAGACATAGCCCATGGCAATTCAGTGACCAAATAGATTCCATAGTAATTGGAACAGGGACTGCCTCTTGACATGAACTGATTGGCCTATTCGTTGAAACCTCAACCTGATGGGGGATCAGCCTTAGCAGGCCACAGGGGAAGACAATGCAGACACTTCTGATGATATCTGATAAACCAGGATGAGTAGGAAGGAGAAGTCCTCCCCTATCAGTGGACTTGGGGAGGGGCATGTGTGGGAAAGTCAGAGGGAAGGTGGGATTTAAAGCAGAGAGGTAAGGTTATGAAGGTATAAAAAGTGAATAAAATATAATTAATAAAAACTGAATAAAAATATTAAAAAAATAATTCCCTTTGGAGTTATATTATTGGACAGCATACTTTGAGGTTGATATGCCAATGATAGTGACTAAACTGATGGTGTCTCTATCTCTCAGTCTCTGTCAGTTTGTATCTTTGTTTCTCTCAGTCTCAGTCTATTTCTGAATCTGTCTCTCTAGCTTTCTCTCTCTGTCTCTTTCAGTCTCCCTTTCTCTGACTTCCACTTGTGGTTCAGTGTGAAAAGCTTTTGGTTTTGGTGAAGGACTTCAAACAATGACTGACTGCTTACTAACATGACATCCTGGACCGTCTCTGTAAAAATGTAATGTCCCAATTGAATGCCTTATTTTCAAAGACTTGCCTTGGTCTGGAACTTTTTTCCATGATATATTTCCATGATATAGGACATGTCTATTCATTTACCAAATTATAATGGAATCTGTGATTATGTTAAAGTCACATGTCAAGGACAAATGACATTCATTAATGACCACTTGAAAGAAATATGTGACACTTTTCCTGGACTAAGAATTTTGGACACAGGAACTGCCATCACTGTGTTGTGGGCTTTCAGTTGCCCAGATTGGGGCATGTAGGAATGCTAAACCTTTCTCATGAGCAAGCTGTCCACTTGGCCCTTTTAATAACTGGCTCCTGAAATGCTTACTAGCTTTCACCTGTTTCATGACATCATTCTCTCTCTCAGTAAATCAGCACCTGATAGATTCTTGAGGTTTCCATGGAGATGAGTAAACAAATTTTCTCAGTGTCAAGTATTATCTCTGTTCCTGTGCACTTGTGACTTTTTCTTTTGAAACCCCAAAAGCATTTATCTCATCCCTTTATCCACATCACACCCCTTACTCCTGTTACCTCTGTGACATTGTCAGGTAGGAAATGAAACTTTAATGTTTATTGAATTGGACAGCTTCCTAAGAATTTAAGCTTTAAAGTGATGTGGGATTAAAGGGAATGTACCAAATGACTAGGTATTCTCCTACTGTTGTCTTGGATCTGAAAATTGCTAGGTTGTGACTATGAACTGAGCAGTTACTTGTGTACTCACTAAATAGACCTTCACATTGTTATTGATATATTAGGCTGGCATGGGTTCCTTGAGGCATTGAGACTTTAAGAGCAGGAAAATGCAAAGGAACCAGACATTTGCTGGCACTAGTTTGCCTGAAACAGAGAAAATTAATGAGTGTAAATGGAGATCTGAGTGTAAATCAACTATTTCACAGCTGGTGCTCTTCCACACTAGATTTGACAACCCTCAATAAGCAGGGTTGCCTTGGCTGACCATCCTGGATAGGGAGCTGTGACATACACATTGGTCAGTGAGGAACCCTCGTAGTCCTGGGATTTACAGTTAAACTGGTCCCCTGTAACAGAGAAAAGGGTCCCTGTTATAAGCCTAGGACACAACATTAGCTGTGTTTCATACTTAGGCCCTCCAGACAAACCCTCTAAAAGTAGTGTTATTGCCAGGACTGCTTCTTCAGAGTTGCCACCTGAGCTCATGGGGTCTGACATAGCTGCCTAACCACTAATTCATGGCTAGGATTCTCTGCTACATAAGGAGCTCCTGGAATGCATGCCTTACAGAGTCAAACTCTGCTCTCCTTTACCGGAATATTTTCTCCATTTTAAAAGTCATTGTAAAAGTAGTCAACATATTATTTTTATTGATTATGTGGGAATTTCATATAATATACACTTACTTTCCCATTGCTTCCAGGTTCAAATAACTACCGATGTGTCAAATTAAATATATTTCCTTAAAATGCAAATCAGTTGAAGTATGTGCTCTTCACCTACTCATTGTAACATGATTAGAGTCTCAGTACTAATTCACTTAAAGAACACTTAGTTCATTCTTCCCACACCCTGGCACTACAATCAAGAAGAAGCCATCAGTCCTGAACAGCTCTATATACCATCACTTTGATCACATTTTTTCTTATGCATTTATTTTTATGAACTCTTCAATTTTTATCCCCTCTGCTGCTGCCTCCACTTCTCCTTCCAGTCTCACCCACTCACCTTCTTCTACCCTTATGTGCTTTCTTTACTTCCCTGCTAGGGGAGGTCCTCCTTCCCCTTATATCTGATGCTAGATTATTAGGTCTCATTGAGGTTGGCTGTAACACCTTCCTCTGGGCCTGATTCTCACTGCATTTTTCTCCATGTGTCTTCAATTCCCACTACTTGTGACACTCTTGTGCCTCCTCCCCTGCAGCCTGCCAAGAGCTCTGAGGGGAGGGAGATTTCATAGGCAAATCTGATTCTGTGCTGGATGTTTTAGGGTCTCTCTCTGCATAATATCAGACTATAGGTCTCTGTATGCAATCCCATTTGATGCTGAAGGAAGCATCTCTGTGGATTTAAGAACATGGCACTGATCTTAAGAACATGGCAACTTCCTGATTGAGTGCAGGAAGCAACATATTTTAAAAACAACAGCCCTAGTTGCTTGAAAATTTCCATAGGATGCCCTGGCCCAACAACGCAATTCACTACTACCTAATTCCACTAGTGAAAGAGTGGTTTGAACACAATAGATTGCCTTTTGAAACTTTATCACCTAATATTATTAGGAGAACTCCTAATAAGTGAATATATACCATATTTGTCTTTCTGTATTTTAGTTACTTCACCCAGGATGATTCACCTGGTTCCATCCATTTGCCTGAAAATATCACCATGTCATTTTCTTAGCTGAATAATACTCCTTTATGGAAATATTCCAACATTTCGGAAAATGAGATTGTCAGTCTTGTTCTTTTGTCTTTGGAAGTTGCTGGGACTTTAGTAATTTTATTGAATGACAAATTATGAGGATACCTGTGTTCTTTTAAGCCTAGAAGCCTCTCCATCTTCTTTCACTTCCTGGTGATTTGAATTGCAATGTCCCTTTGAAGCTCCTCTATTTTCAATTTTAGTCCCCAGTGAGGAAATGTCTGGCAAGTGTTAGGAGTAATGGCCTTGTTGAATAATATAATTCCTATTGGAGTTTTAATATAGGAAGGTCTGCTTTAAGGTTGATATGCTAATGAAATTGACCAGCAGAATGGAGGCTCTGTTTCTCTATCTCTGTCACTTTATATCTTTTTTTGTTTCAGTCTCAGTCTCTATTTCTTAATCAGTCTATCTAGCTGTTTCTCTTTCTATCACTGTCAGTCTGACTCCCAATTGTGTTTCAGTATGAAAAGAACTCAGTTCTGCTGAAGGTATACATCAAGATGACTGCCTGTTGATATGACATCATGTAGAGTCTCTGTAAAAATATAAGCAAGGTCCCAATTGAAAGCTTTTTTTTTTCTCAAAGAATTGTTTTGCTTAAGTATCATTTTATGATAATTCACTGGCTGAGGACATATCTGTGCATTTAACAAATAATAATGGAATCCTTGATAATGTAAACTCACATGTCAATGACACATAATTTATTTATGACCACTTGAAAGAAATATGTGATACTTTTGCTGAACTAAGAGTCTTTGATACAGGAACTGACATCTCTGGGTTGTGTTCTTTCAGTAGCCCAGATTGAGTCATGTAGTTCTAGTAAGCTTTTCTATGAAACATGCTGTCTACTAGGCCCTTTTAATAACTGGCTCCTGAATCTCTTATAGACTTTCACCTTTTCAATGACATAATTCTCCCTCTCAGCCAATCAGCACCTGAGAGAAACTATGGAGATGAGTAAACAATCTTTCCTCAATATCCACTATCTCTGAACCTGTGCACAATTGACTTTTTCTAATGAAACCAATAAGCCTTCATCCCATCCCTTTATCCAGATCGCGGGATCCTTTACTCCTGTTTATCTCTGTGACAATGTCAGGTAGGAAATGAAACTTTAATGTTTATTTAAGTGTCTTAATTAGGGAAGCTTCAAAGTGATGAGTTATTAAGGGGAATGTACAGAATGAGAAGTAGGTTTCATAATGTGGTCTTATATCTGAAATATCCTAGGTTGTGACTTTGAATTGAACAATTACTTGCATACTCACTAAATGTACCTTATTATTCTTATTGATATAATAGGCTGGCAGGATCTAGGTTCCCTGGGGTATTGAGAATTTAAGAGCAAGTGAAAGTAAAGGAAACCAGACAATTCCTGGGAATGGTTTGGCTGAAAGGGAGAAAGATCGGGGAGTGTAAAAGCAGATCTGAGGTACAAGATATTATTTATTTTTTCTTTTTCTTTATTTTTTCATTAGTTACATTTTGATAATTCTGTATCCCAGCTGTATCCCTCATTCCCTTCCCAATCCCACCCTCCCTCCATTATCTCCTCCCTGCCCCTGTCCAAGACCACTGATAGGGGAGGACCTCCTACCCTTTCATATGACTGTTTTGTCAGGTATTTTCAGGACTGGCTGCAAAGTCCTCCTCTGTGGCCTAACAATACTGCTCCTCCCTTGGGAGGTGGGGAGGTCAAAGAGCAAGTCATTGAGTTCCTGTTAGCAATAGTCCTTGTTTCCCTTACTATGGGAAACCAATTGATTACTGAGGTATCACGGGTCACATCCCAGCAGAGGTTCTAGGTTTTATCCTCTCATGGTCTTTGGTTGAGTGTCCATCTCAGAAAAGACCCTGTGCCCAGATATGTTTTGTCCTTGTGGAGCTCCTATCCTTTCGACATACAACTCCCCTTCTTTCATATGATTCCCTGCATTCTGCCAAGGGTTTGGTTATGAGTCTTAGTATCTACTTTGGAACACTGCTAGGTAGAGTCTTTCTGATGCTTTCTGAGGTAGACTCCTGTCATACGTTCAATGCATATCCCATTTGTCTTTCTAAATGAGGATTGATCATCATACCCCATGTCTGCTCTCTTGATTATCTTCTTTAGGTGTATGGATTTCATTATGTTTATCATATCTTTTAAGTCTATATAAGCGAGTATATTCCATGTTTGTCTTTCTCCTTCTGGGATACTTGGCTCAGAATGATCTTTTCTAGATCCCACCATTTGCCTGCAAATTTCATGATTTCATCCTTTTTGATTGCTGAGTAGTATTCCATTGTGTAAAAATACAACAGTTTCTGTACCCATCCCTCCGTTGATGGACATCTGGGTTGTTTCCAGGTTCTGGCTATTACAAATAAAGCTGCTACAGACATGGTTGAGCAAATGTCCTTATTGTGTACTTGAGCAAATTTTGGGTATATGCCGAGCAGTGGTATAGCTGGGTTTTGAGGAAGCACTATTCCTAATTGTCTGAGAAAGTGCCAGATTGACTTCCAAAGTGGTTGTACCAGTTTACGTTCCCACCAGCAATGGGGGAGGGTTCCCCTTTCTTCACAACCTATCCAGCATGTGTTGTCACTTGAGTTTTTCATCTTGGCCATTCTGATGGGTTTAAGGTGAAATCTCTGGGTCATTTTCATTTGCATTTCCCTAATGGCTAATGAGGTTGAGCATTTCTTTAAGTGTTTCTCTGCCATTCTATGTTCCTCTACAGAGAATTCTCTGTTTAGCTTTGTTCCCCATTTTTTAATTGGATCACTTGGTTTGTTGCTTTTCAGCTTCTTTAGTTCTTTATATATACTTGATATTAGCACTCTGTCAGATAAAGGGTTGCTGAAGATTCTTTCCCAATCTGTAGACAGTAGTTTTGTTTTGATGACGGTGTCCTTTGCTTTGCAGAAGCTTTTCAGTTTCATGAGGTCCCATTTATTGATTGTTGTTCTTAAAGCCTGTGCTGTTGGTGTTCTGTTCAGGAAGTTGTCTCCTGTGCCAATGAGTTCTGGGCTGTTCCCCACTTTTTTTTTTTCAATTAATTTAGAGTGTCTGGTTTTATTGAGGTCCTTGATCCACGGGTGATAAATGTGGCTCTATTTTTATTTTTCTGCATGTAGACATTAGACCAGCACCATCTGTTGAAGATGCTATCTTTTTTCCATTGAGTGGTTTGGTTGCTTTGTCAAAAATCAAGTATTCATGGGTACATGGGTTTATTTCTGGGTCTTCTATTTGGTTCCATTGATCCTCCTTTCTATTTCTATGTCAATACCATGCAGTTTTTGTTACTGTTTAGTACAGCTTGAGATTGGGGATGGAGATACCTCCAGATGATCTGTTGTTGTACAGGGTTGTTTTGGAGATTCTGGGTTTTTTGTTTCTCCATATGAAGCTGAGAATCTTTTTATTTCAAGGTCTGTAAAGAATTCAGTTGGTATTTTGATGGGAATTGCATTGAATCTGTAGATTGCTTTTGGCAGGATGGCCATTTTCACAATGTTAAACCTACCAATCCATGAACAAGGGAGATCTTTCCATCTCCTGAGATCTTCTTCACTTTCTTTTTCAGAGACTTGAAGTTTTTCTCAAACAGGTCTTTCACTTGTTTGGTTAATGTCACCCCAAGCTACTTTATGTTATTAGTGGCTATTGTGAAGGGTGTTGTTTCCATAATTTCTTTCTAAGCCCTTTGGTCTTTTGTGTACAGGAGGGCTTCTGATTTTTTTTAGTTGATTTTGTATCCTGCCACTTTGCTGAAGGTGTTTATCAGCTGAAGGAGTTCTCTGGTTAAATTTTTGGGGTCACTCATGTATACTATCATATCGTCTGTGAATAGTGACACTTTGACCTCTTCCTTTCCAATTTGTATCCCCTTGATCTCAGTTAGTTGTTTTATTGCTCTGACTAGGACTTCAAGTACTATGTTGAAAAGATATGGAGAGAGTGGGCAGCCTTGTCTTGTCCCTGATTTCAGTGGGATTGATTTAAGTTTCTCTCCATTGAGTTTGATGTTGGCTGTAGGCTTGCTGTATATTGCCTTTACTATGTTTAGGTATGTGTCTTCTATCCCTGATCTCTCCTAGACTTTAAACATGAATGGGTGTTGGACTTTGTGAAATGCTTTTTAGGCATCCAAGGAGATGATCATGTGGTTTTTCTCCTTCAGTTTGTTTATGTGGTGGATTACATTAATGGATTTCCTTATGTTGAACTTCCCTTGCATGCCTGGGATGAAGCCTACTTGATCATGGTAGGTGAGATCTTTGATGTGTTCTTGGATTCGGTTTGCAAGTATTTTATTGAGTATTTTTGCATCAATATTCATAAGAGAGATAGATCTGTAGTTCTCTTTTTTCTTGGGTCTTTGTGTGGTTTGGGTATCAAGGTGACTGTCACTTTATAGAATGAGTTTCGTAGTGCTCCTTCTGTTTCTATTTTGTGGAATAGTTTGAGGAGAATTGGTATTAGCATTTCTTTGAAGGTCTGGTAGAATTCTGTGCTGAAGCCATCAGGACAAGGGCTTTTTTTGGAGGGGAGAATGTTAGTGACTGCTTCAATTTCTTTGGGGGATATAGGGTTATTCAGTCTTTCTACCTGATCTTGATTTAATGTTGGTAGATGGAAACTATCAAGAAAATTGTCCATTTCATTTAGATTTTCAAATTTTCTAGCGTATAGGCTTTTGTAGTATGACCTAATGATTGTTTGGATTTCTTCAGTGTCTGTAGTTATGTTCGCCCTTTCATTTCTGATTTTGCTGATTTGGATAGATTCTCTCTGCTTCTTAGTTAGCTTGGCTAAGTGTTTGTCTCTCTTGTTGATTTTCTCAAAGAACCAGCTTTTTGTTTCCTTATTCTTTGAATAGTTTTATTTGTTTCTAATTGATTGATTTCAGCCCTGAGTTTGATTATTTCCAGCCAACTGCTACTCTTGGGTGCATCTGATTCTTTTTTTTTTCTAGGGTTCTCAGTTGGGCCATTAAGTTACTTGTATGTGATGTTACAAATTTCTTCTTGAAGGCACTTAGTGCTATAAATTTTCCTCTGAGCACTGCTTTCAATGTGTCCCATGAATTTGGGTATGTTGTCCCTTCATTTTCATTGAGTTCTAGGAAGTCTTCAATTTCTTTCCTTATTTCTTCCTTAACCCAGCTGTTATTGACTAAGAAGTTGTTCACTTTCCATGTGCTTGTAGGTTTTTGGTTATTTCCATTGTTGTTGATGTCCAACTTTAGTCCATGGTGGTCTGATAGAATACAAGGGGTTATCTCAATCTTTTTATATCTGTTGAGGCTTTATATAGTTTGTGACCAACTATATGGCCTATTTTGGAGAAGGTTCCATGAGGTGCTGAAAAGAAGGTATACTCTTTTGAGTTTGGGTGGAAAGATCTGTAGACATCTATTAGGTCCATTTGATTTAGGGACTCTGTAAGTGCTTTTATTTCCCTTTTTGGTTTCTGTCTAGTTGATCTGTCCCTTGGTGAGAGTGGGGTGTTGAAGTCATCCACTTTTAGGGTATTGTGATCAATGTGTGGTTTAAGCTTTAATAATGTTTAATTTATGAATGTACGTGCTCTTGTATTTGGGGCATAGATGTTTAGAATTGTGATGTCTTCTTGGTGGATTTTTCCTTTTATGAGAATATAGTGGCCCTGCTTATCTTTTTTTATTAACTTGGGTTGAAAGTCTATTTTATTAGATATTAAGATGTCTACTCCTGCTTGTTTTCTGGAACCATTTTCTTGAAAAACATTTTTCCAGCCCTTTACTCTGAGGTAGTGTTTATCTTTGTTGCATAGGTGTATTTCTTGAATGCAGGAGAATGTTGGTTCCTGTTTCTGCACCCATTCTGTTAGTCTGTGTCTTTTTATTGGAGAGTTGAGTCCATTGATGTTGATAGATAATAATGACCATTGTATGTTATTTCCTATTATTGTGAAGTTGGCGATGTTACTGTGAATCATTGCTTGTTTGCTTTTGATTTTTGTTGGAAATTATCTTTAACCTATGTTTTCTTGGGTGTATTTGTTTTCATTGGATTCAAATTTTCCTTCTAGTATCTTCTGTAGGGTTGGGTTGCTGTTCAAATATTGCTTAAATTTAGTTTTGTCATGGAATATTTTATTTTCTCCATCTATGTTGATTGAAAGCTTTGCTGGGAAAAGTTTCTTGTCTGGTCTAGTCTATTTGGTGTTCTGTAGGTCTGTTGTATGTTTGTGGACATCTCTTTCTTTAGGTTGGGAAATTTTTCTTCTATGATTTTCTTGAAAATATTTTCTGGACCTTGTAACCTGGACTCCTCTTCTTCTTCAATTCCTATTATTCTTAGATTTTGCCTTTTCATGGCGTCCTTGATTTCTTGGATGGTTTGTGTTTAGGATTTTTCTGATTTAATTTTTGCTTTGAGAGAAGTATTAATTTCTGTGAGAGTATCTTCAGCACCTGAGATTCTCTCTTCCATCTCTTGTGTTCTATTAGTAATGCTTACCTTTGTGATTCCTTCTCTTTTCTCTAAGTTCTTCAGTTCCAGGGTTTTCTCGGTTTGTGCTTTCTTTATTGATTCTAATTCTTTTTTCATTTCTTGTAACATTTCCTTCATCTGTTTGATTGTGGATTCCTGTGTCTCCAAGATGGTCTCTATTTTTTTTGTTTGTTTGTTTGTTTCCTCTCTTAGTGCCTCTGCTTCTGCCTCCAATTGTTTGGTTATGTTTGCATGTGTTTCTTTATGAGCTTCTTCGTTCCCTTTGTTTTTCTTTGTTTCTATTTGGGAGGCCAAATCTTGAAGGGATTTTTTGTATCCTCTTTAACTGTTTGAATCTCTATGACTTTTTCTCTGAGAGATTTGTTGGTTTCCTATTTATGTTCCTCAAATAACTGGATAGTCATAGCTTTAAAATCATTTTCTGGTGTTTCTGCTGGGTTGGAGTGTCCAATTATTTTGGAGGTTGCCAATAATTTTGGAGGTTGCCAGTGAAGCCATGATATCTTGATTTGCGTTGGTTGTGTTCTTTTGCCGACCTCTGTCCATTTGGTTATCCGTAGTGTTCACTGTCTGTTACTGGATTCTGCAGGTCAGACTGATTTTTCTCTGGTATCTGGAGAATTCTTCAGGAAAATGCGTGTGGTCTAGAGGTTTCATTGTGTGCGTTGGTTATTCAGCTATACATGTAGAAGGAAAGTTCGCAGGTGCAGAAGGGCAAATGCGGGGTAGCGTGTGTTTGAGCATGTGCTTGTGGGTGTGTCCTAAGGGTCAGGGTGTTGGTGAATGAAGAGGCCTTCAGTGTGTGAGAGGGGTGTCCTGCAGGCACTGAAGTTGTTGCAGGCACTAAGGGATCGCAAGCGCTGTTGAAGAATGCTCACACGTATTGATTTTACAAGTCTGCTGGTCTTTGGTGTCTATTCAGCTGGTTTTCTGCTATTGAGGGGTTGGATGGCCCATACAATCACTGGCTGGGCAGCACTGTGTAGTCCTTGCTTACTCGGGATCTGGGAAGGGTTGTACTGTGGGTCTGAGTCTCTGTGGCTAGCACTGTATTGGGCATGCACTCTGGCAGGGTGGAGTTTCAGCGGTGTGTGCACTCATGCAGAGCCGGGTGTTCCGTGGGTCAAGAGCTCTGCAAGAGGGCCCTAGGTGGGGTGTTTTCTCCTCTGGGGTGTGTTCTCCTCTGAGTGGTGGCGTTCAGCAGGTCATTACTGCTCTCTGCTGCAGCTGCGAGGTGTGGAGCCCTGCCTCCCTGCCTCCGCCCGTCAAAGACACTGAGCTTTGTGGATTTAGTATCCAGGAATTGTATTGTGGATCTGAGTCTCTGTGGTTAATGCTCAGTGGTTGGAGCTCTGTGATTGGGCCTGCGCTCCTCCTGTGAGGAGGTTTCTGAGGTTATTGCGCTCTGGCTGCTTGGGGCATGAGCTCCACTGCACTTTCTGCTGAGGTCTAGCTCAGGATCACGTCAGCTGAATGGGGGAGGGGACGCTCCATGGGTCATGGGGCGTGTGCCCAAGAAGGGGATGGGTGTTCATTGGGGGGGGGGTTACAGCAGACCACTACTGTAAGGGGCCTGAAGCACTGTCTTTGCTGCCTTGATCTCCTGGATGTGAGCTTTGCGCTCAGCTGCCTGGTGCTGAGTGCGGGTTTCCCCACGGGAGGCCCTGACAAGGGAAGCACCCTATTTCCTTACCGGAGAAGTCCGCACCCGATCTAAATCTACAAGCACTCCACACTTCTTTGGTGGTCCCTCTCCTTTAGAAAGCCCAAAAGTCCAAATTCTAGCTTTGATTGACTCTCCACTCACCAATTCCAGAGATTCATGTCTTCTGCCTCTCTAAAACGGTGCACTCTGCTTGCCACCATCATGGAGTCTCCCCCCAAGATATTATTGGAAGGCTAGTGATGTTCTACACTAGTTTGTCAACCCTCTATGAGCAGGGTTGTCTTGGCTGAGCTGGCTGGATTGGCAGCTGTGTCCTACTGAGTGGTCAGTGAGGAACCCTCCTAGTCCTGGGCTTTATAGTTAAAACTAGGCCTTCAAGTCAGAAAAATGGGTCCATGTTATATGCCCAGGACACAAGAGCAGCTGTGTCCTCCAGATAAACCATCTAAACATAGTGTTAGTGCCAGAACTTCTTCTTTAGAAGTGTCACCTGAGCTCATGGGATAACCACTGGATCATGGCTAAAAATCTCTGCTACATAATGAGCTCCTCGAAAGCCTATCTTACAAAATTAAACTCTGACCTCTTTTGCGGAATACTTTCTCCATCTTAAAAGTCATTGTAAAAATTGTCAACATATTATTTTTATTGATTATGTGGGAATTTCATATAATACACATTATACTCCTTTTCCATTGCTCCCAGGTTCAGATTCAATAGTTCTGAAGAAATTTATACTACATCACCTAGATCACCATTTTTCTTATGTATTTGTTTATTATGATTTCTTGAAGACACTTTGTATCATCTCCACTGTGCCCTCCTTCTTCTCCTTCCAGTCCCACTCACCCTCCTTCTTCTACTCCTATGTCCTCTCTATAGTTCCTTGATAGGGAATTTTCTCCTTCTCTTTCTATCTGACCCTAGCTCATCAGCTTTCATCAAGGATGGCTGCATCATCTTCCTCTGTGGTCTGATTATCAGGGCATTGTTCTTTTGTCTTCAATTCCCTCTACTTAGAACACTCTTCCTGCAGTCTTCCCAGAGCTCTGAGGTGAGGGAAAATTTCATAGGTAAATCGCATTTAGAGCTGGTGTTTTAACGTCTCTGCATAATATCATTTGGTGGGTCTCTATATGCAATCTCATTTGATGCTGAAGGAAGCATCTCTGTGGATGCAAGAACATGGCACTGACTATCAGTTGAGGGCAGAGAGCAACATATTTTAATAACAATATTCTGGGTTTCTAGAAAATTTCTATAGGATACCCTGGTCCCGGAACTCAATTAACTGCCACCCAGTTACCCTGTTTAAGACATGTGGTACACTGATTTGGTCACAACAGATGGCTTATTTGAACTTTATACCTCACTATTAGGAGACCTCCTAATATGTGAATACATGTTCTATTTGTATGTCTGCATTTATTTACTTCACCCATGATGATTGTTCCTGGTTCCATCCATTTGCCTGAAAGATTCATGATGTCATTTTCTGTTTTTTTTTTTAACTTTTATTCATTACACTTTATTAATTTTGTATCCCCCCATAAGTCCCTCACTCCTCCCCTCCAGATTCCACCCTCCCTCCCCCCTTTCTGCATGCATGCCCCTCCCCATGTCCACTGATTGGGGGGTCCTCCTCTCCTTCTTTCTGATCTTAGTCTATCAGTTCTCATCAGAAGTGGCTGCATTGTCAGGGTTCTAGGTTATCTCCATGAATGGTCCTTGGATGGAGTATGAGTCTCTGGGAAGTTCCCTGTGTTCAGATTTTCTTGTTCTGTTGCTCTCCTTATGGAGTTCCTGTCTTCTCCAGCTCTTTGGCTAAGGCTGAGGATCTGGCTTGCTTCCATGTATGTGGACCTATCTGCATTGCCCACGTGGCATGCTGGGTTGGCTACCCAGAGGCTATTTAAGCTGTGGGCTTGCTTTCCCCAGTGTCAGATAATTGTTCAAGGTTCCTGAATAAACTGCATTGAAAAAAAAAAAGATGTAATTTTCTTAGCTGAATAATATTCCATTATAGAAATATTCCATACTTTCCCCTAAGGATATTGTCAGTCCTGTTCTTTACTCTTTGGAAATTGCTGGGACTCTAATCATTGTGTTGAATGACAAACTATCAGGATAAGTATATTCTTTTAGGGTAGAAATCCCTCCATCTTCTCCCACTTCCTGGTGATTTGAATTACAATTTCTCCTTGAAGATCAACTACTTACATTTTTAGTGCCCGGTGAGGAACTGTCTGAGAAGGGTTAGGAGGTATGGCCTTGTTAGATAATATAATTCCTTTTGGAGCATTATACGAGGGTGTGCTTTGAGCTTGATATGCCAACGAAAGTGACCAGACAGAATGGAGTCTGTTGCCTTGTTCTCTGTCACTTCATATTTTTGTTTCTGTATGTCTTGGTCTCTTTCTTTCTGAATTTGTGTCTCTAGCTCTTTTTCCTTCATCCTGCTGCTTGTGTTTCAGTATGAAAAGTTCTCAGTTCTGCTGGAGGACTACAAAAAGATGACTGCTTGCTGACTTGAAAGTATGGATGGTCTCTGTAAAAATATGAACAAGGTCCCAATTAAACACTTTTTGTTCAGAGAGTTGCCTTTATCAAGGCACATTTTCCCAGTAAGTAATTAACTGACTGAGGACTTATCAGTGCATTTAAAAAATAATAATGGAATCTGGATAATGTGAAAGTCACATGTCAAGAACATGTGAATTTATTAATGAATATTAGAAAGCTATTTGTTTTTCCTGAACGAGGAGTCTTGGACACAGAAAGTGTCATCTCTTGGTTGTGTCTTTTAAGCTGCCCCTAATGTGGCATGTAGGACTGCTCAGACTTCCTCTCAAGCAGGCTGTCCACTTGGCCTTTAACATAACTGGTTCTTGAAATTCTTACTGGCTTTTACCTGTTTCATGACATCATTCTGCCACTCTGTTAATCAGTATGTGAGACAATCTTGAGGATTCAATGGAGATGAGTAAACAATGTTTCCTCATTGTCAAGTATCTCTGATCCTGTGTACCCATGACTTTTTCTTCTGAAACCCAACAAGTCTTTATGTCATGCTTTCATGCAGATCCCACACCTTTACTCCTGTTTACCTCAGTGGCATGTCAGGAAGAAATTAAACTTTAAGTGTTTATTTTTCACTGACTGAGGACATATCTGTGCATTTAATAAATAATAATGGAATCTGTGATAATGGGAAACTCACATGTCAAGGACAAGTAACTTTATTAATGAACACTTGAAAGAAATATGTGACACTTTTGCTGAACTAAGAGTCTTTGACACAGTAACTGTCATCTCTGGGTTGTGTGTTTTCAGCTGCACAGATTGAGGCATGCAGAGCTGCTCACCCTTTCTATCAAGCAGGCTGTTCCCTTGGCCCTTTTAATAACAGGCTCCTGAAACTGTTACTGGCTTTCACCTTTTACATGGCATCATTCTCTTTCTCAGTCAATTAGCACCAGAGAGAATCTTGGGGTTTCCATGGAGATGAGTAAATAACTTTCCTTAGAGTCCAGTACATCTCATACAGTTCACACTTGACTCTTTCTTGTGAAACCCACCAAGCCTTTATCTCATCCCTTTATCCAGATCCCACACTTTTACTCCTGTTTATCTCTGTGGCAATGTCAGGTAGGAAATCAATCTTTAATGTTTATTTAATTGGACAGCTTCCTAAGTAGGGAAGCTGCAAGGTGATGTGGGATTAAATGGATGACAATTGGGTCTCACACTGTTGTCATGGATCTGAAATTTCCTAGGTTGTGACTTTGAACTGAGCAGTTACTTGTTTAATCCCTAAATGTACCTTCACATTCTTATTGATATAATAGGCTAGCAGGGTCTACGGTTTCCTGGGGTACTGAGTCTTTAAGAGAAGGGAGAAGAAAATGAAATCAGACAATTCCTGGACTAGTTTGGCTGGAACAGAAAAAATAGGTAAGTGTAAAAGGAGAACTTAGGGCTACACTAGTGTTGACAACCCTCTATGAGCAGGGTTGCTTTGGCTGATGTTTCTGGATAGGCAGCTGTGTCCTTCTCTTGGATCACTGAGCAACCCTCCTGTTCCTGAAGTTTGCAGTTCAAACTGGGCTTTCAGGACAGGGAAATGGATCTGTATTATATGTCTAGGACACAAGACCAGCTCTGCTTTCTCCAGTGGTCCTTCAGATAATCCCTCTAAAGATACTGTTAGTTCTAGGACTTCTTGTTCAGAGGTGCCACCTGAGCTCATGATGTCTGATGTAACTGGGTAACCACTAGTTCATGGCTAGGATTCTCTTCTACATAATGAGTTCCTGGAAAGCATGCCTTACACTGTCTAACTCTAATCTCCTTTACTGTAATCTTTTCTCCATATTAAAAGTCATTGTAAAAGTTGCCAACACATTATTTTTACTGATTATATGGTTCATATAATATACATTACACTCCTTTTCCATTGACCCAGGTTCAAATACCTACCCATGTGTCACGTTAAGAATTTGTTTTTCTTTAAAATACATCAGCTGAAGTATGTGTTGTTCATATACTCATTGGAACATGATCAGAGTCTCATTGCCAAGTTCATTAAAGAAAACTGAGATCATCCCTGCAACACACTGTAACCATCCTAAGAATAAGACATCAGTCCTGAAAGGCTGTATACTTCATCACTGTCTTCACAGTTTTTCTCATTTATTACAATTTGGTCACTTTGTTTCCCCTCTGCTGCCCCGCTCTCTTCTTCTTCCAGTCTGACCCCTCTCCTTTTTCTACCCTCATGCCTTTCTAATTACCCCTTTCTATTTGATCCTAGCTTATCAGGTCTCATCAAGGATGACTGCATCATCTTCCTCTCCAGTCTCATTCTTAGTGTGTTGTTGTCCTGTCCTCAATTCCTCTACTTAGGACACTCTTCCTGCCTCCTATCCTGGAGGCATCCCAGAGCTCTGAGGTGAGGGAGAATTTCATAGTGAAATCCAATTTAGAGCTTAGTGTTTTAAGGTCTCTCTCTGTACAATATCAGGCTGTGGGTCTCTGTATGGAATCACATTTGATACAGAAGGATGCATCTCTGTCGACCCAAAAACATGACACTGATCTATTATTTGAGGGCAGAGAATGGCATACTTTAATAACAACAGCCTGGTGGTGCTTGAAAATTTCCATAGGTATGATATAGTGACCCCACATCTAAATAACTGTAACCCAATCCCCCTAGCTTAAAACTGATTTGTTCACAATAGATGGACTAATGAAACTTTATCCCCCACTATTGGGAGACCTCCTAATTAATGAATGCATACCATATTTTCTTTCTTCATTTTAGTTACTTCACCCAGGATGATTTTCCCTGGTTCTATCTATTTGCCTGAAAATATTATGAGTCATTTTCTTAGCTGAATAATACTCCTTTATGGAAATATTCTACATTTTCCCCAAAGGAGATTGTCAGTCCTGTTCTGTAGAACTTGGAAGTTGCGGGACTTTAATCATTGTATTGAATGATAAAATATGTCCTTTAAGCATAGACATCCCTCCAATGAAAGTGACCAGACAGAACAGAGTCTCTGTCTCTTGGTCTCTGTCACGTTCTAGTGTTTATTTCTTTTGGTCTCAGTCTCTTTATTTCTGTATCTGTCTGTCAAGCTCATTATACCTTTGTCTCTCACTGTCTCCCTCTTTCAGCCTGCCAATTGTGGTTCAGTATGAAAATCTCTTAGTTCTGTGGAAGGACTACAAAAGATGTGTGCTTGCTAACATGGCATCCTTGATGATCTCTTTAAACACATAAGCAAGGTTCCAGTTTTACTCTTTTGGTTCACATAGTTGCCTTGCTCAGGGAGCATTTTTACAGTAAGCAATTCACTGACTGTGGACATACTTTGCATTGAATAAATAGTAATTAAATCTGTGATGATGTGAATGTCACTTATCAAAAACACATGACTCAATTAATGATCACTTGAAAGAAATATGTGAATTTTTATTTTTTTTTTCCTGAACTAAGATTCTTGGATACAGGAACTGACATCTCTGGGTTGTATGCTTTCAGCTGCCCAGACTGAGGCATGTAGGGCTGCTCAGCCTTTCTCTCAAGTTTGTTGATCACTTGGCCCTTTTAATACATAGCTCCTGAAACTCTTACTGGCTTTCATCTGTTTCATGATATCATTCCCCCTCTTAACAAGTCAGCACCTGAAAGAATCTTGAGATTTCCAAGGAGATGAGCAAACAAACTTTCCTAGGTGTCCAGTATCTCTGATCCTGTTCACTTCTGAATTTTTCATGTGAAACCAATAAGCCTTTATCTAATCCCTTTATTCACATCACACACCTTTACTCCTTTTTACCTCTGTGACAATATCAGGTAGGAAAATAAACTTTAATGTTTTTTTTTAAATGGAGAGCTTTTAAATAGGGAAGCTTCAATGTGATGTGGGATTAAAGAACTGTACAAAATGACAGTATTGTCCTCTACTCTTGTCTTTGATCTGAAAATTCCTAGGTTGTGACTTTCAACTGAGCAGTTATTCCCTTACTCACTAAATAGACCTTCACATTCTTATTTATATAAGAGTCTGTCAGTATCCAGGGTTCCCTGTGTTATTGAATCTTTAAGAGCAGGGAAAAGAGGTGCAAACCAGACAATTCCTGGGACTGTTTTGTCTGAAACAGAGAAAGATTGGTATATGGAAAAAGAGAATAGAGTGGCAATAAAATATTTGACAGCTGGTGCTGTTCCCCACTCGTGTTGCCAACCCACTATGGAGAGCATTGAAGCTGGATGGACAGCTTTGTCCTACTCATTGGTCAGTGAGGAACCTCCCTCGTTCTAGGGTTTACAGTTATACCTGGGCCTTCACAAGAGAGAAATGGGTCCCTATCATATGTGTAGGAAACAAGAACAACTGTGTTTTTTCCTGTGGTCCTCCAGACAATCACTCTAAATGTAGTGTTAATGCTAGGACTGCTTGTTCAGAGGTGCTACCTGAATTCATGGCAACTACTACTTCATGGCTGAGATTCTCTGTTATGTAATTAGGTCCTGCAAAGCCTACCTTACAAATATAAACTCTTCCCTTCATTATTGGATTCTTTTCTCCATGTTAAATATTGTAAAAAATAATCATCCTGGGTGAAGTAACTAAAATGCAGAAAGACAAAGATGGTATATATTCACTTATTAGGAGGTCTCCTAAAAGTGGCAGAAAAAGTTCCAAAAGGCCATCTATTGTGATCAAATCAGTCCTCCAATAGGGTATTGGATGGCAGTTAACTGAGTTATTGAGGCCACCCTAAGAACATTTTCAGAGGGGGCCAAGATTGTGGTGCCTGGAGAACACTGCATCTGAGGAGCAGGACATTTTCCAGACAGCAACCAAGAGGCTGAACTCTGGGTCCTAAAACAACAGCGATCCTGTTTCCCATGTGAGAGGAAACCCCCATGGTGTGGGAACAATCGGATCCATGTACAGGCGCTTCCTTCAAGATCCAGCCATACCACTCCTAGGCATATATCAAAAAAAGAGGCTCAAGTTCACAATAAGGACATTTGCCCAACCATGTTTGTAGCAGCTTTATTTGTAATAGCCAGAATCTGGAAACAGCACACATGCCCGTCAACTGAAGAATGGATGCAGAAATTGTGGTACATCTATACAATGGAGTATTACTCAGCAATGAAAAATAAGGAAATCATGAAATTTGCAGGTAAATGGTGTGACCTAGAAAGGATCATTCTGAGTGAGCTATCCCAGAAGCAGGAAGATATACACTGTATGTACTCACTCATATAGACATATAACAAAGGATAAACCTACTAAAAACTGGACATCTAAAGAAACTAAGCAACAGAGAGGACCCTGATTAAAATGCACAATCCCCATCCTGAAAGGCAGAGAGGTTGGGCATCAGAAGACTAAAAAATGAAACAACCCAGGAACCTGTCATGGAGAGCCTCTGAATGCCTCTTCCCTGCAGACTATCCAAGCAGATGCTGAGCTGAGACTTATGGCCAACTGTTGGGCAGAGTGAATGGAATCTTATGTAAGAAGTGGGAAATAGTAAGAGCTGGAGAGGACAGAAACCACACAAGGAGAGTAACAGAACCAGAAAACTTGAACACAGGGAACTTCCCATAGACTCATACTCTAACCAAGGACTATTCATGGAGATAACCTAGAACCCCTGCACAGATGTAGCACATGACAGTTTAGTGTCCAAGTGGGTTATGTAGTAATGGGAAGAGGGACTGCCTCTGAAATAATCTGATTGGTCTGCTTTTTGATCACCTCCTGCTGAGTGGGAAGCAGCCTTACCAGACCACAGAAGATGACAATGCAGCCACTCCTGATGTGATCTGATAGACTAAGATCAGAAGGAAGGAGAAGAGGACCTCCCCGATCAGTGTTCTTGGGGAGGGGCATGTGTGAAGTAGAGGGAAAGGGGTGGTATCAGGAGGGGAGGAGGGAGTGGCTTATGGGGGGATACAAAGAGAATAAAGTGTAATTAATAATAAAAATAAAAATAAAACAAACAAACAAATAAATAAATAAAACAATTGAGGTATTTGAAAAAAATTGTGACACATGGGTAGGAATGTGAGCCTGGGAGCAGTGGAAAAGGAGTGTAATGTATATTATATGAAATACCTACATAATGAGTAAAATAATAAGTAGAAAAATTTCACAATGACTTTTAACATGGAGAAAAGATTCCACTAAAGGAGGGCAGAGTATGACTCTGTAAGGCATGCTTTCCAGAAACTCCTTATGTAGTGGAAAATCTCAGGCATGAACTAGTGTTTACTCTGCTACCTCAGACACCATGAGCTAAGGTTGCACAACTGATCTAGGAGTCATGTTCCTAAAATTACATTTAGAGGGCTTGTCTGTAGGACCACTGCAGAAAACACCACTGCTCTTGTATCCTAGGCATTTAATACAGACCCATTTATATGTCTTTGATGAAAAATTTTAAATGAAAACCCCATGACCAAGAGGTTTCCTCACTGACCACTGAGTAGGACAAAGCTGCTGATTGATCCAGGTCAGAGAAGGAAACTCTACTCATAGAAGGTTGCCAACACTTGTGTGGAACAGTATCAGCTGTTAAATAGTTTATAGCCCCTCATTTCTCATTTTACATACATGACCATTCTCTTTACAGCCTAATGAGTCCCAGGAATTATCTCATTTTCTTCTTTTTTTCCTGCTATTAAAGACACAATACCCCAGGGAACCCTAGACCCTGCCAGCATATTATATCAATAAGATTGTGAAGGTACATTTAATCAGTAAGCCAGTAACTGCTCAGTTCAAAGTCACAACCTAGGAAATTTCAGAACCAAGACCACAGTAGAAGATCACCTTGTCATTCATTACATTCCCCTTAATCCCATATCACATTGATGCTTCAATACTTAGGAAGCTGTTAAGTAAATAAGCATTAAAGTTTCATTTCCTACCTGACATTGTCACAAAGGTAAACAGGACTAAAGTTATGACATGTGGAAAGGGATTAGATAAAGGCTTGTTGTGTTTCACAAGAAAATGTCACATGTGCACTGGATCAGAGATAGTTGACACTGAGGAAAGTTTGTTTACTCATCTCCATGGAAACCTCAAGATTCTCCCAGATGTTGATTGGCTGACAGGCACAATGATGTCATGCAACAGTTGAAATCCAGTGAGAATTTCAGGAGTCAGTTATTAAAAGGGTCAAGTGGACCACAAGCTTGTGAAAAAGGCTGAGCAGCCCTCCATGCCTCATTCTGAGCAGGTGAAATCATACAACCAGAGATTTGAGTTCCTATGTCCAAGACTCATAGTTCAGGAAAACAGAAACAAAGGTTTACGTAAACTGACAGAGAAATAGAGACTCCATTGTGTCTGGTCACTTTCATTGGCATATCCACCTCAAAGCACAACCTCCTAAAAAATAACTCCAGTAGGAATTATGTTATCTAACAAAGCCATAACTCCTAACCCTTCCCAGACATTTTGTCTCTGGGGACATATATATATTGATGAGCTTCAACATGGCATTGGAATTCAAATCACCAGGAAGTGGAAGAATATGCAGGGACTTCTAGGCTAAAAAGAACATAATTATCCTGATCGTTTTTCATTCAATAAAATGAATAAAGTCCTAGCAACTTTCAAGGACTAAAGAATAGGTCTGACAATTTTCTTTGGGGAATATGTGGAATATTATAAGGATGGAGTATTCTTCAGGTAAGAAAATGACATCATGATGTTTTCAAGCAAATGGATGGAACCAGGAAATATCATCCATATCATCCTGTTTAAAGTAACTAAAATGCAGAAAGACAAATATAGTATGTATTCACTTATTGGGAGGTCTCCTAATAGTGGGGTTTAAACTTCCAAAAGGCCATCTATGGTGACTATATCGGTCTTATACTAGGAGCACTGGGTGGCTGTTAATTAATTTGTTGGGTAGGGCAACCTATAGAAATTTTCAAGCAACCCAGGCTGTTGTTATTAATATATGCTACACTCTTTCCTCAACTGATAGATCCATGCCATGTTCTTGCATCCACGGAGATTCTTCCTCCTGCATTAAATGAAATTGCATAGAGACCTAGAGCCTGATATTATGCAGAGAGAGACATTAAATCACCCCACTCTAAAAGGGATTTCCCTATGAAATTCTCCCTCCCCTTGGAGCTCTGAGAAGCCTTTAAGTTGGGAAGCAAGAAGTGTCATAATTAGAGGGAATTGAGGACATAAGGAGAACGATGCCCTGAGAACCAGGCTGCAGAGGAAGATGTACAGTCAGCCTTGATGATTCCTGATGAGCTAGGGCCAGAAAGAAGGAAGAGGAGGACCTCCCCTATCAGGGAACTAGAGAAAGGACAAAGGGATAGAAGAATTGAGGGTGGTTGGGATTGGAAGGAGATGGGTAGTAGATAGCAGAGGTTGATACAAAGTGAACAAATCCTAATAAATAAATAGATAAGGAAAATTCTTATGAAGGTGATGAAATATAGAGCTCTTGAGGACTGATGGCTTCTTCTTGGGGGTGGTGTCAGATAGAAGGGAAAGAGGATTTCTGTTATCAGGGAACAAGAGAAAAGCCATATGGATACAATAAGGAGAGTTTGGGGGGCTGGAAGAAGAAGAGGAAGGGGGAAGCAGGGGGGATTTAAAGTGAACAAATCTCAATAAATAAACACATAAGAAAAACTGTCATCAAGGGGATAAAGTATGGAGCTCTTCAGGACTGATGGCTTCTTCTTGGAGGTGGTTGCAGAATGTGGCAAGGATGAACTCAGTTTTTTTTTTTAAGGGACTTGGACTGAGACTCTGATCATGTTCTAATGAGTATATGAAGAACACATGAATTGGTGTATTTTAAATAACAAAAAAATTCAGTTCAACACATGGTTATTAATTTTAATCTGGGAGTAATGGAAAAAGTATATTATAAATTATATAAAATTCCCACATAACCATTAAAAATAATATGTTGACAACTTATGCAATGACTGTGAAAATGGAGAAAATATTTCACTGAACAAGCAGTCCTGGCACTAACATGTTTAGAGGGTTTGTTTGGCACACCACCAAAGTAAACACAGCTGTTCTTGTGTCCTAATCATATGGCATGGACCCATTTCTCTGTCCTGAATTCCCAGGTATAGCTGTAAACCCCAGAATCACTGACCACTGAGTAGGACATAGTTTGCTTCAAAGAAATTCTGAGTACCGTCAAATTGAAAGCACACAACCCAGGGATTACAGTTCTTGTCCAGAACTGATAGTTCAGGAATAGTGTCACTTATTTCTTTCAAGAGGTCATTAATAAAGTTGCCTGGTATGAGTGTAAAGTGGAATTTTGACATCACAATGGTATCATGACATCACAATGCTATGATGACATAACAATGCTATCATGATATCACAATGGGGTTTTGACCTAAATATTTTATTATGATATAACATTGATATTATGCTATAACACTGGAATAGTGACATCACAATGCTTTTATGACCTTATATGTTATGATATCACAATGGTATGATAACATCACAATAATAATATAACAAAGCAATGCAATTATGACATCACAATACTATCATGACATCACATTTTTATCATATCAAACTCATAATATGACATCACAATCCTATTATGACATCATTGTTCTATGACATCACAATGGAATTTTCACTTCACAGTGACATTATGACTTCAAAATATTATTATATAATCGCAATGTTTTTATGACATCACAATAGTATGGCATCACAGTGCTGTGATGACATCATAATGGTATTATGACATAAACATGGTATGATGACATAAAAATGTTCTCATGATATCCAAATGGTATATGACATCCCAATGGAATGACATCCCAATGCTATTATGACATCACAATGCTTTTATATCTTCATAGTAATATGAAATCTCAATGGTGTTATGACATCCCAATAGTTTATTGGCTTCACAATTGTGTTGTAGGAGATGATTACTATTGGTTTATCTTTTATGAATGCTTGCTATTAATCCTAAACAGCTGTATGAACAATTCACCACACAAATAATGGTTTTATTTAGTTAATTTAGAACACAATGCTGGTCAATATTTACTCCCTCCTAAACTTTCAAGCCCTCATAGTTTCCTAACATTTAGATTTTACTCATTATACTTGCTTTTTATGAAGTCTATTGTTGGTTCATTCTCTCCATGCTATTCCAAGACCTTTCCTCCCTCTCTACTCTTCAAGCTCTGCTCCCTCACCCTCTCTCCTCCCATTCATTTCCTGCACTGTGGCTCCTCTCACAGCTCAATATTGTGTTGCATTATTTTGGTCTGTTTACACAAAATTGAGACAAGATACATAGAATAATTATCATAATGCAATATTCAGATTGAAAGCAGTGAGTGGGGAATAGAAATCAGCATTTCAATCAACAAGGATATAGTGTATATATTTCAAAAGATCATTATACCTACAATATTATGGCAAATCACAATATGATAACATCACAATGCTATTATGATATCACATTGGGTTTATGACTTCAATATGCTATTATGACATCAAAATGCTATGATGATATCACAATGGTATTATTAATTCACATGCTTTTATGACTTCACAATGGTATTATGAGATCACAATACTTTTATGACATCACATTGATATTATGACCACATATGATATGATATTATGACCACACAATGTTATTATGAAAGCACAACCTTATTATGACATTCAATGGTATTATATCATCACAATGGTGTCATGATATCTCAGTGCTCTTTTGATTTCACAATGCTTTTAGGACATCACAGTGCTATTATGATATCATTAGGTATGCTATCACAATGGAATTATAACATTGCAATAATAATGATATAACATAACAATGAAATTAGGGCATCCCAATGCTATCCTGACATCACATGAGTATTATCATATCACAATGGTATTGTGAGATCACAATGCTGTTTTGACAATATCACTGTGGTATTATTTTTTACTTTTAATTATACTTCATTTACTTTGTATCCCTCCTTTGGTTCCTTCCCTTTTTCCCTCCCAATCCTCCCCTTCTTTCCCCTTCTCCACACACTCCCCTCCCCAAGATAGGGAAGGGTTTCATTTTCTTCTTTCTGATCCTAGTCTGTTAGGTCTCATCAGGAGTGGCTGCATCATCTTCCTTTGTTCCTGGTATGGCTGCTTCCCCCTCAGGGGGAGGTGATCAAAGAGCAGGCCAATCAGTTCATGTCAGAAGCAGTCCCTGTTCTCTTTACTATGGAACCCACTTATGGCAATCTTTGGGCAGAATGCAGGGAATCTTATGAAAGGAGTGGGAAATAATATTAAGATCTGGAGAGGACAGGAGGTCCACAAGGAGAGCACCAGAACAAAAATTTGAGCACAAGGGTCTTTTCTGAGACTCACACTCCAACCAAGTAGCATGCATGGAGATAAACTAGAACCCCTGCACAGATGTAGCCCATGGCAGTTCAGTGTCCACAGTGGTATTATTACATCAAAATGTTATAATGACCTCATGATTGTATGTTACATCAATGCTAATATGACATGACAATTTTATGACATCACAATGGTTTTATGAATTCACAATTCTATTATGAAATCACCAAGCTTTTATAACATCATAACATGATTTTGGTATGATATCACACTGAAATTATCACATCAAAATGCTATTATGACCTCAATGTTTTCACTATACAATATTAAGATATCAGAATGCTATGATGACATCACACTTCTATGATGCTATCACAATGCTATGATGACATCACAATGCTATTAAGACATCACAATGGCATCATGATCACTCAGTGCTCTTAAGACATGTTTGTAGTATGGCATCACAATGGAATTTTGACATCCCAATGACATAATGACATTATGACATTACAATGCTATTACGACATCACTATGACATGATTGTGTTATGATATCACAATGGCATTATTACATTACAAAGCTATTATAAATTCATAATGGAGTGACTTTACAGTGATATTAGGAAATCTCAATGCGATCATGAGATCAAAATCCTATTTGAGATCACCATGCTATGTTGACATCACAATGCAATGACAACAACATATCATATATTATCAAAATGAAATTATGACATCACAATGATATAATGACATCACAATGTTATTTTATCATCAAAATGCTTTTTGATATTACAAAGGCATCATGACTTCACAATGGTATTCTGACATCACAATATTATGAGGATATCACAATGGAATTATGACGTTACAAAAATATTATGGCATCACTATGCCATTATGACATCACAATGCAATAATGACATCATATGGTATAATAATTATGACATCACAATCCTATGATGATATCCCAATGCTATTATAAGATCACTCACAATGCTATCTTTACATCAAAATCCTACCTTGACATCACAATGCTATGATGACATCACATTACTATTATTTCTTCACAATGCTTTGATGACATCACATTGTTATTGTGACATATAAATGGAAATATGACACCACAATACTATGATGATATCACACTGCTCTCATGACATCACAAAGGTATTACGATATCACAATGGTCCTATGACACCACAATAGTGTGACATTACAATTCTCTGATAACATCATGTTGGTATTATGACATCACAATAGTATTATGATTTCACCTTGCTATCATGATATCACAATGTACTGATAACATCAAAATGGTATTATTATATCACAATGGTCCTATGACACCAAAATAGTGTGACATTGCAATTCTATGATAACATCATGTTGGTATTATGACATCACAATAGTATTATGATTTCACCTTGCTATCATGATATCACAATGCAATGATAACATCAAAATGGTATTATGATATCACAATGGTATCACATCACAAAGGTATGATGACATAACATTGGAATTATTACATCACAATTTTATTATGCCATCCAATTTTAATGACATCACAATGGTCTCTTGAGTCCCAATGCTATTATGACATCACAATGATATGACATTACAAAGGTTTTAAGACATCATGATGTTATTATTATATCACAATTGTATTATTACATCACATTACTATCAGGACATCCCAATGGTATTGTGACGTCACAATGTTATTATGACCTCACATTAGTATTAAGACATCACAATGATATTATGACACTGAAAATATAAAGAATATGGACTTAAGAAAATGGAGACCAGGGCTGGAGATGCAGCTCAGACGTTAAGAGTATTTTTTTCTCTTATAAATGTCCTTCAATTGGTACTATGTTGTTTTGGAATATATACAATTTACCCTTGTTCATTCAAATGCTGATTTCTGTCCCCTGCTCTCTGATTTCAATTAGGAAACTGCACTGTGATGCTTATTCTACTCATCACCTGTCTTAATTTTGTGTAAACATGGCAAAGAAGGAGGGCCAAGTGGACAGCATGCTTGAGAGAAAGGCTGAGCAGCCCTACATGCCTCAATATGGGCAGCTGAAAGCACAAAACCCAGAGATGACAGTTTCTCTGTCCAAGACCCTTAGTTCAGAAAAAGGATCACATAATTGTTTCAAGTGGTCATTAGTAACATCCAGTGTCCTTAACATGTAACTTTCACATTATCACAGATTCCATTATTATTTGTTAAATGCACAGATAAGTCCCCAGTCAGTGAATTACTTACTGTGAAAATGCTCCATGACCAAGGCAATCTTTGAACAAAAAGCATTTAATTGGGACAGTGCTTATATTTTTATGGAAACTATCCATGATGTCACATCAGCAAGCAGTGATCTTGTCATAGTCCTTCAGCAAAAATGAGATCTTTTCATCTTTAACCACAAGGGGTATTCAGAGAGAGGATGACAGAGAGAAAGAGCTAGAGAAACAGATTTGTAAATAGTGAGATGAAGACCAACAGAAAAAAAAGATATAAATTGACAGAAACTGAGAGACAGACTCCATTCTGTATGCTCACTTTCATTGGAATATAATCCTCAAAGCATACCCTCCTATAATATAACTCCAAAAGGAATTATATTATCTCATAATTCCATATCTCCTAACCCTTCTAGATATTTCCTCATTGGGAATTCCATATATAAATAGATGAGATTCAAGGGGCTATTGAAATTCAAATCACCAAAAAGTGGAAGAAGATGGGGGGGGGGGTTCTAGGCTAAAAGAACTTATTTATTCTGATAGTTTGTAATTCAGTACAATGATGAAAGTTTCCCAGCGACTTCCAAGGTCTAAAAAAGTGGTCTGACAATCTCCTTTGGTGAAAATGTGGAATTTTTCCAGAATGGAGGATTCTTCAGCTAAGAAAATGATATCGTGATATTTACAGGCAACTGGATGGAACCACGAAAAATCATCTTGAGGTTAATTGATTTGTTGGGCCAGACCATTATACAGAAATGCTAAAGCAATTCAGGATGTTGTTATTAAAATATGATGCTCTCTGCCCTCACCTGTGCCATGTTCTTGAACACAGAGGTGCTTCCTTCTGCATCAAATCAGATTGCATATAGAGACTCACAGTCCAATATTATGCACAGAGAAAACTTAAAGCACTCAGCTCCAAAAGACATTTCCCTGAAATTCTCCCTCTCCTAAGAGCTCTGGGAAGCCTGCTGGAGAGGAGACAGGAAGGGTGTCCTGAGTAGTGGGAATTGTTGAAACAAGGAGAACAATGCCCTTAGAATCAGGCCACATAGAAATATGATACAGCCAGCCTTGTTGAGATGTGATAAGGTAGGGTCAGATAGAAGGGGGAGGAGGACCTCCCCTACCAGGGAAATAGAGAAAGGGAATAGCGGTAAAAGACAGAGGGTGGGTGGGACTGGAAGGACAAGAGGGAAAGGGCAGCAGAGGGGATTCAAAGTGAGCAAATCGTAATCAATAAATACATAAGAAAATCTATGATGATGGTGATGAAGGATACATCTCTACATGCTTCTTCTTGTAGGTGGTAACAGAATAGGGAAAGGATGAACTTTGTATCTTTAAGAGATTTGGCACTGAGACTCTGATCATGTTCCAAAGAATATATGAACAATACATACTTCAATTATTGTATTTTAAAGACAAAGAATTTTTATTGTCACACATGGGGACAAATTTGAACCAAGGAGCAATGGAAAAGGAGTGCAATGTATATTATATGAAATTCCCCAAATAATCAATAAAAATAATATGTTCATAACTATTACAATGAGCAATGGAAAAGTAGTATATTATTTGAAATTCCCACAGAAATAATAAAAATAATATGCCGACAACTTTTACAATGACTTTTAACATGGAGAAAATATTTCGCTAAAGGAAGGCTGAGTTTGACTTTGTAAGGCATGCTTTCCAGGAACTCATTATGTAGCAGAGAATCCTAGCCATCAACTGCTGGTTACCCAGCTACCTCAGACATCATGAGGTCAGCTGGCACCTCTGAGTAAGCAGTTTTGGCTCTAACACTATGTTTAGAGGGTTTTTCTGGAGGACCACAGCCAAAAGCACCTCTACTCTTTTGTCCTAGGCAAATAACACTGACCGATTTCTGTTGCGAGCCCGTGGTCTTGCCAGCAAGAATGCACGCGAACAACAGGATCCTTCTGTAGCAAGCTTTATTGCAGTCAAACGATGAAAGGAGGAAGACCCCGAGTCCCCGAAGTGGCGCTGTTTATATAAGCCCTGCTCGCACCAAAGTGGTGTGAGATGACGTATCATCCCCTGATTGGCTGCTCACCCACCACCCCATATGACACCCTGGACTCGGGTCTGAAGACGGTTGCCCAATGGTCATAACGGTCATAACGGTCATGCGCTCTAGGACTTGTTTACCAGTTTAGAAGGGTGGAAGCCAGCGCCATGGCAACCAAACCCTGGCTCTCCACAGATTTCTCCTTCCTGTGGGCTGAATTTTAACAGTAAACCCCAAGAACAGGAGGATTACTCACTGACCACTGTGTAAGACACAGCTGCCGAACTACCCAGGTAAAGCATACAGGGTTGCCAAAACTAGTTTCGAACAGCACCAGCTGACAAATATTTTATTCCCCTCAGCACTCCTTTTACACACACCAATCTTTCTATCTTTCAGTCAAACCAGTCCCAGAAATTGTCTGGTTTCTTTCACTTTTCCCTTCTCTTAAAGACACAATACTCCAGAGAAGTCTAGACCCTGCCACCCTATTGTATCAGGTAGAAAGTGAAGGTACATTTACTGAGTTTTCGAGTAACTACTCAGTTCAAAGTCACAACCTAGGAAATTTCAGATCTGAAAAAACAGTATGAAACCACCTTGCCATTCTCTACATTCCCCTTAATCCCACATCACTTTGAAGCTTCCCTACTTAGGAAGAACTCCAATTAAATAAACATTAAAGTTTCATTTCCCACCTGACATTGTCACAGAGGTAAACAGAATCTGGATAAAGGGATGAGATAGTCTTGTTTCACATGAAAAAGTCACTTGTGCACAGGGTCAGGGATACTGGATACTGAGGAAATTTTCTTTACTCATCTCCATATATACCTCAGGATTCTTTCAGGTGCTGAGAAGCTGTACATGCCTCAATCTGGGTAGGTGAAAGCACACAACCCAGAGATCACAGTTCCTGTGTCCAAAACTCTTAGTTCAGGAAAATCTCACATATTTCTTTTTCTGTTTTTAAATTTTTATTAATTACACTTTATTCACTTTCTCTCCCCCCCATTAACTACTCCCTCCCCCCCTTTCATTCCCACCTTAAATCCCCCTTCTCCATGCATTCCCCTCCTCAAGTCCAATGATAGTGGAGGTCTTCCTATCCTTCCTTTTTTTAAAAAATATTTTTTAAACAATTTCCATGCATGGTCCTTGTTTGGATAAACAGTTTCATAGAAGACCCCTGTGCTCAGATATTTTTGGACCTTGTGGGGCTCCCTGTCCCCTCTAGGTTATACTAATTCCTCCTTCCTTCATATGAATCACTACACTCTTGTTTATCATCTTTAGGCGTACACATTTTAGTATGTTTTTCCTATCTTATAGGTTTGGTACCTACTTATAAGTGAGTATATACCATGTGTCTCTTTCTGCTCCTGGAATTTCTCACTCAGGATGTTTTTTTTTTTTTTTTTCTAGATCCCACTATTTGCCTGCAAAATTCATGATTTCCTTGTTTTTAATTGCTGAGTAGTATTCCATTGAGTGAAAGTACCACAATTTCTGTATCCATTCCTCCGTTGATGGACGTCTAGGTTGTTTCCAGGTTCCGGCTATTTTAAATAAAGCTTCTACAAACATGGTTGAGCAAATGTCCTGTGTACTTGCACATCTTGTGGATATATGCTTAGGAATGGTATAGCTGAATTTTGAAGTAGTACTATTCCTAATTGTCTGAGAAAGCGCCAGATTGATTTCCATAGTGGTTTTTACCAGTTTACATTCCCACCAGCAATGTAGGAGGATTCCAATTTCTCCACAGCCTCTCCAGCATGCATCTTGAGTTTTTGATCTTAGCCATTCTGATGGATGTAAGGTGAAATCATTTTGATTTACATCTCTCTGATGGCTAGGGATGTTGAACATCTCCTTATGTGTTTCTCTGCCATTCTATATTCTTCTACAGAGAATTCTATTTAGCTCCATATCTCATTTTTTTAATTGGGTTGCTTGATTTATTTCCTTTTAACTTCTTTAGTTCTTTATATATTCCGGATATCAGCCCTCTTTCAGATGTTGCGTTGTTGAAGATCCTTTCCCAATCAATAGCCTTTTGTTTGGTTCTGAAGACAGTGTCTTCTGCTTTACAGAAGCTTTTCAGTTTCACGATGTCCCATTTATTGATTGTCTATGATCTACTTGGACTTTAGTTTTCTGCAGGGTGATGAATATGGATCTATTTTCATTTTTTTGAATGTAGACATCCAGTTGGACCAACACCATTTGTTGAAGATGCTGTCTTATTTCGATTGAAATGTTTTGGCTTCTTTGTCAAAAATCAAATATTCATAGTTGTGTTGGTTAATTTCTGGGTCTTCTATTAGGTTCCATTAATCCATCTTTTTGTTTCTATGCCAGTACCAAGCAGTTTTTATTACTATTGCTCTGTAATACAACTTGAGATTAGGTATCCTCTGGTGATACCTCCAGAGGATATGTTGTTGTATAGGATTGTTTCGGAAATCCTGGGTTTTTGTTTCTAAACTTTCTATGAAGTTTAGAATTTTTCTTTCAGGGTCTGTAAAGAATTGTGTTGTTATTTTGATGGAAATTGCATTGAATCTCTAGATTGCTTTTGGCAGGCTGGCCAATTTCACCGTCAATCCTACTGAGCCATGAGCACAGGAGATCTTTTCATCTTCTGATGTCTTTGTTGATTTCTTTCTTCAGAGACTTGAAGTTATTTTCAAACAGGTCTTTCACCTGCTTGATTAGGGTCACCTCAAGGTACTTTATGTTATTACTGGCTGTTGTGAAGGGTGTTGTTTCCCTGATTTATTTCTCGGCCCTTTTGTCTTGGGTATACAAGATGGCTTCTTATTATTTTGCTTTAATTTTGTATCCAGCCACTTTGCTGAAGGTGTTTATCAGCTGTAGGGGGTTCTCTGGTTGACTTTTGGGGGTCACTCATGTATACTATCATATGATTGTGAATAGTAAAACTTTGACTTCTTCCTTTCTGATTTGTATTTCCTGATCGCCCTTACTTGTCTTATTACTGTAGCTAAGACTTCAAGTACTATGTTGAAGAGATATGGAGATAGTGGGCAGCCTTGTCTTGTCCCTGATTTCAGTAGGGTTGATTTAAGTTTCTCTCTATTGAGTTTGATGTTGGCTATAGGCTTGTTGCCTTTACTATGTTTAGATATGTGCCTGGTATCCCTGACCTCTCCAAGACTTTGAACATGAATGGGTTTTAAATTTTGTCAAATGCATTTTTAGCATCCAGGGACATGACCATGTGATTTTTCTAATTCAGTTTGTTTATATGGTGGATTACATTGATGGATTTCTGTATGTTGAACCACCCTTGCATGCCTGGGTAAAGCCTACTTGGTCATGTTGGATCATATCTTTGTGTTCTTCGATTCTGTTTGCAAGGATTTGATTGAGTATATTTGCATCAATGTTCATAAAGAGATGGGTCTGGAGTTTTCTTTTTTTTTTTTTTTTTGGATCTTGGTGTGGTTCAGGTACCAAGGTGACTATGGCTTTATAGAATGAGTTTGGTAATGTTCCTTCTGTTTCTATTTTGTGGAGTAATTTGGAAAGAATTAGCACAAAGAGTTAGCACTTCTTTGAAGGTCTGGTAGAATTCTGAACTGAAACCATCAGGTCCTTGCCATTTTTTTGAAGGGAGGCTTCAATTTCCTTGGGGGATATAGGGCTTTTCAATATCTCTGCCTGGTGTTGACTTAATTTTGGTAAATGGAATCTACCAAGAAAATTGTCCATTTGTTTTAGTTTTTCAAACTTTGTGTCATATAGGCTTTTGCGTTACAACCTAATGATTGTTTGGATTTCCTTAGTGTCTGTAGTTATGCCCCCCTATTCATTTCTGATTTTGCTGATTTGGATAGTTTCTTTCTGCCTTTTAGTTAGTTTGGCTAAGGGTTTGTCTGTCTTGTTGATTTTCTCAAAGAACCAGCTCTTGGTTTCATTGATTCTTTGAATTGTTTTATTTGTTTCTAATTGATTGATTTCAGCCCTGAGTTTGATTATTTCCAGCTCCTCTTGGGTGTTTCTGCTTCTTTTTTTTCCCCTAGGGCTTTCATGTTTGCAATTAACTTGTTTGTGTGAGATGCTACAAATTTCTTCTGAAAGGCACTTAGTGCTATGAATTTTCCTATAAGCACTGCTTTCATTGTGTCCCATAAATTTGGGTATGTCGTGTGTTCATTTTCATTGAATTCTAGGAAGTCTTTAATTTCTTTATTTCATCCTTAACCCAGCTGTCATTTAGTAGCAAGTATTTAAGTTTCCATGTGCATGTAGGCTTTTTGCTATTTCCATTGTTGTTTCAGTCCAGCTTTTGTCCATGGTGGTCAGATAGTATACAGGGGATTATTTCAATCTTCTTGTATCTGTTGAGGCCTGCTTTCTGTAAAACTTTATGGTATATTTTGAAAAAGGTTCCATGAGGTGATGAAGAGAATGAATACTCTTTTGAGTTTGGGTGAAAAGTCCTGTAGACATCTTTTAGGTCCATTTGAATTAGGACATTTTTTAGTGCCTTTATTGCCCTTTTTGGCTTCTGTCTGGATGTTCTGTCCCTTGGTGATAAGGGGTGTTGAAGTATCCTACTATTAAGGTGTTGGGTTCGAAATTTGATTTAAGCTTTAATAATGTTTCATTTACGAATGTAGGTGCTCTTGTATTTGGGGCATAGATGTTCAGAATTGTGATGTCCTCTTGGTGGATTTTTCCTTTGATGAGAATGTTGTGCCCCTCTACAACTTTTTTGATTAGTTTCGGGTGAAAGTCTATTTTATTAGATATCAGGATAGCCACTCCTGCATGTTTTTGCATCCATTTGCTTGAAAAACAATTTTCCAGCACTTTACTCTGAGGTAGTGTTTATCTTTGTTGCATAGGTGTGTTTCTTGGATGCAGCAGAATGTTGCACCCATTCTGTTAGTCTGTGTCTTTTTATTGGAGAGTTGAGTCAATTGATGTTGATAGATAATAATGACCATTGAATGTTATTTCCTATTATTGTGGAGTTGGTGGTGTTATTGTGATTCATTGCTTATTTTCCTTTGATATTTTTTTTGGGGGAAGTTATCTATAAACTATGTTTTCTTGGGTGTAATTGTTTTCATTGGATTGGAATTTTCCTTCTAGTATCTTCTGTAGGGCTTGTTTGCTGTTCAAGTATTGCTTAAATTTAGCTTTGCTTTGGAATATTTTGTTTTCTCCACCTATGTTGATTGACAGATTTGGAGGATATAGTAGTATAGGTTGGCATCTGTGGTTCTTTAAAGACTGCATGATATCTGACCAGGCCTTTTCGGTTTTCATAGTTTCTAAGGAGAAGTCTGGTGTGATTCTAATAGGTCTACCATTGTATGTTACTTGACCTTTTACCCTTGCTGCTTTTAACATTTTTCTTCATTCTGTAGATTAAGCTTTTTGACTATTATGTGGCCTGAGGAGTTTCTTTTCTGGTCTAGTCTATTTGGTCCTCTGTAGGCCTCTTGTATATTTGTGGACATATCTTTCTTTAGGTTGGGAAATTTTTCTTCTATGATTTTCTTGAAAATATATTCTGGACCTTGGAGCCTGGAGTCCTCTTCTTTGTCAATTTCTATTATTCTTAGATTTTGCCTTTTCATGGTGTCCTTGATTTCTTGGATGTTTTGTGTTTGAGATTTTTCTGTTTTTGCTTTTTCTTTGAGAGAAGTATCAATTTCTGGGTGTGTATCTTTAGCACCCGAGATTCTCTCTCCATCTCTTGTATTTTATTAGTGATGCTTACCTTTGTGGTTCCTGACCTTTTCTCCAAGTTCTCCCGCTCCAGGGATTTCTCAGTTTGTGTTTAATTTATTGATTCTAATTCTGTTTTCATGCCTTGCAAAATTTCCTTCATCTGTTTGAATGTGGATTCCTATGTTTCCAAGATGGTCTCTATTTTTTCATTTGTTTCCTCTCTTAATGCCACTACTTTTGCCTCCATTTGTTTGGCTATATTTGCCTGTGTTTCTTTCAGAGCTTCGTTCACTTTTTTTTTTTTTTGTTTCCATTTGGGAGGCCAAACCTTTGAGAGATTTATTCGTTTCCCTTTAACTGTTTTAATTTGTAGGGCTATTTCTCTGAAAGATTAGTTGGTTTCCACTCTATGTGCCTCAAATCACTGGATAATCATAGCTTTAAAATAATTTTCTTATGTTTCTGATGAGTTGGAGTATCCATTAATTTGGGGGGTTGCCGGTGAATTCATGATATCTTGATTCATGTTGATTGTGTTCTTTTGCCAACCCCTGGCCATTTGGTTATCTGTAGTGTTCACTGTTGGCTCCAGAATTCTGCAGATCAGACTGGTCTTTTTCTGGTGTCTGGTGAATTCCTCAGTAAAAGGAGGGAGGTCCAGTGGTTTCAGTGTGTGCATTGGTGATTCAGCTAAACCTGTAGGAGGAAAGTTCACAGGTGCAGAAGGGCAAATCTTTTGTGGCCTGTTAAGACTGCTCCCCCTTCAGGGGATGGTGATCAAAGATCAGTCTAATCAATTCATGTCAAAGACAGTCCCTGTTCTCATTACTATGGAACCCACTTGGACACTGAACTGCCATGTGCTACATCTGTACAGGGGTTCTAGGTTTTCTCCATGCGTGGTGCTTAGTTGGAGTGTGGCCCTCAGGAATGAACCCTCTGCTCATTTTTTTTTCTGTTTCTCTTCATTTTGAGCTCTTGTCCTGTTCAGATCTTACTATTTCCCACTTTTTTATTAGATTTCATGCCCTCTGCCCAATCGTTGACCATAAATCTAAGCATCTGCTTTGATCATCTGCTGGTCACAGCCTTCTTCATTTGAGGAACATCTGAGTTGTTTCCCAGTTTGGGTATTACAAATAAAGCCGCTAAAGACATGGTTGAGCTAATCTGTTTATTGTGTATGGACCCTCCTTTTGAAATACACCTAGGTTGTGGTATAGCTGGATCTTGAGGAAGCATTATTCCTAGTTGTCTGAAAAAGTGCCAGGTATATTTTCAGAGTGGTTGTATAAGGTTACATTCCTACGAGCAGTGGAGGAGGGTTCCCCTTTGTCCACAATCTCTCCAGCATGTGTTGTCACTTGAGTTTTTCATCTTGGCCATTCTGATGGGTATAAGGTGACATCTCTGGTATTTTGATTTGCATTTCCCTGATGGCTAATGGCATTGAGCATTTTTTAAGTATTTCTCTTCCATTCGATATTCCTCTTTTGAGAATTCTCTGTTTAGCTCTATTTCACATATTTTAATTAGATTATTTCATTTGTTGCTTTTCAACTTCTTTAGTTTTTTTTTTTTTTTTTTTTGTACATTCTGGATAATAGCCCCTTGTCACATAGAGGGCTGGTGAAGTTCTTTCCCAATTTGTAGGCATTCTTCTTGTTTGGATGACAGTGTCCTTTGCTTTACAGAAGCTTTTCAGTTTCAAGAGGTCCCATTTACTGATTGTTGCTCTTAGAAGCCTGTGCTGTTGGTGTTCTGTTCAGATAGTTGTCTCCTGTACCAATGAATTCTAGGGACTTTCCTACTTTTTCTTCTAACCTATTTAATGTGTTTGGTTTTATGCTGAGGTCTTTGATCTGCATGGATTTTAGTTCTGTGAAAATATTGGATCTATTTGTATTTTTCTACATGTAGTCATCCAGTTAGACCAGCAACATTTGTTGAAGATGCTACTTTTTTCCATTGTTTGGTTTTGGAACCTTTGTAAAAACTCAGGTGTCCATAAGTGTTGGTTTATTTCTTGTTCTTCAGTATCATGAATTTTTTTTTTTTTTTTTTTTTTTTTTTTTTTACTGTTGCTCTATAGGACAGCTTGAGATCAGGAATGGAGATACCTCCAGATGATCTTTTATTGCATAGGGTTGTTTTAGCAATTCTGGGTTTCTTATTTTTTCTATTTGAAGTTTAGAATTTTTCTTTCAGTTTTTCTGTAAAAAATTGTTTTGGTAATTTGTTGGGAATTGCATTGAATCTATAGATTGCTTTTGGTAAGACAGCCATTATTACAGTGTTAAGCCTTCCAAGCAATGAGCATGGGAGATATTTCCATCTTCTGATATCGTTTTCTAATTCTTCCTTCATAGTCTTGAAATTGTTTACATACAAGACTTAGAGTTGCTTGGTTAAGGTTACACCAAGTCACTTTATGTCTTTTGTGGCTTTGTGAAGGGTGTTGTTTCCCTAATGTCTTTCTCAGCCCTTTTGTCTTTTGTATACAGGAGGGCTACTGATTTTTTTTGAGTTAATTTTCTATCCTGCCAATTTTTCTGAAGGTGTTTGTCAGCAATAGGAGTTCCCTGGTATCACTCAAGTATACTGTCATATCATCTGCAAATAGTGACTTATTTCTTTCTGATTTGTATACCCTTGATATCCTTTAATTGTCTTATTGCTTTCACAAGGACTTCCAGAACTACATTGAAGAGATATGGAGGGAGTGGGAAGCCTTGCCTTGTCCCTGATTTCAGTTTCAGGTTTCTCTCTGTTTAGTTTGACTTTGGCTATAGGCTTGTTATATGTTATATTTACTATGGTTAGATATGTGTCTTGTATGCCTGATCTACATGAATGGATGCATTTTGTCAAATGCATCTAAGGTGATTATCATGTTTTTTTCTTTCATTTTTTTAAATATGGTGGATCACATTGATGTATTTCCATATATAGAACAACCCCTGTATACCTGGTCATAGTGGATGATGTCTTTGATGTGTTCTTGTATTTAGTTTTCAAGTATTTTCTTGAATATTTTGAATATTTTGGAATCAATTTTCATTAGAGAGATTGGCCTGAAATTCTCTTTCTTTGTTGAGTCTTTGTGAGGTTTAGGTACCAAGGTGACTGTGGTTTCATAAAATGAGTTTGGTAGTGATCCATCTGTTTCTATTTTGTGGAATAGTTTGAAGAGAACTTGAGTTAGCTCTTCTTTGAAGGTTTGGTAGAATTCTGCACATCTGGTCCTGTGTTTTTGTTTTTTTTTTTTTTTTTGGGGGGGGATGTTAGACTTTTGATTAGTGCTTCTATTTCCTTAGGGAATATAGGACTATTTAATTGATTTACCTCATCTTTATTCAGCTTTGGTAAGTGGAATTGATCAAGAAAATTGTTCAATCCATTTAGATTTTGTGGCACATAGACTTTTGAAATAAGTCCTAATGATTGGATTTCCTCAGTGCCTGTTGTTATATCCACATTTTCATTTCTTATTTTGGTGATTTGTATGGTGTCTCTCTGCCTTTTAGTTAGTTTGACAAAGGGTTTGTCTATCTTCTTGAATTTCTCAAAGAACCAACTCTTGTTTTCATTGATTCTTTGAATTGTTTTATTTGTTTCTAATTTACTGACTTTGGATGAGTTTATTAATTTCCAGCCGTCTAATCCTTTTTGTGTTTCTGCTTCTTTTTTTTCCCCTAGGGTTTTGAGGTCAGCCATTAAGTTGCTTGAATGAGATGTCTTAAATTTCTTCTTGAAGACACTTAGTAGTATGTATTTTCCTCTTAGCACTGCTTTCATTGTGTCCCATAGTTTAGGTATGTTGTGCCTTCATTTTCATTCTTCCCTGACATAACTGTCATTTGGTAGCAAGTTGTTCAGTTTCCATGTGTGTATAGGATTTTTGCTATTTCTGTTGATGTTGAGGTCCATCTTTATGACATGTTGATCAGATAAAATAAAAGGGAGTATTTCAATCTTCTTGAATCTGGTGACACTCACTTTGTGACCAACCGTATGGTCTATTTTGGAAAAGGTTCCATGAGATGCTGAGAAGAAGGTAAATTCTTCTGTCTTTGGGTGTAAAATTCTGTAAATGTCTGTTAGTTCCATTTGATTGGTGACCTCTGTTAGAGATATTGTTTCATTATTTAATTTCTGTTTTGTTGACCAGTCCTTTGTTGATGGTGGGGTGTTGAAGTCTCCCACTATTAATGTGTGGGGATCTCTGTGTGGTTTAAGTTTTATCAATGTTTCTTTTCCAAAGTGGGTACCCTTGTATTTAGGGCATAGATGTTCAGGATTATGAAGTATTCTTGGTGGAATTTTCCTTTGATGAGTATGAAGAGTCTTTCCCCATGTATTTTGATTAATTTTGGTTGAAAGTCTATATTCTCAGATATTACAATGGTTACTCCTGCTTTCTTTTTGGTTCCATTTGCTTGGAAAGCCATCTTCCAGCTCTTTACACTGAGGTAATGTCTATCTTTGTGACTTAGATCTGTTTCTTGTATGCAAGAGTGATGGGCCTTCTTTACACATCCATTTGATTACTCTGTGTCTTTTTATTGGAGAATTGAGTCCACTCATGTTGTGAGAAACTATTGACCTGTGCCTGTTAGATCATTTCTGTTTGATGTTTGTAGTAAGTTTGTGTGCTTGGTTGCTTTTCGTTTTACTGTAGTGAGGTTAATTATGTCCTGTGTTTTTTTGAAAGTATTTTCCCTTCTAGTGTTTTCTGTAATGCTGGATATCTGTGTAGGTACTGTTAAAATTTGTTTTTGTCATTGAATATCTTGTTTTCTCTGTCTATGAGGACTGAGAGTTTTGCTGGGTATAGTAGCCTAAGATGACATCTGTGTTCTCTTAGGGTCTGCATGATATTCATCCAGGCCCTTCTGGCTTTCATAGTCTCTGTTGAGAAATCAGGTGTGATTCTGATGGGTTTACCCTTATATGTTATTTGGTCTTTTGCCCTTGCAGCTTTTAGTATTTTTTTTCTTCTGTATGTTTACTGTTTTGATTATTATGTGGCAGGAAGATTTTCTTTTCTGGACTAATTTATTGGGTGTTCTGTATACTTCTTGTATTCTTATTGGCCTCTCTTTTAAGTTGGAGAAATTTTCTTCAATGATTTTTTTGAAAATATTTTCTGGGCCTTGGAGGAGTAAATTTTCTTTTTCCTATATTCCTGTTATTCTTCGGTTTTGTCTTTTTATGTTGTCTTGAATGTCTTTGTCAGGAAGTTTTTAAATTTATCATGTTATTTGACAGATACATCGATTTCTTCCATTGTATCTTCCACACCTGAGATTCTTTCTTCCATCTCTTGTAGTATACTGGCTATGTTTACCTCTGTAGTTCCTGTTTTCTTCCCTAAGTTCTTTCTCTCCACAATTTGTTCTTGGGGGTGTGCCAGAGTGCAGCAAGGATGAACTCAGTTGGCAATAATTTTCAGCATTTGCTTTGATAGTTTGCAGGGCAGAGCCTATCATTGTTTTGCCTTCTCTGATGTTCTTCCCCTTTTCTTTTCAGGATGGGGATTGAATGTTTTAGCAAGAGTCCTTCTCTTAATTAGTTTCTGTAGGTGTACAAATTTAAGTAGGTTTATCATATATTATATGTCTATTTAAGTGAATATATAATGTGAATGTCATTTTCTTTCTGGAATAGCTCACTCAGGATTATCCTCACCAGTTCCCACCATTTTTCTGCAAATTTCATGATTTCTTTTAAATTTTTTATTTATTTATTATTTATTACTATTTGTTCACTTTTTCCATTATTTTTTTATTTTTAATTATACTTTATTTACTTTGTATCCCCCGTCTAGTTCCCTTCCTCCTTCCCTCCCAATCGCTTCCTTTCTCCCCCTTCTCCACATATTCCCCTCCCAAGTCCACTGATAGAGTAGGGTTTCTATTTCTTCCTTCTGATCCTAGTCTGTTAGGTCCTTGTTTTTATTGGGTGGGTAGGACTTGGAGCAGAAGAGGCAGAGGCAGCAGAGGAGATACATTGTAAACAAATCATAATAAATAAATACATTAAGAAAGGTGATCAAGTTGATGAGATATAGAGCTCTTCAGGACTGATGTCTTCTTCTTAGTGATGGTACTGTGGTGGGGCAAGGATGAACTCAGTTTTCTTTAAGGAACTTGGCACTGAAACTCTGATCATGTGCCAAAGATTAGATGAACAAAACATACTTCAATTGGTGTATTTAAAGAAAAAATATAGAATGGAACAATGGGTAAGAATTTGAACCTGTGAGTAATGTAAAATGAGTGTATATATATGATGCCAACTTCCCACATGAGCAATAAAAATAATATGGTAACAGCTTTTACAATGACTTGTAACATTGAGAAGAGATGCTGCTAAAGAAGGGCAGAGTTTGACTGTGAAGGTTATACTTTCCAGGAACTCATTATGTAGTAGAGTATCCTAGCCATAAACTAGTCGTTTCCCAGCTCCCTCAGACCCTATGAGTTCAGGAGGCACATCTGAGGAAGCAGTCCTGGCACTAACACTATGTTTAGACTGTTTGTCTGGAGGACCACAGCAGGAACACAGCTGCTCCTGTGTCCTAGGCATATAACATGGCCACATTTCACTGTCCTGGATGCACCAATTTTAAATGTAAACACCAGAACTAGGAGGGTTCCTCACTGACCACTGAGTAGGACATAGTTGCCCATCTAGCTAGGTCAGCCAAGGCAACTCTGCTCATAGAGGTTTGGCAACACTAGTGTGGAATAGAACTAGCTGTCAAATAGTTTATTTCCCATCATTTCTCCTTTTACAATCACAGATTTTCACTTTTTCAACCAAACTAGTCCCAGAAATTGTCTGTATTCTGAAGAAGTCTGGTAAATGGAATTCTTCCTCTTGGTATTGGCAGATATGGGTTTGTCTAAGTTCTATGTCTCAGAGAGTTTTTTTGGTGGTCTCTGCAAGCGGGGTGGTCTGAGTCTGAGAAGTAGATAGCAAGCTCCCTGCAACCTTGGGAACCAGACTGCAAACTTTGTGTAATCATCAGTGAATTCTTCAGTGCCTTGCCACTTGGAAGAGATGTTTTGCTACTGTGAAAAATTTTTGCTTGTACCCTTTTCTTTATAAGTGTTGTTCGCTCACTCAGTAAACTGAGACTTGATCAGGAATCTGTCTTGTCTCCATTCTTCCTGTCTCTGTCCCCCCCATTTACACTCCTTATTTCAGGTGTACCCTTTTCTGTTGGTATAATGTTCTTTTGAGATGTATATACCTTACCCTTGTTCATTAAAATGCTGAATTCTCCCCCCTCCCTCCACTCTCTGGTTTCAGTCCAGATATGGCATTGTGATAAAAAATCTAAAATAAAACAACTAGCTACAATGTTGGGCAAAGCAACGATCCAAAGGACAGGAAAAATGGGTGGAGCCATGGGGCAAAACATGAGTGGGAAAAAAGTGTGAGAGAGATTGGAGAGAGAGCTGGAGGACAAATTTTGGAACTATGTGGAGATGGACTGGAGGTAATATTTCAAAAAAAGCAAATATAATGGGTAAAATCTAAATGTTAGAAAATTATGAGGGCTTGGAGGTTTAGGAGGGAGTAACTATTGACCAGCATTGTGTTCTAGGTTAACTAATAAACCCAGTGTCTTTGTTATGATTTGGTTATACAGCTGTTTAGGATTAACAACAAGCTTTTTTAAAGATAATTATTAGTAAATATTAATCTCACATACAACAAGCCCGAGGATGGGTCAGTTGGCACCAGAACAAGGGACCTTGAAAACGAGGAGCAATATGTGAAAGGCTGGTTTTTGGATCTCTGAATGCATAAGAAAAAAAAATGTGTTTCATGATGACCGCCCATCACAGGAAGGAAGACAAGTTAGGCAGGCAGTGAAATCATGGCTCAAGAGAAATAGCAGGGAGATTTTGATGAGGACTCTAAAGTCAATGCTAATAAAGGCTAGGAATTGGGAGAAATGTCCTTATATCCTTTAGTTTGTAAATAATGTTTGTCCCTGGTTCCCATCTAGAGACTTCGGGGGAGAAGTCTCACAAGCTAAAGAGTTACTTGGGGAAATTAGAGCAGCCAAACAGGCAGAAAAAAGGACTTTTAAGGTTATTGAAAATATTCAAAATAAGCTCATTTAGCTTTGAGTAATTTGAGAGCGGAAAATAATTTAGGATCTAGAGAATGATGATGAAATGAAGTCAGAGGAAGAAACTGCCAAGACTCATAATTCAGACTGTCCTCCTGCACCCTCTGCCCCTGTGGCTTTCCCTGCCACATGTGGACAGAGATATGGGATCACTGAAGGATAATATTACTGTTCTCCAAGAGAAAGTCCACTTAAAAAGGGAATAAGTATTCGTGTATTAGGGAATTAGAGAAATTAAAATTATATAATAATAATAATAATAATAATAATAATAAATTTATTATTTGTACTGGTAAAATTTAAAGTTTGGTTTTCACTTTTAAAATTATAAATGTGCTTTATGATTTCACTTGTTTTAATATTACAAAAACAAGTTTTTTTAATTTTTATTATTAGTTATATTTTATTAACTGTATCCCAGCTGTTTCCTGTTCCCTCATTCCTTCCCAATTGCACCCTCCCTCACTTATCTTCTCCATACTCCTTTCTAAGTCCACTGATTTGGGAGAACCTTCTCCCCTGTCATCTGACCCTGTTTTACCAGGTATCTTCAGGACTGGTTGCAAAGTCCTACTCTGTGGCCTAGCAGGATTGCTTCTCCCTTGGGGATGGGGGGAGTGTCAAAGAGCCTATCCTTGATTTCCTTTCAGAAATAGACACTGTTCCCCTTACTATGGGAAGCTAGTTGGTTACTGAGCTACTTTGGGCTATATCAGAGCAGAGATTCTAGATTTTATCCATACATGATCCTTGGTGGAGTATCAGTCTCATAAAAAGACTTCTCTGCACAGATATATTTGGTCTTGTGTAGCTCCTTTACATTCCATGTCATACTAACTTCCCCTTCTTTCATATGATTCCCTGCACTCTGCCAAATGTTTGGTTATTAGTCTCAGCATCTGCTTTGATACATTGATATGTATTCTTTCAGAGGCCTTCTGCTGTAGTCTCCTGTCCTATTACTTGTTTTCTCCTAAGTTCAATGCACATTCCATTTGACTTTCTAAGTGAGGATTGATCATCTTACCCCAAGTGCTCTTTTGTTTATCTTCTTTAGGTGTATAGATTTCATTATGTTTATCATATCTTAAAGGTCTATATAAGTGAGTATATACCATGGGTGTTTTTCTCCTTCTGGGATACTTCACTCAGAATGATCTTTTATAGAGCCTACCATTTGCCTGAAAATTTCATGATTTCCTTGGATTTGATTGTTGAGTAGTATTTCATTGTGTAAAAATACCACAGTTCTGGATCCATTCCTCTGATGATGGACATCTAGGTTTTTCCCAGGTTCTGAAAATTACAAATAAAGCAACTACAAATATGTTTGTTCAAATGTCCTTCTTGTGTACTTGAGCAAATTTTGGGTATATGCCTAGCAGTGGTATAGCTGGGTCTTGAGGAAACACTATTCCTAGTTGTCTGAGAAAGCACCAGATTGACTTCCAAAGTGGTTGTACCAGTTTACATTCCCACCAGCAATGTAGGAGGGTTCCCCTTTCTATACAATCTCTCCAGAATGTCTTGTCATTTGAGTTTTTGATTTTAGCCATTTTGATGGGTGTAATGAGAAATCGCATTATCATTTTGATTTGCATCTACCAGATGGCTAAGGATGTTGAGCATCTCTTTAAGCGTTTCTCTGCCATTCTATATCCCTCTACAGAGAATTCTCTGTTTAGCTTCGGACACTATTTTTTAATTGGATTACTTGATCTTTTGCTTTTTAACTTCCTTAGTTCTTTATATATTCTAGATATCAGCCCACTGTCAGGTACAAGGTTAGTGAAAATCCTTTCCCAGCCTGTAGGGTGTCATTTTTTCTGATAACAGTGTCTTTTGCTTTACAGAAGCTTTTCGGTTTCATGAGGTCACCTTTATTGACTGTTGATCTTAGAGCCTGTGTTGTTGGTGTTCTGTTCAGGAGGTTGTCTCCTGTGCCACTGAGTTCAAGGATTTTCCCTCTTTTTGTTTTAACTGATTTAGATTATCTGGTTTTATGTTGAGGCCTTTAATCCACTGGGACTTTTGTGTAGGTTGATGAATATGGATCTATTTTCATTTTTCTGCATATAGACATCCCGTGGACCAGCATGATTTGTTGAAGATGTTGTCAGTTTTGCATTGAATGGTTTTGGCTTCTTTGTCAAAAATCAAATTTTCATAGGTGTGTGGGTTTATTTCTGGGTCTTCTCTTCAGTTCCATTGATCCTTCTTTCTGTTTCTATTCCAATACCAAGCAGTTTTTATTACTATTGCTCTGTAGTACTTTTTGAGACCAGGGATGGAGATACCTCCAGATGATCTGTTGTTGTACAGGATTGTTGTGGAGATTCCGGGTTTTTTGTTTCTCTATATGAAGCTGAGAATCTTTCTTTTAAGTTCTGTAAAGAACTGAGTTGGTATTTTCATGGGAATTGCATAGAATCTATAGATTGCTTTTGGCAGTATGGCCATTTTCACAATGTTAATCCTACCAATCCATGAGCACGGGAGATCTTTCCATCTTCTGATATCTTCTTAGATTTCTTTCTTCAGAGACTTAGAGTTTTTCTCAAACAGGTCTTTCACTTGCTTGGTTAGAGTCACCCCAAGATACTTCATATTAGTAGTAGCTATCGTGAAGGGTGTTTTTTCCCTGATTTATTTCTCAGCACTTTTGTCTTTGGTATACAGGAGGGCTTCTGATTTTTTTGAATTGATTTTGTATCCTGCCACATGTGCTGAGGTTGTTTATCAGCTGGAGGAGATCTCTGAATTTTGGGTTTCTGATGTATACTATCATATAATCAGTGAATATTGACACTTTGACCTCTTCCTTTCCAAATTGTATCCCCTTGATTGCCTTTAGTTGTCTTACTGCTTTAGCTAGGACTTCAAGTTCAATGTTGAAGAGATATGGAAAGAGTGGGCAGCCTTTTCTTGTCCCTGATTTCAGTGGGATTGATTTAATTTTCTCTCTACTGAGTTTGATGTTGGTTATAGGCTTGCTGTATATTGCCCTTATTATGTTGAGGTAAGTGCCCTGTGTCCAAGATGTCCCTAAGACTTTATACATGATTGGGTGTTGGACTATGTCAAATGCTTATTTGGGATCTAAGAATATGATCATGTGGTTTTTCTCTTTCAGTTTGCTTATGTGGTGGATTACATTGATGGATTTCCACATGTTGAACCTCACTTTCGTGCTTGAGATGAAGCCAATGTGGTCATGGTGGATGATATCTTTGATGTGTTCTTGGATTATGTTTGCTTGGATTTTATTGAGTATTTTTGAATCACTGTTCATAAGAGAGATTGGTCTGATGTTCTCTTTTTTGTTGGGTCTTTGTGTGGTTTAGGTATCAAGGTGACTGTGGCTTCATAGAATGAGTTTAGTAATGTTCCTTCTGTTTCTATTTTATGGAATAGTTTGGAGAGAATTGCAGTTATCACTTCCTTGAAGGTCTGGTAGAATTTTGCACTGAATCCATCTGGCCCAGGGCTTTTTTGGAAGGGAGAATGTTGATGACTGCTTCTATTTCCTTGGGAGATATAAGAGTATTCAATCTTTCTACCTGATCTTGACTTAATTTTCTTAGATGGACCCTTTCTACAAAATTGTCCATTTCTTTTAGATTTTTGAATTTTGTGGCATATAGTATTTTGCAGTAAGACCTAATGATTGTTTGGATTTCCTCACTGTCTGTAGTTATGTCCCCATATTCATTTCTGGTTTTGCTGATTTGGAGAGTTTTTCTCTGCCTTTTAGTCAGTTTGGCTAAAAGTTTGTCTATTTTGTTGATTTTCTCAAAGAACCAGCTCTTGGTTTCATTTATTATTTGAATAGTTTTATTTATTTCTAATTGATTGATTTCAGCTCTGAGTTTGATTATTTCCAGCCATATGCTCCTCTTTGATGTATTTGCTTCTTTTTTTTTTTCCCTAGGGCTTTCAGGTTGGCCTTTAAGTTGCTTGAATGAGATGTCACAACTTTCTTCTTCAAGGCAGTTAGTGCTATGAATTTTCCTCTTAGCACTTCTTTCATTGTGTACCATAAATTAGGGTATGTTGTACCTTCATCTTCATTGAATTCTAGTAAGTCTTTAATTTCTTTCTTTCTTTTTCTTCCTTATCCCAGCTGTCATTGAGTAGCAAGTTGTTCATTTCCCATTTGTTTGTAGGCTTCTTTTTTAATTCCATTGTTGTTGAGGTCCAGCTTTAATCCATGTTGTTCAGATACAATACAGCAGATTATTTAAATCACTTTCTATTTGTTAAGGCTTGCTTTGTGACTGACTATATGGTCTATTTTGTAGAAGGTTCCATGAGGTGCTGAAAAGAAGTTATACTCTTTTGAGTTTGGGTGGTAAGTTCTGTAGACATCTATTAGGTCCATTTGTTTTAGGACCCCTGTAAGTGCCTTTATTTCTTTATTATGATTCTGTCTAAATAATCTGTCCCTTCGTGAAAGTGTGGTGTTGTAGTCTCCCACTATTAATGGGTTGGGATCAATGTGTGATTTGAGTTTTAATAATGTTTCCTTTATTAATATACATGCTGTTATATTTGGGACATAGATGTTCAGAATTGTGATGTCCTCTGGTTTGCTTTATTCTTTAATGATAATGTAGTGCCCTTCCACATCTTATTTGATTAATTTTGATTGAAAGTCTATTTTATTAGATATTGGGATAGCTACCCCATATTGTTTTCTGGGTCCATTTGCTTGAAAGTATTTTTATAGCCCTTTCCTCTGAAGTAGCTTATGTCTTTGTGGCAGAGATGCATTTCTTGGATGCAACAGAGTGTTGGATCCCTGTTACCACACCCATTCTTTTAATCTGTGTCTTTTTATTGGAGAGTTTAGTCCATTGATTTTAATATATGATAGTGACCTGTGAATGTTAGATCCTTTTATATTGTAGTGAGTTGTTTTACTTTGTTTCATTGCTGATTTTCTTTTAATATTTGTTGGGATATTATCTGTATGCTGTGTTCTTGGGTGAAGTTGTTTTCATTCGATTGGAATTTTCCTTCTAGTATCTCCTGTAGGGCTGTTTTGCTGTATAGATATTGCATAAATTTAGTTTTGTCATGGAATATTTTGATTTCTCCATCTATATTAAAAGCTTTTCTGGGTATAGTAGGCTGGGTTGGCATCTATGGTCTCTTAGAGTCTGCATGACACCTGCCCAGGCCCTCTGGCTTTCATAGTTTCCGATGAGAAGTTCGGTGTGATTTTCATAGGTTTATCTTTATATGTTACTTGGCCTTTTTCCCTTGCTGTTTTAATATCTTTTCTTTGATCCGTAGATTTAGTGTTTTGACTATGATGTAATGTGATGTATTTCTTTTGTAGTCTAGTCTATTTGGTGATCTGTAGGCAACTTGTATACTTATGAACATCTCTTTCTTTAAGTTGGGAAGTTTTTCTTCTATGATTTTCTTGAAAATATTTTTCTGGACCTTGGAGTCTTAAATCTTCATTTTCATTGATTCCTATTATTCTTAGATGTCATCTTTTCATGGCATCCTTGATTTCTTGGATATTTTGTGCTTGGGGCTTTTCTAATTTTACTTTTCCTTTGAGAGAAATATCAGATTCTGTGAGTGTATCTTCAGCTCAAGATTCGCTCTTCCATCTCTTGTATTCTTTTGGTGATGCTTAACTTTGTGTTTCCTGATCTTTTCTGCAAGTTCTCCTGCTGCAGAGTTTTCTCAGTTTTTGTTTTCTTTATTGATTCTAATTCTGTTTGCATGTCTTGCACCATTTCCTTCATCTGTTTGAATGTGGATTCTTGTCTTTCTATGATGGTCTTTATTTTTTGTTTATTTCTTCTCTATATGCCTCTAATTGTATCCTTGCTTGTGCCTCTATTTGTTTGGTTATATTTGCCTGTGTTTCATTAAGAATTTTGCCTATTTTCTCTTTCTTTGCAACCAATTGACTGGTCAAATTTTTGACAAATTTGTTCATTTCCTTTGTAACTCTCTGAATTTGCATGACTATTGATCTGAGAGAATTGTTTCCTCTTTATGAACCTCAAATAATTGGGTAAGCATAGCTTTAAAGTCATTTTTCTGTGCTTCTGATGAATTGGAGTATCCATCAATTTGGGGGTTGCACAGCTGTCTCAGAGCTGGATCTGAGATTCTCAGCTCAGAGCTTATGGCCTCAGGTTTGTAGCTGCTGAGGTGGAGCTCCTAGCCCCTTAGCAGCATCTGCCAGCAATACAGGCCTTGGAGTTCCAGACCTGCAGCACCATCTTCCCAGGGTCAGGTCTGCTAGCTACCATAATGGCTCCGCAGGGTCTTTCAGCCACTGACTGTACTGCCCACCCAAACCCTCACTGACAGATAATACCCTGTATACCAATAACTTCTCCTTTTATATACACTGATCATTTTCTGTTTCACCCAAACTAGTCCCAGGAATTGTCTTGTTTCCTTCTCATTTTCCTTCTCTTCAGACTCAATAACCCAAGTAACCGGAGACCCTGCCAGTGTATTATATCACTTAGAATGTGAAGGTATTTAGTGAGTACCTGAATAACAGCTCAGTTCAAAGTCACAACCTAGGAAATTTCAGGTCCAAGACCACAATAGAAGATTACCTTGTCATTTTGGAACATTACCCATAATCCCTCCTGGAGTTGAAACTTCTCTATTTAGGAAGCTGTCCTAATAAATAAACATTAGAGTTTCCTTTCTTACCTGATATTGTCACAGAGGTAAACAGGAGTAAAGGCATGGGATCTGTCTAAAGGGATGAGATAATGGCTTTTTGGGTGTCACAAAAAAGTCAGTTATGCACAGGATCAGAGATACTGTACACTGAGGAAAGTTTGGTTACTCAGCTACACGGAAACCTCAAGATTCTCTCAGGTGCTGATTACATGAGAGGAAAAATGATGTCATGCAAGAGGTGAAATCCAATAAAAGTTTCAGGAGCCAGTTATTAAAAGAGCCATATAGACAGCATGCTTGATAGAAAGGCTGAGCATCCCTACATTCCTCAATCTGTGCAGCTGAAATCACACAACCCAGAGATATAAGTTCCTGTGTTCAAGACTCTTAGTTCAGCAAAAGTGTCACATATTTCTTTCAAGTGGTCATTAATAAAGTCATATGTCATGAGAGTTTCACATTAACCCAGATTCCATTATTAGTTGTTAAATGCATAGATAAGTCCTCAGTTAGTGAATTTCTTATTAGGAGGTCTCCTAATAGTTGGGGATATAGTTCCAATAGACCATCTATTTTGACCAAACAGGTCTTACACTAGGTATATTGAGTGGCATTAAATTGAGTTGTGGGGCCAGGTTATCCTATGGAAATTTTCAGGCAAACCATGTTGTTTTTATTAAGATATGTTGCTCTGTGCCCTCAATTTATAGATGAGTGCCATGTTCTTGGATCCACAGAGATGCTTCCTTCTGCATCAAATGGGATTAAATACAGAGACCCACAGTCTGATACGATGAAGAAAGAGAGACCTTAAAACACCCAGCTTGAAATGGCATTTCTCTATTATATTCTCTCTCTGTTCAGAGCTCTGGGAAGCCTGCAGAAAAGGAGGCATATAGAGTATCCTAAATAATGGTAATTGAGGACACAAGGGGAACAATGCCCTGAGATTCAGGCCACAGAAGATGATGATGAAGCCAGCTCTGATGTGCCCTTTAAGCTGGGGTAAGATAGAAGGGGGAAGAGGAGCACCTTTATCTGGATAATAGAGAAAGGCATTGGGGTAGAAGAAGGACAATGGGTGTGACTGTAAGGAGAAGACTGAGGGGGCAGTAGAGGGAATACAAAGTAAACAAATCATAATAAATACATAAGAAAAACTCTGATCAAGGGCATGAAGTAGAGAGCTCTTCAGGACTGATGGCTTCTTCAGTGTGGTTCCAGGGTGTGACAAAGATGATCTCAGTTTTCTTTAACGGATTTGGTGCTGAGACTCTGACCATGTTCCTCACTGACCATAGAGTAGGACACAGCTTGCTTGAGAGAAAGGCTGATCAACCATACACTCCTCATTCTGGGCAGCTGAAAGCACTAAACCCAGAGATGACAGTTCCTGTGTCCAAGACTCTTAGTTCAGGACTAATTGTCACATATTTCTTTCAAGAGGTCATTCATAAAATCACCTGGTATGTCAGCAGATTGGAATTTTGTCACAATGCTCTTATGACATCACAATATGGTTATGACCGCAATATGCTTTCATGACATCACATTAACATTATGACATTACAATGAAATCATGACATCACAATGCTATTATGTTATCACAATGATTACATGACCCCATATGTTATATATCACAATTGAATTATAACATCAGAATAATAAAATATTATTTTATAATAATAAAATATTATATTATGACATCACAATGCTATGATGACATCACAACATTGTCCTCATCACAGTGTTATTATATATCATAGTTCTATTATGGCATCATTGTGGTATGACATCACAATGGAATTTTGACTTCAGAGTGGCATTATGACCTCAAAATACTATTACATCATTACAATGCTTTTAAGACATCCCAATGATAGCATGGTATCACAATGGTATTATGACATCACAATAGTATGACATCACAATGCTATGGTGACATTCCAATGGTATTATGATATCATCATGGTATGATGACATAAAAATGTTATCATGATATCCCAATTTATTATTACATAACAATGCAATATGACATAACAATTCTATTATATCTTCACAATGATATGAAATTACAATGGTGTTATGACATCACAATGGTATAATGGATTCACAATGGTATAATGAATTCACAATGGTATATTGTAGGTGAAGATTAATATTTACTATTGTTTTATATTTTATTAATGCTTGCTCTTAATCTTTAATAGCTGTATATTCATTTCACCACACAGAGATTGTATTTATTTAGTTAACTTAGAACACAATGCTGGTCAAAATTATTCCCTCCTAAACCTTCCAGCCCTCATATTTTCCTAACAATAAAATTTTACCCAATTTGCTGACTTTGTGAAGTCTTTGATCTTATTTATTCTTTCCACTGTGTTCTAAGATCTCTCCTTCTGCTCTGCTCTCCAAGTTCTGCTCCCTTTCCCTATTTCTTCCCACTCATTTTCTGCCCTCTGGCACCTCCCATCACTCAACATTGTGCCTAGTTGCTTTATTTTGTACTTTTTACACAGTTGAGACAGGATGCTTAGAATAATTATCACAATGTAATATCTGGATTGAAAAAAGAAAGTGAGGGGTAAAAATAAGCATTTGAATGAACAAGGACAAGGTGTATACATTTCAAAAGAACATTTTAACAACAGTGTTATGACAAAATCACAATTCTTTTATGACATTACAATTGGGTTATGACCTCAATATGCTATTATGACATCACATTGATATTATTACTAAAAAATGCTATCATGACATCACAATGGTATTATTAATTCACAATGCTATTATGACAATTCAATGATATTATAATATCACAAGTACATTATGACATCACAACTTTATTATGACATCTCAGTTGTATCACATAATCACAATTGTGTCATGACATCTCAGTGCTATCAAGATATCACAACATTATTTTAACACCTTAATGGTATTATGTCATCAAAATGGTGTCATGATATCTCAGTGCTATTATGACATTACTATAGTAGTATGACAAAAATGGTGTCATGATAGTCTAATGTTATTATGACATCACAATCCTATTATGACTTCAATTGTTATTAGGATATCATAGTGGAATTTTGACATCACATTTTCATTATGATCTCAAAATGCAACTATGATATCACAATACTTTTATGATATCTCAATTATATTATATCACAATTATATTATGACTTCACAATGTTATTATAATCACAAAATTCTATTATGAATTCATAATGGCATTACGACATGATTGGAGTATGACATCCCAATGGATTTTTTATATCAAAAATGCTATTATGACTTCACTGTGGTACGATTTCGCAAAGATATTAGGATGCTATGATGACATCTATTATGACATCACAAAGGCATCATGACTTCCCAGTGCTATTATGACATAGCAATAGTATTATGATTTCACAGTTATTATGACATCACCAAGATATTAAGACATCACAATGTTATTAACATATGATTATAGTAGTATGAACTCAAAAGTCTATTATGACATCACAATGCTGTTATGACATCACAACAGTATTATGAAATCACAATGCTATTATGACCACACAATGGTATTATGACATCAAGACACTATTATGACATCACAGTGTGATGATGACATCCCAATGCTATTATGTCATCACAAAGCTATACAACATAACAATGGTATGACCTCTCAATGCTATTATGACATTATAATGCTATTTCGACATCACAATGGTTATATGACTTCACAATGCTACTATGACATTACACTAGTATTATGACATCCCACAGGTATTATGATTTCACAATGCTATTATGACATCATAAGGTTATGATCATATCACAATACTATTACAAAATGATTGTGTTATGACATCACAATGGTTTTATTACATTATATCAATACCATGAGAACCCAATGGTTTTATGATTTCACAATGGTATTATGACCTTACATTAGTATTATTACATCCCAATGGAATTATGATTTAACCATATTATTATAACATCACAAAGTTATTATGATTTGATACAATGGTATTATTACATTACATCAATATCATGACAACCCAATGGTTTTATGATTTCATAATGGTATTATGACCTTACATTAGTATTATTATATCCCAATGGAATTATGATTTAACCATATTATTATAACATCACAAAGTTATTATGATTTGACAGTGCTATTATGACACCAAAAATTTAAGGAATATGAAATAAAAAAAAAAATTGAGACCAGAGCTGGAGAGGTGGTTCAGAGATTAAGAGTATTGGTTTCTGTTACAGATGTTCTTCAATTTGCAGTAACCACACTGTGGCTCACAACCATCTATAATGAGATCTGGTGCCCTTTCAAGATACCGGCAGAACACTGTATATGTATACAGTGTTATATATATTTTTATATATGTCTAAAATAAATAGGAAAATAAATTGTTGTTACAAAGTTCTCTGGGAATGTGTACAATTTACCCTTGTTATTTCAAATGTTGATTTCTGTCCCCTACTCTCTGGTTTCAATCCTGAAATTGCACTGTGATGTATCACCTTACTGAAGTTTGTTTAAACAAGCCACCAATTGTTTTCTGTATTTTCAATAAAACAACCCCGTACAATGCAGAGGAATGGAGATGGTCCTGACCCATTGCAGGAGTAAGAGGAAACTCAGAGGCAGGCAAGGAGGAGTGGAGAATCAGGAGAAGTCTTGGAACCACATGGAGAGATGGACCATACATAAGGTATTATTAAAGCACATATAATGACTGAAATCTGAATGGTAGGTATCTATGAAGTGCTGGAGGTTTAGGATGGAACAACTATTGCCCAGCATTGTGTTCTAGATTAATTAATTAAATAAATCCCAGTCTGTGTGTAGTGATTGGTGTATACAGCCGGTTTAGGAATAACTGCTGCTTAAACAAAAGATATTACAATAGTAACTATTAATAAGTATCAACGAATGACACCCAGCTAATCTAAATGTACAATAAATGGCCACCAACTAATCTAAATTTCCATACCCTTTAAATCATATTCTTACATAATTTGGTGGGGCAAATAAGCTTGCAGTAATACAACCCCAATAACCCAAATTAAAATTAAGAACTCCCAGGTCAACTACTGTCACTTTAAGAGAGAATCTTAAACAGGCCCAGGAGCAAAAGAAGGCCTATTTTGGACAGACCTGAGACTTAACATAACAAAACTGGCTGCTACTACATTCTAACAGGAGGCTACACAAGTATGGCTTCCTTAAAATGTGGCTGGCTTAGCTCAGCTAAACTCAGCAGCCATGTCTGGAAAGAAAGGATGTGGAGGCACACAGACCTCTAGACAGAGCTTGGCCTAAAACTGTATCTAAAGAAAAAAAAAAAAAAAGCCATGACAGAGGGTGTTTTAATATACTTTGGCTTTGTTTTGGTTGTCATAGGCATGGATCTGGTTGCAATATATTTAATGGTGGTGAATCTTCTGAAGGACTTCTCCAAGAAAGCACAAGGAGAAAATGGGGAAAACAACCAAGTAATGGAATATTAAGTTACAAAAAATAGAAAGGGCACTCTTCCGAATTAAAAAAAAAAATGATTAATAAAGGCTAAAATTCAAATCTCTCAGGGTGCAAGATACTTGTCAACTCTTGCTGGTAAGGGTCCACCAAATCACTAAAACTTAATAAATTCCAAAAAATGACCAACTGGGCTTTGCTTGTTACAACATAACAACTGACCCAAAACTTAAAATTTTCTTGTCTCTTTGCTTAATTTCCTTTAAAGGCTTAAAGTTACAATTATATTGATTGGAGAAAAAATATTTGAACAAGTTGATGAAGGCACATTCCTTTAATCCCAAGACAAAGTAAAAAGAAACAGACAGATATGTGAGTCTCTGATCAGCCAGATTTTATAATAAAAGCCAGGATGGCAGCTGCTCATGTTTAGCCACTTGCAGAGATAGTCTAAGTTTCAAAATGACAAAATTTTCCTGAAGGTTACCATGTAAGTTCTCTTTTCTTTTCTTTTTTTTTTTCTTTAATTTTTTTCTTATCAGTTACATTTAATTAACTATGTATCCCAGTCTTGTCCTGCTTCCTCATTCCCTCCCAAACCCACCCTTTCTCCCTCATCTCCACGGTGCCCCTTTCCAAGTCCACTGATAGGGGGGACCTCCACCCTATTCATCCAATCCTGTTTTATCAGGTATCTTCAGGACTGGCTGCAAAGCCCTCCTCAGTGGCCTAATAGGACTGCTCCTCTCTTGGGCGGTGGGGAGGTCAAAGAGCCAGTCATTGAGTTCCTGTTAGAAACAATCCTTGTTCTGCTCCCTATGGGAAACCAATTGGTTACTGAGCTACCACAGGTTACATCTGAGCAGAGGTTCTAGGATATATCCATACATGGTCCTTGGTTGAATGTCAGTCCCAGAAAAGACCCTGTGCTCAGATATATTTATAATAGCCCTCACCTGGAAACAACTCAGATGTCCGTCAAGGGAGGAATGGGTACAGTAATTGTGGTATTTTTACACAATGGAATACTACTCAGCAATCAAAAAGGAGGAAATCATGAAATTTGCAGGCAAATGGTGGGATCTAGAAAAGATCATTCTGAGTGAAATATCCCAGAAGGAGAAAGAGAAACACTGTATATACTCACTTACATAGACCTAGAAGATATGATAAACATAATGAAATCTATATACCTAAAAAAGGTAACCAAGAGAGAAGACATGGGTTAGTATGATCAATCCTTGTTTAGAAAGACAGATGGGATGTGCATTGAATGTATGACAGGAGTCTACTGAGCGCATCTGAAAGACTCTAACTAGCAGTGTTTTCAAAGCAGATACAAAGACTCATGACCAAACCTTAGGCAGAGTACAGGGAATCATATGAAAGAAGGGGAGTTAGAATGATGGGGAAAGGATAGGAGATCCATAAGGACCAAATATATCTGAGCACAAGTTCTCTTTTTTGAATCAATGTTATAAATTTTATTTCATTACTTCTTTTTTTTCTCTTTTTCCCTCTACTTTTTTTTTTAATTTTTCATCACTTACACTTTATTTATTCTGCATCCCCCCATAAGCCCCTCCCTCCCCCCTCCCAATCCCACCCTCCCTCCTCCCTCTGCATGCATGCCACTCCCCAAGTCCACTGATAGGGGAGGTTCTCCTTTCCTTTCTGATCTTAGTCTATCAGTTCACATCAAAAGTGCCTGCATTGTCCTCTACTATGGCCTGGTAAGGCTGCTTCCTGCCAGAGGGAGGTGATCAAAGAGCAGGCCAATCAGATTATGTCAGAGGCAGTCCCTCTTCACATTACTATGAAACCCAATTGGACTCTGAACTGCCCTGGGATACATCTGTGCAGGGGTTCTGGGTTATCACTATGAATAGTCCTTGGTTGGAGTATGAGTCTATGGGAAGTTCCCTGTGTTCAAATTTTCCTGTTCTGTTGCTCTCCTTGTGGAGACCCTGTCCTCTCCAGCTCTTACTATTTCCCAGTTCTTACATAAAATTCCATTCACTCTGCCCAACAGTTGCCCATCAGGCTCAGCATCTGCATTGATAGTCTGTAGGGCAGAGGCTTTCAGACGCCCTCTGTGGTAGGTTCCTAGGTTGTTTCCTGTTTTCTTCTTCTTCTGATGTCCATCCTCTTTGCCTTTCCAGATGGGGATTGGACATTTTAGTTAGGGTCCTCTCTCTTGCTTAGTTTCTTTAGATGCACAGGTTTCAGTGGGTTTGTCCTATATTGTATGTCTATATGAGTGAGTATATACCATGTGTGTCTTTTTGCTTCTGGGACAACTCACTCAGGATGATTCTTTCCAGATCCCACCATTTACCTGCAAATTTCATGATTTCCTTATTTTTCATTGCTGAGTAATATTCCATTGTGTAGATGTACCACAATTTCTGCATCCATTCTTCAGTTGAGGGGCATCTGGGTTGTTTCCAGCTTCTGGCTATGACAAATAAAGCTGCTAAAACATGGTTGAGCAAATGTCCTTTTTGTGTACTTGAGGCTCTTTTGGATATATGCCCAGGAGTGGTATGGCTGGATCTTGAGGAAGCGCTATTCCTAGTTGTCTGAGAAAGCACCAGATTGATTTCCAGAGTGGTTGTACAAGTTTACATTCCCAGCAGCAGTAGAGAAGGGTTCTCCTTTCTCCACAACATATCCAACATGTGTTGTCACTTGAGTTTTTGATCTTGGCCATTTTCATGGGTGTAAGGTGAAATCTCAGGGTTGTTTTGATTTGCATTTCCCTAATGGCTAGTGAGGTTGAGCATTTCTTTAAGTGCTTCTCTGCTATTCGGTACTCCTCTACAGAGAATTCTCTGTTTAGCTCTGTTCCCCATTTTTTAAGTGGATTACTTGGTTTGTTGCTTTTCAGTTTCTTTAGTTCTTTATATATACTGGATATATATATATATATATATATATATATATATATATATATATATATACTATATCATACTATGTCCTCTGTCAGATAAAGGGTAGGTGAAGATTGTTTCCCAATCTGTAGGCAGTCACTTTGTTTTGATGATGGTGTCCTTTTGCTTTGCAGAAGCTTTTCAGTTTCATGAGGTCCCATTTATTGATTGTTGCTCTTAGAGCCTGTGCTGTTGGTGTTCTGTTCAGGAAGTTTTCTCCTGTAACAATGAGTCCTAGGGTATTTCCCACTTTTTTTCAAGCCGTTTTAATGTGTCTGGTTTTATGTTGAGGTCTTTGATCCACTTGGACTTCAGTTTTGTGCAGGGTGATAAGTATGGATCTATTTGCATTTTTCTACATGTAGACATCCAGTTGGACCAGCACCATTTGTTGAAGATGCTATCTTTTTTCCATTGAATAGTTTTGGCGTCTTTGTCAAAGATCAGGTGTCCATAAGTGTGTGGGTTTATTTCTGGGTCATTTGTTTGGTTCCATTGATCCACCATTCTGTTTTTATGCCAGTACCATGCAGTTTTTAAAACTGTTGCTCTATAGTACAACTTAAGATCAGGGATGGAGATACCTCCAGAAGATCTTTTATTGTAGAGGATTGTTTTAGCAATTCTGGGTTTCTTGTTATTCCATATGAAGTTGAGAATTTTTCCTTCCAGATCTATAAAGAATTGTGTTGGTAATTTGATGGGCATTGCATTGAATCTGTAGATTGCTTTTGGCAAAATGGCCATTTTTACTATGTTAATCTTGCCAAGCCATGAGCATGGGAGATCTTTCCATCTTCTCATATCTTCTTCTAATTCTTTCTTCAGAGATTTGAAATTTTTTTCATACAAGTCTTTGACTTCCTTGGTTAGGGTTACTCGGAAGTAATTTATGTCATTTGTGGCTATTGTGAAGGGTGTTGTTTCCCTTATTTCTTTCTCAACCCTTTTTCCTTTTGTGTAGAGGAGGGCTACTGAATTTTTTGAGTTTATTTTATATCTGGCCACTTTGCTGAAGGTGTTTATCAGCTGTAAGAGTTCCCTGGTAGAGTTTTTGGGGTCACTCACATATACTATATCATCTGCAAATAGTGACAATTTGAGTTATTCCTTTCTAATTTTTATCCCCTTGATCTCCTTCAACTGTCTTATTGCTCTAGCAAGGACTTCCAAAACTATGTTGAAGAGATATGGAGAGAGTGGGCATCCTTGTCTTGTCCCTGATTACTGTGGGATTGCTTTAAGTTTCTCTCCTTTCAGTTTAATGTTGGCTATAGGCTTGCTGTATATCGCCTTTACTATGTTTAGATATGTGCTTTGTATACCTGATCTCTCTAACACTTTAAACATGAATGGATGTTGGATTTTGTCAAATACTTTTTCAGCATCTAGGGAGATTATCATGTGTTTGTTTATCTCTCAGGTTGTTAATAATGTGGATCACATTGATGGATTTCCGTATATTGAACCACCCCTGCATACCTGGGATGAAGCCTACTTGGTCATACTGGATAATATCTTTGATATGTTCTTAGATTCAGTTTGCAAATATTTTATTAAGTATTTTTGCATCAATGTTCATAAGGGAGATTGGCCTGAAATTCTCTTTTTTTGTTGAGTCTTTGTGAGGTTTAGGTACCAAGGTGACTGTGGCTTCATAGAATGAGTTTGGTAATGTTCCTTCTGTTTCTGTTTTGTGGAATAGTTTGAAGAGAATTTGTGTTAGCTCTTCTTTGAAGTTCTGGTAGAATTCTGGGCTGAAGCCATCTGGTCCTGGGCTTTTTTTTTTTTGGATGGGAGACTTTTGATGACTGCTTCTATTTCTTTGGGACATATCGGACTATTTAGTTGATTTACCTGGTCCTGATTCAGCTTTGGTAAGTCAAATCGATCAAGAAGATTGTCCATTTCATTTAGATTTTCAATTTTTGTGGCATATAGACTTTTGAAGTAAGTCCCAATGATTGTTTGGATTTCCTCAGTGTCTGTAGTTATATCCCCCTTTTCATTTCTTATTTTGTTGATTTGGGTGGTGTCTCTCTGCCTTTTAGTTAGCTTGGCTAAGGGTTTGTCAATCTTGTTGATTTTCTCAAAGAACCAGCTCTTGGTTTCATTGATTCTTTGAATTGTTTTATTTGTTTCCAATTGATTGATTTCAGCCCTGAGTTTGATTATTTCCAGCCATCTACTACTTCTTCGTGTGTCTGGTTCTTGTTTTTGTAGGGTTTTTAAGTGAGCCATTAAGGTGCTTGAATGAGCTGTCTCGAATTTCTTCTTGAAGGCACTTAGTGCTATGAACTTTCCTCTTAGCACTGCTTTCATTGTGTCCCATAAGTTTGGGTATGTTGTGTCTTCATTTTCATTGATTTCTAGAAAGACTTTAATTTCTTTCTTTATTTCTTCCCTGACCCAGCTGTCATTTAGTAACACATTGTTCAGTTTCCATATGTGTGTGTAGGCTTTTTGCTATTTCTGTTATTGTTGAGGTCCAGCTTTATTCCATGGTGATCAGACAAGATACAAGGGATTATTTCAATCTTCTCATATCTGTTGAGGCTTGCTTTGTGACCCACTATATGGTCTATTTTGGAGAAGGTTCCAGGAGATGCTGAGAATAAGGTAAATTCTTTTGTGTTTGGGTGTAAAGTTCTGTAAATGTCTGTTAGGTCCATTTGATTCATGACCTCTGTCAGAGACATTCTTTGTTTTGTTTAATTTCTGTTTTGTTGACCTGTCCTTTGTTGAGAGTGCGGTGTTGGAGTCTCCCACTATTAATGTGTAGGGATCTATATGTGCTTTAAATTTTATCAATGTTTCTTTAACAAATGTGGCTGCCCTTGTATTTGGGGCATAGATGTTCAGGATTGTGATGTCTTCCTGGTGGAATTTTACTTTGATGAGAATGTAGTGTACTTCCCCTTTTCTTTTTATTAATTTTGGTTGAATGACTATTTTATGAGATATTAGAATGGCTACTCCTGCTTGCTTCTCGGGTCCGTTTGCTTGGAAAGTCATCTTCCAACCCTTTACCCTCAGGTAATGTCTATCTTTGTGTCTTAGGTGTGTTTCTTGTATGCCACAGATTGCTGGGTTTTGTTTACGTATCCATTCTGTTAATCTGTTTCTTTTTATTGGTGAGTTGAATCCATTGATGTTGAGAGAGATTAATGACCATTGGCTGTTAGATCCCTTGGTTTTGATGTTGGCTGTGGTCATCAGGTTGTGTGCTTGTTTGCTTTTTGTTTTACTGAAGTGAGGTTATTTATTTCCTGTGTTTTCTTGAATGTAGCTAGTTTTCCTGGGTTGTATTTTCCCTTCTAGTGTCTTCTGTAATGTTGGATTTGTTTGTAGGTATTGTTGAAATTTGTTTTTGTCATTGAATATCTTGTTTTCTCCATCTATGAGGAATGAGAGTTTTGCAGGGTATAGTAGCCTGGGCTGATATCTGTGTTCTCTTAGGGTCTGCATGATATCCGTCCAGGCCATTCTGGCTTTCATAGTCTCTGTTGAAAAGTCAGGAGTGATTCTAATGGGTTTGCCATTATATGTTACTTGGCCTTTTTCCCTTGCAGCTTTTAGTATTTTTTCTTTGTTCTGTATACTTACTATTTTGATTATTATGTGGCGGGAGGATTTTCTTTTTTGGTCAAATTTGTTGGGTGTTCTGTAGGCCTCATGTATTCTAATTGGCCTCTCCTTTAGCTTGGGGAAATTTTCTTCAATGATTTTGTTGAAAATATTTTCTGGGCCTTGGAGAAAGGAGTCTTCTTTTTCCTCTATACCTATTATTCTTAGGTTTTGTCTTTTCATATTGTCTTGGATTACTTGGAACTTTTCAGGCTGGGGGTGTCGGCTGAGTGCTCTGAGATCAGACCAGCGGTTTCCCTCCCTGTGAGTTTGCACCGGACAGTGAAATTCATTTGCTGGTGCCCTGGTGCCCACAGTTCTATCACAGTTCTATCAGGTGCGCAGGCAGGCAGGGCTCTGTGCCAGAGCCTGGGTCCCTGGCTCTGGCTCCGGGCTGGCTCCTGGGATGCCCGTGGAACCTGAGTCTTTTTCAGGGGATGTCTGGGTGACCTAAGGCCGGTCCCAATCATTTCCTGTACCCTGGGGTTATCTCTCGACTGAAAATTCCAGTCTCTGATAGTATGGTCAGTCTGGGACCATGACCAGAGACACTGGCTTGTGGCTCTGGGCCTGGGCTGAGGCTGGCAGCTGGCAGCCAAGAGTCTGGTGGAACCAGGATCTCCTCCATGGTTTAGCCGGGTGAGTTAAAAGCTGATTGAATCCCCCACTGTGGGGTATCCTCTCACCTGGGAAACACAATGACTGTGTTTTATGGCCAGGAGTTCTGATTACTGGTCACTGTGCTGATCCTGCTGCTGCTGCTCAGAATGAGAGTCCTCCTGGCACCGCCATCTTGCCCTTCCCTGCAAGTTCTCTTTTCTTAATTATAGATGTTATTTCCTTACTGTTTTAAAGATAGAATTCACCTCAATTTTAGGTTTATCTGAGGAGAGATGATGTCATAATGTTTTAAAAAGCCCAGCCAATCTCAGAAAGTGGGACTTCCACACAAGAACTGGTATCAAAGGGCATTTTGGCTTAAGAGATATGTTCTGTTGGTCAATGTAAGGACTCAAAATTAGGCTGAGGAGAAAAACATGCAAACTGCATGCCTGCCATTTCAAAAAGACTTTTAAATTCTGACTAAAATAACAGGTCACAGTGCAGTGGAAACTGACTTATCCTTTCAACATGATATATTTTAATGGGGGATAAATATTGGTCATGCCTAATGCAAGATAGACACAAGAGGCTTCCAGCTGGCAAAGTACACACCAGCCTAGTTAAGTAATAAAACCTCAAAAATTATATTTCGTAGGTTTAAAAGGTAAAACTGTCCATTCCATATCAATGGACACAAACAAAAGATACTGGTATGAAATCACAATGAAATTTTAAAATCACAATGGCAATATGACCTCAAAATGTTATTATGACATGACAATCTTATGATATCACGATGGAATTATCACAATGGTATTTTGACATCACAATGCATCATGACATTCAAATTCATCATGTCATCCCAAGGCTATTATGATATCACAATGGTTAGGTACTGATTGGCTGAAAGGAAGAATGTTGTCATTTAAAAGGTAAAAGCCAGTAAGAGTTTCCAGAGCCAGTTATTAAAAGAGAAAGTGGACAGCCTGCTTGAGAGAAAGAAAAAGCAGCCCTACATGTCTCAGTCTGGGAAGCTGAAATCACACAACCCTGAGATGACAGTTTCTGTGTACAAGACTCTTAGTTCAGTTAATTTGAAACATATTTCTTTCAAGTGGCCATTAATAAATTCACATGTCCTTGACATGTGACTTTCATATTATCACAGATTTCATTATTATTTATTAAATGCACAGGTATGTCCTCAGTGAATTACTTACTGGGAAAATTCTCCCTGACCAAGGCAACTCTTTGAACAAAAAGCATTTAATTGGGGTCTTGCTTATATTTTTAAAGATACTATCCATGATGTCACATATGCAAACATACAACTTTTGTAGTCCTTGAGCAGAACTGAGAGCCTTTCATGCTGAACCACAAGCAGCAGGCAGAGAGAGGGAGACTGAGAGAGACAGAGTAAGAAAGAGCTAGAGAAACAGACTCAGAAATAGGGAGGGAGATGAAAAAGCAGATATATGAAGTGGCAAAGACAAAGAGAAGGAGATCCGTTCTGTCTGGTCACTTTCATTAGCATATTAACCTCAAAGCACATCCTCCAAAACTATAGCTCCAATAGGAATTATATTATCCAACAAAGCCATAATTCCTAACCCTTCCCAGACATTTCCTCACTGGGGACTCCTCATGTATATAGAGGAACTTCAAGGGGACATTGCAATTGAAATCACCTGGAAGTGGAAGAAGATGGAGGGGTTTCTAGGCTAAAAGAATATAGTTATGCTGATAGTTGGTAATACAATACAATGATTAAAGTACCAGAAAATTCCAAGTTTAAAGGCAGGACTGACAATCTCATTTGGGAAAAAGGTGGAATATTTCCATAATGCAGTTTTATTCATCTAAGAAAATGACACCATGATATTTTCAGGCAAATGAATGAAACCAGGAAAAATCATCCTGGGTAAAGTAGCTAAAATTCAGAAACACAAATATGGTATGTATTCACTTATTAGGAGGTCCCCTAATAGTGGGGGATAAAGTTCCAATAGGACAACTAATTGTTACCAAACCTATCTTCTACTAGATGGCAGTTAATTGAGCTGAGGGCCAGGGCATCCTATGCAAATTTTCGCAACACATGCTGTTGTTATTCAAATAAGTTGCTCTCTGCTATCAACTGACAGAACAGTGCCATGTTCTTAGATGCAAAGAGATGCTTCCTTCTCCATCAAATTGGAAAGCATATAGAGACCTACAGTCCGATATTATGCACAGAGAGACCTTAAAACACCAGCTCTAAATGGGATTTCCCTATGAAATTCTCCTTTACCTCAGAGGTCTGGGAAGCATCCAGGGCAGAAGGTAGGAAACGTGTCATAAGTAGAGGGAATTAAGGACACAAGGAGAACAATGCCCTGAGAATAAGATTACAGAGGAAGCTGATGCAACCAGCCTTGATGAGACCTGAAATGCGAGGTTCAGATAAAAGGATGAGGAGGATCTCCCCTATCAGAAAACTAGAAAAAGTTCCTAGAGGTACAAGAAGGAGTGTGGATCAGACTGCAAAGAGAAAGGGAGGGGCCAGAAGAGGGGATATAAATTGTACATTATGTAATAATTAAATATATAAGAGAAACTATGATCAGGGTGATGAATATTAGAGCTCTTCAGGACTAATGGCTTCTTCTTGAGGGTGGTACCAGCATTCAGCAAGGATAAACTAAGTTTTCTTTAAGGGACTTGGCACTGAGACTCTGATCATGTTCTAATGTGTATATGAACAACACATACTACAACTGAAGTATTTTAAAGAAAAAAAATTAGTATGATTCATAGGTAGGAATTTGATCCTGGGAGCAATGGAACAGGAGTATTATGTATAGTATATGATTTTCCCACATAATCAATAAAAATATGTTGACGACATATACAATGATTTTTAGGGTGAAGAAAAGTTCCCACTAAAGAAGGGCAAATTTGACTTTGTAAGGCATGCTTTCCAGGAACTCATTATGTATCAAAGAATCCTAGCCATGAACTAGTGGTTACCCAGCTACCTAAGACCTCATGAGCTCAGGTGGCATCTCTGAACAAGCAGTCCTGACACTAACACTACATTCAGAGGGTTTTCTTTTGTCCTAGGCATATAGCACCGTTATATTTCTCCATCCTGAAGGAATGGATTGAACTTTAACCCAAGACAAGGAGAATTGCTCACTAACCACTGAGTCGGACACAACTAACAATCTAGCCAGGTCAGACTAGAGAACCCGGCTAGACGGCTGGCAAACATAGTGAGGAATAGCGTCAGCTGTCAAATCTTTTATTGCTCCACAGTTTTCCTTTTAAACTCAAAGATCTTTCTCTCTTTCATACATACAAGTCCTATGAGTTATCTTGTTTCCTTCTTTCTCTTTTTTCTGCTGTAAAGACTCAATACCCCAGTGAAACCTAGGTCCCATATACCTATTATATCAATAAGAATGTAAAGGTACATTTAGTGAGTATGTGAGTAACTGCTCAGTTCAGTCACAATGGGAGACGACCTTGTTCTTTGGTACATTCCACTTAATCCCACATCACTTTTAAAGTTCCCTACTTAGGAAGCTGTCCAAGTAAATAAACATTAAAGTTTCATTTCCTACAGAACATTGTCACAAAGGTAAACAGGTATAAAGGTGCGGGATCTGGTTAAAGAGAGGAGATAAAGACTTGTTCAGTATCACAAGAAAAAAGTCATATGTGCACAGGATCAGAGATACTGGATACTGAGGAAAGTTTGTTTATTCATCTTCATGGAAATCTCAATATTCTCTCAGTTGCTGATTGGCTGCGGGGGAGAATGATGTTGTTATGAAACAGGTGAGAGCCAGTAAGAGTTTCAGGAGCCAGTTATTAAAAAGGCCAAGTGAAAAGTATGCTTGAGAGAAAGTCTGACCAGCCTACATGCCTCAATTTGGGCAACTGATAGAACACAACCCAAGGATGTCAGTTCCTGTGTCCAAGAACTTAGTTCAGGAAAAGTGTCACATATTTCTTTCAAGAGGTCATTAATAAAGTCATGTGTCCTTGACATGCGAGTTTCACATTGCTTCATATTCCATTATTATTTGTTAAATGCAAAGGTAAATCCTTAGTCAGTTAATTACTTATTGGGAAAATAATCCATGACCAAGACAAATTTTTGAACAAAAAGCATTTAATTGAGACCTTGTTTATATTTTTATAGAGACTATCCCTGATTAATGTCAGCAAGCAGTCAACTTGTTGTAGTCTTTCAGCTGAACTGAGAGCTTTTCATACTGAAATTCATGCAGCAGGCAGAGAGAGGGAGACAAAGAGAACAAGAGAGAGATGGAGCTAGAGAGACTGATTCAGAAATATTGAGACTGAGACCTACAGAAATAGAGATATAATTTGACAGACAGTGAAAGCAGAGACTACCTTTTGTCTGGTCACTTTTATTGTCATCTCAACCTCCAAGCACACCCTCCTATAAGATAACTCCAAAAGAAATTATTTTTTAATGTTTTTATATTAATATTTATTAATTAAAATTTATTCACTTTGTATCTCACCATATACCCCTCCTTTTTCCCCTCTCCATCCCATCTTCCCTCCCCCTTCTCCATGCACTCCTCTCCCCAAGTCCACTAATAGAGGAGTACTTCCTCTCCTTACTTCTGATCCTAGTCTATCAGACCTCATCAGGAATTACTGCATTGTCTTCCTCTGTGGCCTCATAGGGCTGCCCCCCCCATCAGGGTGATGTGATTAAAGTGCAGGCCAATCAGTTCATGCCAGAGATAGTCCGTGTTCACATTACTGTGGAACCCACTTGGACACTAAACTGTCATGGGCTACATCAGTGCAGGCATTCTAGATTATCTCCATTCATTGTACTTGGTTGGAGTATGAGTCTCAGGAAAGACCCCTTTGCTCAGATTTTTTTTTTTGGTTCTGTTAATCTCATTGTGGAGTTCCTGTCCTTTCCATATCTTACTATTTACCACTTCTTACATAAGATCCCATGCACATTGCCCAACAGTTGGCCATAAGTCTCACCATCTGCTTTGATAGTCTGCAGGGCAGTGCCTTTTAGAGGCCTTCTGTGTCAGGGTCCTAACTTGTTCCCTGTTTTCTCCTTCTTCTGATGCCCAACCTCTTTGCCTTTCGAGATGAGGATTGAGCATTTTAGCCAGAGTCCTCACTCTTAAGTAAGTGTACATATTTTAGTAGGTTTATCGTATATTATGTTTATATGAGTGAGAATATACCATGTGTCTCTTTCTGCTTCTGGATAAGGTCATTCAGGATGATCTTTTACAGTTCCCACCATTTATCTGAAAATTTCATGATTTCCCTATTTTTTGTTGTTGAGTAATATTGATGAGTGAGCAAGCAGTAATCTTGTTGTAGTCCTTCAGCAGAACTGAGAGCTTTTCATATTAAACCAGAAGTGGCAGGCAGAGAGAGGGAGACAGAGAGAGACTGAGAGAGAAAGAGGTAGAGAGACAGATTCTGAAAGATAGAGAGACCAACAGAAAGAGAGATCAACAGAAAAAAAGGATATAAAGAGACAGATACTGAGAGACAGAGACTCCAATCTGTCTGGTCACTTTCATTGCCATATCAACCTCAAAGCACACCCTCCCATAATATAACTCCTATAGAAATTATATTTTCTCACAAGTCCATATCTCCTAGACATTTCCTCAATGGGGACTCCAGATGTAAATATATGAATTTCAAGGGTACAATGCAATTCAACTCACCAGGAAGTGAAAAAGATGGAGGGACTTCTAGGCTAAAAGAACATAGTTATTCTGATAGTTTCTCATTCATTACAATGATTAAATTCCCAGCAACTTCCTAGGTCTAAAGAACAGGAATGACAATTTCCTTTGGGGAAAATGTGGAATATTTCCATAACAGAGAATTATTTATCTAAGAAAATGACATCATGATATTTTCAGGCAAATAGATGGAACCAGGACAATTCATCCTTCCTAAATAACTAAAATGCAGAAAGACAAATAGTATGTATTCAACACTTATTAGTTCTCCTAACAGTGGGAGATAAAGGTCCACTAGTACATCTAATGTGATCAAACCAGTCTTCCACTAGTGGGATGGGGTGGCAGTTTATTGAATTGTTGGGCCTGAGCATTCTATGAAAATTTGCAAACAACACAGGCTGTTGTTATTAAAATATGTTGCTCCATGCCCTGAAATGATTGATTAGTGTCATGTTCTTCAATCCATGGAGATGCTTCCTTCTGCATCAAATGGGATTGCATAAAGATACCTACAGTCCATTATTATTCAGAAAGACCTTAAAACACGCAGCTCTAAATGGGATTTCCCTTGAAAATTCCTCCACTCAGAGATCTGGAAACTCTGCAGAAGAGCAGGCAGAAAGATTGTCATAAGTGGAGGGAGGTGAGACACAAGGAGAACAATGCCCTGAGAGTAAGAACACAGAGGAAGATGATGCAGCCAGCCTTGATGAGGTCTGAGAAGCTAGGGTCAGAGAGAAGGGGGAGCAGGACCTTCACTCTTGGGGAACCAGAGAAAGAGCCTAAGGGTAGGAGAAAGAAGGTGGGTGGGACTGGGAAGTAAAGAGAGAAGTGACAGCAGAGGGGACAAATCATAATAAATAAATACATAAGATAAACAGTGAACAAGGTGATGAAATATAGAGCTCTTCAGGACTGATGGCTTCTTCTTGGTGGTTCCAGGGTGCAATAATGATGAATTCAGTGTTCTTTATAGGACTTGGCACTGAAACTATGAACATGTTAAAATGATCATATGAACAACACATACTTCAATTGATGTATTTTAAAGTAAAAAAAAAGTATGACACAAGGTTATGAATTTGAACCTGGGAGCAATGGAAAAGGAGTATAATGTATATTATATAAAATTCCCACATAATCAGAAAAAATATGTTGAGAACTTATAAAATGACTTTTGAAAATGGAGAAAAGATTCCACTGAACATGCATTATTTTCACTAACACTACATTTAGAGGGTTTTTCTTGAGCACCACTGAGGAAAACACAGCTGCTCTTTTGTCCTAAGCATAAAGCACAGACCCATTTCTCTGTTTTGAAGGCCCAGGTATAACTGTAAACCCCAGAACCACGACGGTTCCTCACTGACCTCTGTGTAGGACAGAGAGTGATTGAGTGAAAGGGTGAGCAGACATGCCACAATCTGGGCAGCTGGTAGCACACAACCCAGAGATGACAGTTCCTGTCCAAGACGCTTAGTTTAGAAACATTGTCAAGTATTTCTTTCAAGAGGTTCTTAATAAAAATCAGCTGGTATGACAGCAGAGTGTAATTTTGATATCACAATGGTATCATGATATCACAATGATATGATGACATCACAATGCTATCAGGACATCACAGCGGGGTTATGACCTCAATATGCTATTATGACATCACATTGATATTATGATATCACAATGGAATTATGGCATCACAATAATAATAATAATAATATAACATAACAATTCAATTATGACATAACAATAATAATATAGCAATGCAATTTTGAAATCACAATGCTATCATGATATCATATTATTCTTGTCATCAAAATCGTATATGACATCACAATTCTATTATGACATCATTTTGATATGACATCACAATGGAATTTTGTTTTCACAGTGGCATTATGAACTAAAAATACTATTATACCATCACAATCCTTTATGATATCACAATAGTATTATGATATCACAATGTTATTATAATATCACAATGCTATTGTATCTTCAAAATGATATGACATTGCAATGATGTTATGACATCACAATTGTAAAATGGCTTTACAATGGTATGTTGTAGGTGATGATTAATATTTACTATTAGTTTATCTTTTATTAATGCTTGCTCTTAATCCTTAACAGCTCTATAACTAATTCACCACACAGAGACTGGGTATATTTACTTATCTTAGAACACAATGCTTGTCAACATTTACTCACTCATAAACTTTTAAGCCTGCATAGCTTCCTACCATTTAGATTTTACCCATTATACTTGCTTTTAGTGAAGTCTTAGGTCTGGTTAATTCTCTCCATGCTATTCCAAGATCTCTCTTCCTTCTCTGCTCTCCAATTCTGCTCCCTCACCCTCTCTCTTCCCACTCATTTTCTAACTTCTGACTCCTTCCATCAATCAATATTGTGGCTAGTTGCTTTATTTGGCTCATTTTAAAAAAGTTGACACAGGATGTTTAGAATAAGGATGACGATGCAATGTCCAGATTGAAACCAGAAGGTATGGCGGGGCTAGAAATAAGCATTTGAATGAACAAGGGTAAAGTGTATACAGTTCAAACAAACATTAAACCAACAATGGTATGACAGCATCACAATGCTATGATGAAATCACAATGTTATTATGACCTCACAATGGGGTATGACCTCAATAAGCTATTATGATATCACATAGATATTATCACATCACAATGGTATTATGACATCTCAATTGTATCATATCAATACAATTGTGTCATGACATCTCAGTGCTATTATGACATCAAAATGGTATTATGACACCTAAAATATATAACCTTACAATTGTATTATGACATCAAAACTTTATTATGACATTTCTGTGCTATCATGTCATCACAATGGTGTCATGATATCCCAATGGTATTATGACAACACAATCATATTATTACCTCACATTTTCTTTATGACATCACAGTAGAATTTGATGTCACAATTTCATTATGACCTAAAAATACTATTATGACATCACAATGCTATGATATTGAAATGCTATTATGATGCTAATATATCACAGTATTATTAACATCAAAATGGTTTTATGACTTCACAATGATAGAACATCCCAATGCTATTGTGACATCACAATAATCTTATGACATCCCAATAATCTTATGACATCACAGTGCTCAGATAAAATCACAGTGGTATGACATCCCAATTATATTATGATTTCAAAACAATTTTATAATATCACCATTATATGATGAAGTCACTACTATTAGGACATCACAATGCTAGTAAAAATGATTGTGTTATGACATCGCAATGTAATTAGGACATCACAGTGCTTTGATAACATCACAATGCTATCATGACTTCATAATGCTTTGCTGACATAGCAATGCTAGTATGACATCACATTAGGATTATGACCTCAATGTGCTGTTATAACATCACAATGATATTATGACTTCATGAAGATATGAGGACATGACAATGAAATGAAGACATCACAATGGTATGATGATAGCACAATGCTTTTATGACATCCCAAAGCTATTATTACATCAAAATGAATTAGGAAATCACAGTGCTATGATGACATCAAAATGTTGTCAAGACCTCTCAATGGTATTATGACATCCTAATACTAGTATAAAATCACATGCTATTATCACATCATCATTTTATTATGACATCACAAAACTATTACTATATGATTGTGTTTTGACATCAAAATGGAATCATGACATCACAATGCTATTTTGAAATGGCAAGGGTATGATGTCTTATTATTACATTACAATGATATATGATCACAATATCATTATAACATCATAATGCTGTTATGATATCACAGTGGTGTTATGATTTCACAATGCTATTACAATTTATCAATGATTTGAAATCACAATGCAATTATGTCATCACAATATCATTTTGTCATCACAGTGATATTACAATATTATGACAACCAAATGGTATTATATCACATTGTTATTATGACATCACAATGCTATTATGACACCACAATATTATTGATATGGCAATGCTATTATGACTTCAAAAAGATATTTTGACATCACAAATGGTATTACATCTAAATGCTATGATGACATCAAAATGAGATGACATCACAATGGTATTATGAAATAACAATATTATTATGATATCACCATGCAGTTATGAAATCACAAAGGTATTATTACATCACAATGCTATTATTACTTCAAAGGGTATTATGACTTCACAATGATATTATGACATCACAATCCTGTTATTATATAAAAGAGGTATTACAACATGATTGTGGTATGAATTTACAGTGGAAAATTTGTATCAAAATGCTATTATGACTTCACAATGATTTGACTTCCCAATTCAATGATGACAACACAATGGTATTATGACATCAAAATTCATCATGACATCCCAATAATATTCTGATATTCTGACATCAAAATTCAATTATGATATGATTGTTTTATTATGTCACAAAGAAATTTTGACTTAACAGTGATATTATGACATCACAATGCAATTATGACATCAAAATAAAGTTATGACATCACAATGCTATGGTGACATCACAAATGTTATGACATCTATTATTTCCTCAAAATGGTATTATGACATCACAATAATATGACAATGTAATGATATTATGACATCACAAATGTATTATGACTTCACTATGCTAGTATGATATCTAAATGCTATTAGGACATCACAATGATATGAAAACAGAATGCTTTTTTACAACCTCACAAAGCTATTTTGACATCACAATGCAATTATATCATTACAATGTATGATGACAACACAATGCTATAATGACATCACAGTGCTATCATACTATCACAATGGTGTTATGACTTCAGAATGCTATTATGATATTACAATACTATTATGACAATAAAATGGTATGACTTCGTACTGCTCTTACGACATCATAATATTATAAGGACATCACAATGCTTTTATGACATGATTTTGTTATGACATCACAATGGCATTATGGCATTACAATGCTATTATGACTTCACAATTGTTAGGTGCTGATTGACTGCTAGGGACAATGATGTCATGAAACAAGTTAAAGCTAGTAAGGGTTTCACAAGCCAGTTGTTAAAATGGCCAAGTGGACAAACTGCTTGAAAGGAAGGCTGAGCAGCACTACATGCCTCAAGGCAGCTGAAAAAACACAACCCAGACAATGTTCCTGTGTCCAACACTCTTAGTTCTGTTAAACTGTCACATATTTGTTTCAAGTAGCCATTAATAAAGTCAGGTGGCTGTTGTAAGAATCTAATAATATATACTATGGATTCACCTTTTAGTAAAGCTGTTGTTAATCCAAAATAGCTGAGTAACCGAATCACCACACAAAGACTGGGTTTATTTAGTTAACCTAGAACACAATGCTGGACAATAATTACTCCCTCCTAAAACTCCAAGCCCTCTTAGTTTCCTAACATTTAGATTTCCCACATTATACTTGCTTTTAGTGATATCTTAGGTCTGGTTCATGCTCCATGTCCTCCAAGATCTCTCCTCCAGCTTCCACTACAAGCTCTCCTTACCCTTTCTCTTCCACCTCATTTCCTGCCTTCTAGCTCCCTAGCTATTTCCTGTACTCTGGCTCTCCCCTTTGCCCTACATTGTGGCTAGTTGTTTTATTTTGTCCTGTTTACACACTGTTGAGACAGGATGCTTAGAATAATTATCACAATGCAATATCCGGATTGAAACCAGAGAGTAGGGGGAGAAATCAGCATGTGAATGAACAAGGGTAAGGTATATACATTTCAAAAGAACATTATACCAACATTTCCACCTTTAAGTCCAACAAAATGGTCCTTTTCTTTCAATAGAATGATAATTATGAAAATTTTAGATAAAATCTACATGTACAATGTCTAGTCCATGTGCATTTAGCAACCTAGGAGAGACTATCTGATTATCCTATCTATCTTGACAAGTTAAAAGTTCTATACCTAAATTAACTTTTATCCTTATTGATATTACCTATATGAAAGGATTTCTTAACTTTTAAAGAACTTAATCTTAAATGTGGCACTATGAGTATTTGGCCTTTAATCCAATCAGAGATTTGAGAAGTAATAAAATTAGTTACTTGAGTAAATAGGAAGTGCATCTTAGCAGCTTCCAAAAAATAAAAAATAAAAAAAAATGTCAGAAACATTTTCCTACCTGAACACTAACCCATAACTCTCTATAAAGTTGGAGCATCATTTTCAGCCTTATGGCTCAGAATATTTGACAGACATATATGTAAAACTGGAACTACTTAGGACTTGCTTACTCTGTCTTGGCAGAGTTCATCAGTCAACTTAATCCTTTTTTGGCAGAATTTATCTGTCGAGAAGTGAGGGTATTTTCTTTGCCCAAGTGGCTCTATTGCCACCTTTGAGGCCATGTCTATATGAAGGTTCTTCAATGCTCATTGTCTTCTTTCAGGCAGAGGAGGTGCTGCCAGTAGATGACCTGTCTCATTGTCAATGAATCTTTAAAATAAAAATATTTTTAAATGCCACATTCTGTAGGTCTCTGAAGTTTTTGAAGACTTCCTATCTTTATATAATTAATAGATCTGTCTACAAAATCATATGGATCTGTTAAACCTAGGACGTATACTCCTGTGATAAAGTAGACTAGTGTATGACATGACTATGGATTCAATAACCAGCAAATAACTTGGCATTACCTAATACCCTAACCAGTTTTTAATAGCAATTTAAAAGTATTTGAAGTAACCTTGAATTTGTATCAATATGCTAAATCTTATACCAATGTATCAAAAATAGACCTATTTTTGAATCAATATGCAAAATCCTATACTAGAGTTAAAATTAACCTAATTTGAGAATAACCAAAAAAACCCTAAATTGAGTAGATTCAATAATCTACCTTCTTTTCCATTCCTACTTATCCCTGTATATTCCTTGTTTCACTTTGATTTCGTAGCCATAGCAAACAACCAAAACCTAACTAACTAAGGAAAATCGGATGCAGTTCTCACAAATTTCTTCTAGCTGACATTTTGGACATGTAGAAATCCTGTAAGGGGCCCAAATAAAATTGGGAAAAAACTTTTAATTAAGCAAGCAATAACATTTGTGGTCCAGTCTTTGAATGTTGAGAATATTCAGGCTTAATAAAAGTGCTCTTTGGAACAGTTTAAAATGCTGGCTCAATTAAATTTAGTAGCTTTCTTCAAACTTTTTTGAGACTTTGATGAGAAACAGCAATTGTAGGCAGGAACAAGTAGAATGATGGAACACACAAGATGCTGGAACAGATGTGTCAAAGCCTCAGCATGTCCAGTTCTTTTGCTATGCAAACATATAATTTCTCAAAAGCATGATAGAGTTTTAAAATTAAAATAGATGAGATGTGCAGGATGAATCTAAACTGTAAGCCAATTTATCTATGCAACTTAAAAGGTTAGCATAATACATTTTGATGATATTACAACGAAGGAATTATTGGCCAAGTATTGTTGAAGTTTTTAGCTGTAGACATATTTAATGTCTCAGTTTTAGAGTTGTTCCCAAGTAAAGAGATCAGAGCAATATGTTACCATTATTATTGAACATAAAATCATTATTATGTTGAAATCAAAACAAGGTTGGAGAGATTAAAATATCTTTTTGGGCTCTTGTTTGCCTGTCCTGTTTGGCCATGTTGCTGCCTATTTCCCCAGAGAAGCCTCCTATTAGAGAGACAAGTTGGTTGCCTTGAGCAATAGAAAATGCATTTTTTTTTTCAATGCAGTTTATTCAGGAACCTTGAACAATCCTCAGACCCTGGGGAAAGCCAGCCCACAGCTTAAATAGCCTCTGGGTAGCCAAACCAGGCGTGCCACGGGGGCAATGCAGATAGGTCCACATACATGGAAGCAAGCCCATAAAAAGCTAAAATGATACGCTCAGGATGCGAGGCTAAGCACTGCACTCAGAGTCAGCAGCTTTCGACCCAGAGAAGAGCATGTCTGATTGCATGCGGGTTGATGCCCCAGGTCCCGCCTCTGAGAAAAAGGTATCGGACGGGTCTGATGCTCTTTGGGTAGATGACACCTAAATGAACATCAATACAAAGTCCCAATTTATTTCTAATATCAGAGATCAGACCTCTACTCTTGCCTGATGCGTCTAAAACAAAAAGGGGGAACTGTAGAAAATGCATTTTTAAGTAAACTTTATATAACCTACTTTTAAATTTAGAATGTAGGCATACCACAGGTACCTTGTACCTATTTAGAGGGTAGCTCTAGATTTTTATATATGTTGTAGCTACTTGTCCTATTCCCTTGTTTTTATAGAATGAGTAGTTATACCTTTATAGCCAAACTTTATTTAAATTCCCTCTTACCTTTAGCATTTAAACATACCCTAGGCATCTTGTACCTGGGCTTTACATTGATATTGCCTATTTTTTGGCTTGCCATTTTTTTTATACAGACTGGGCAGTTATGGCTTTACAGCCAAATTTTATATAAACTCCATTAGCATTAGCATGTAAACTCTCTTACCCTTAGCATTTAAGTATATCCTAGGCATCATGTACATAAACTTTACATTGATAGAGTCTACTTTTTTGGCTTGTTGCAATTTCATACAGAGTAGACAGTTATGCCTTTATAGCTGAACTTTATTTAACCTCTTTTAGCATTAGCATATAAACTCTTTTATACTTAGTGTTAAGTATTTCCTAGGCATCTTGTACCTGGATTTTTACATTGGTTTTGGCTATCTTTTACTTCCCCTTTGTTGATATAGGATTGACAGTTTTGTTTTTGAATTACATGAAATAGCTGTTGAGTTTTTAGGATTAAACTAGGTTGGCATATACTTTGCCATCTTTAAATCTCTTGTGTCTTTTTTACATAGGCATGTTCAACATTTTCTCTTGTGAAAATGTCTCACATTTAAAAGGATAAGGCATTTTTCAGAGCAATGTAACATTATTCTCTTTACATAAACCTAAAACAATGTGAATCCTAATTTTAGACCAATCCTAGAGGAGACAGGGAGCCCCACAAGGTCCAAATATATCTGAGCACAGGGGTCTTCAATGACACTGTTTATCCAACCAAGGACCTTGCATGGATATAACCTACAACCTCTGCTCAGACATAGCCCATAGTAGCTCAGTATCCAAGTGGGTTCCCTAGTCAGGGGGACAGGAATTGTTTCTGACATGAACTCCTGGGCTTAGATGGAATTAAGGCAAAAGTATAACAATGCCCTGAGAATCATGCGCAGAGGAAGATTATTCAGCTAGACTTGATGAGATATGATAAGCTAGTGTCAGATGGAAGGGGGAGGAGGACCTCCCCAATCAGGAAACTAGAGAAAGGGCATAGGGTTAGAAGAAGGAGGGTGGGTGGGTCTGGAAGGAGAAGACGGAGTGGGCATCGGAGGGGATACAAAGTGAACAAATCATAATAAATAAATACATAAGAAAAACTGTGATTAAGTTGATGAAGTATAGAGCTCTTCAGGACTGATGGCTTCTTATTGGGGGTGTACGGAACCAGGATGAGCCAAAGATGAATTCTCCTTTCTTTAAGGGACTTGATATGAAGACTGATCATGTTCCAATGAGTATATGAACAACATATAATTCACTTTATGTATTTTAAAGAAAAAAAAATGTTAGACACATTGTTGGGATCATTAAGCAGGCATGTCTACAGCCAGCCCCAAGGGACCTGACAAACAGGTTATCCGGCATTAGTTAAGCCACCAGACCACATGCTGATCACCTAGAACTACCTGCACATGCCCTGGGTCACCATATAAGAGAACTTTTGGAGCCCCCCCTTCCGCCTCTTCTCTCTGTGACCCCTTTTCCCTTCCCCTAATAAAACTCCCACATGGAGCCAGTCTTGTGTTGTAATTTGTGAACTCGTCATGTAATCATCACAGATCCACATTTCCTAACATTTTAACCAGAATAGATTCCCTCCAGTGAGCACACCGAGCAGGGAGTGCAGTCACCTTGCCGGGTTGCTGGAGACCTATTTTGCTCCAAATCCACCCGAGATCTCCACTTTCAGGCTACCAGACCACTACCAAGGCATCCAACACTGGAAGGATTGGTGAGTTTCCTTTATGGTCAGCATAAACGTTTCTCTGGGCAAAAGTGACTGTTGAGTGTCTGGCACCTTCCCCACTGCTTTTTGAAGCAGGGGAACCCCAACCACAGCCTTTACTGGCCACAGTTGATCCTTATTGCTAGACCCCATCTCTATTAGGGACTCAGTTTCCCCTGGGAGAGCTCTCTCTATTGCACACAGTCTCTTCTCCCTCTGTCTCGCTCACTCAACTCTCTCTCTCTCTCAAATTGTTCTCTTGACTTGTGAAGACCTAGCGAGGCAGCCATGTGCTCTTGGCCTTGGCTTCTGGCATTGTGCCCAGTTCCCTGGCCAAAAGCTGATGGATCAGGAAGGACACTTTTTGTTAGAGTCTCACCTTCCTTTGGGACGCTTTTAGAAGGTCACTGCTCTCTCACCTCCCAATAGGGAATGCCCAGACACAGTCAGTCACTTTATTCTCTCCTAATCATAAAATCTCACCCTGAGGAGTTCTCTACCTTTGACCCAGCCGATGAAGCTTCACCCCGCTGCAGTCAACCTCTAGTCTCTCCAGAATCCTCACAACCTCAGGTGCCTACCCCATTCTCTCCCCTTCCTGCTCCTCCAGAATCCTAACAACCTCTGATGCCTACCCCAGCCTCTCCCCCTCCTGCTCCTCCAGAATGTTCTCAACCTCCTGATCCTTCTCCTTCCCCTTCTTCTCTATCTTCTTCTCCTTCAGTTTCTCCAAAACCCTCGCTCCCTTCTCCAGCAGTAGACTATTCTACTTGCCACACTCTGGCACCCACTTTCACCCCACCAACAATCAGCCCACCTACAATCCCTTCCCACTCTATAGCAAAGTCTGATACCTCTACTCAACATAAGCCACCCTCTATCCTTCCCTTGAGGGAAGTGGCAGGTATAAACTGCTTAATTAGGGTGCATGTTCCCTTCTCATTAACTTAAATTTCTCAAGTAGAAAAGAGTTAGGATTCTATACCTCTAATCCTTCTACCTTCATTAAAGAATTTCAATATCTCACTCAATCTTATAGGCTCACCTTCCATGTTATTCATATGATCCTTTCCAATAACCTATTATCTGAGGAACACAGGTGAGTTTGGGAACAGGCTAGAAGGCATGCAGATGAGATTCACCAAACAATTACTTCACACCCTGTCAGAGCTGAGGCAGTACACAACCAGGATCCACATTGGAATTACAATATCCCGGGAGGCATTCTAGCTGGGGATCAGTTTACAACCTGCCTTCTAGCTGGTCTCCGCAGGTCTGCCCTTAAGCCAGTTAATTATGAAAAGCTCCAGGAGGTCATTTAGGACAAAAATGAAATTCTGTCTCAATTCCTAGAGCACCTTACAAAGGCTCTCTTATAATACATTAATCTAGACCCTGAAAGTGCTGAGGGCTGACAACTCCTGATGAACTATTTTTTTCTCCCAAAGTTACCCCAACATCAGGGCTAAGCTTAAATCCTTGGAGAGGGGACCTCTGACTCTGCAGGCAGAAGTCTTAGCACTGGCCTTTAAGGTGTTCCACAGGAGAGATGAAAAAGTCCACAGACAAAAATACCAAATGCTGGCCCAGGCCATCTGACCAGTCTTGGCTACTACCCAGGCTCCCTTGCCTTCTAAGGCACGAGGACCACTGGGTCCCTGTTTCAAATGTGGTCACTGGGCCAGGGCTTTCCCTAACCCCCAAAAGCCACCAGGGCCATGTCCAAAATGCCACCAAGAGGGACATTGGGGTGTTGACTGACACTTTTTCTCCCATGATATGAGAGCATCACTCCCAGATTGCCCTCCAGCCAATTCTAGGCCTGACTATGGATGACTGAAAGTGCCCAGGTTCCCTTGACCCAACCACTGTCATCACTAACAGGGAGCTGCATGTAATTATCATGGTATCAGGGTGAGCCATCTCCTTCCTTTTAGACACCAGAGCCACTTACTCAGTCCCAATGAGTACTGGGGACCAATCTCTCCTTGTAGTTCCTCTATTGTCGGGGGAGGGGGACAGCCTTGCCAGCCTTGCCAGACTCCACCACTTAATTGTATTTTTAGGAGAGTTCCCTAGACTCATTCATTTTTAGTAATGCCAGCCTGTCTAGTTCCCCTAATGGGAAGGGAATTTTTAGCCAAAGTAGGAGCTTCTGTTTCTTTTGCTCCACTCATCCTCTTGATACCAAGCTTGCCAGAATCCTCTCTCCTCCTCCTAGCCACCTTACCTACCAGTTCTAACACGTCACTTCCCTTACCAGCCTCTCAAGTGGACCCCGAAGTCTGGGATATCCAAAACCCCTCTATAGCTAGGCACCATTCCTCTGTAGCCATTCAAATATGGGGCCCCACCTGGTATATTGTTCAGGCTCAATGCCCTCTTTCTCTTAAGAGTCTTAGGGGATTTAAGCCTATTATCTCTGACCTTCTAAGAAAAAAACTCCTCTGCCCCACTTCCTCTCCTTTTAACACCCCCATCCTCGCAGTTAAAAGCCCAATGGAACCTTTTGCCTGGCTCAAGATCTCTGCCTACTAAATTCTGCAGTCGTTACTCTCCACCCTGTTGTAGCTAACCCTTATACCCTCCTCTCCACTATCCCCTCAGGCACTTCTCATTTCTCAGTTCTGGGTCTCAAGGATGCATTTTTCTCTATTCCCTTAGACACCTAGTCACAAAATATCTTTGCCTTCACCTGGACTGACCCTGACACCCTGGTCTCTACTCAGCTTACCTGTTTTACCCCAGGGATTCTGGGACAGCCCACATCTTTTTGGCCAGGTCCTAGTATCTGATCTACTCTCCTTATCTCTCCCTAAATCTAAACTTATACAGTATGTAGATGACGTTCTCCTCTGTAGCCCATCCCTACAAGTTAGCCAAACTAACACTTCTGCTCTTCTAAATTTCCTATCCAGCAGGGGCTATCGGGCCTTACCCTCCAAGGTCCAATTATCCACTCCTGAGGTCACTTACCTGGATTAACAATAACTCCAACCCACAAGGGCATCACTCAAGACAGAAAAGACCTAATAGAGTTGCTGGCAGTTCCCTCTAATAAAGAAGAAATATCATCATTTCTGGGAATGGCCGGTTTCTTATGATCCTGGGTCCCCTCCTTTTCCCTTCTTGCCCACCCCTTATATGTGGCAGCCTTAGGCCCTTTGCATAAAGCTCTGCTAAAACCTGTTACTAAGCCCTTTGGGAGGCTCCAACAGGCTCTTCTTGAGGCCCTGGCCTTACATATTCCAGACCATACCCGTCCCTTCTCCCTCTATGTAACACAAAAAGAGGGATGTGCACTTGGAGCTCTGGGCTACCAATGGGACCCTCCTTTGCACCTGTAGCATATCTATAAAAAAATTAGACCTGAAAATCCAGGGATGGGCACCATGTATTTGTGTCCTAGAGGCTGCAGAGCTCTTTATTTGTGAGTCAAGAATACTAACTTTCAGGTCACCTAGTCCTTTCTTCTCTTCTCACAATCTGTCTCACCTTTTAACATACAAAGACTTACAAACTTTACCTCCTTCCAGGGTCCTTTTCCTCCCAGTAGCACTAATAGAAGACTCTACCCTCATTTTCCAAACATGCCTACTTCCTAATATTTTAAGCCTTCCTCCTCGACCTAACTCTGACTATTCCTCATCTAATTCTTACACTGAAACTTTAGAGAGACTATTGCCCCACCCCTCATAGACAGTAGGGCACATTGCCTCAGGCTGCCTCTACCTGGTACACAGATGGCAGCTCCTTTGTACATGAGAGAGCTCAAAAAGTAGTTTATACCATAGTGTCAGATACTAAAGTGGTTGAAGCACAAGCTCTCCCTGCTCACACCACTAATCAACAGGCGGAACTAATAGGTCTTACCTGAGCTTTCCAATTAGCCCAGGGACAGTATCTATACAGACTTTAAATATGCTTTTCACATTCTTCTCTCCCAGGCTGCCATCTGGAGAGAGCATGGGTTGCTTAGCAAAGGGAGGATCAGTAACCAATGCAGGCCAAATTATGGCAATGCTAGAAATCTCCCAACTTCCCACAGCCATTGGAGTAGTCCACTGCCATTCCCACCAGATGGACTATTCCATAGTTTCCAAAGGGAATGGCCGGGCTGATGAGGCAGCTAAGGCTGCAGCCCTAAAAGGCCCAGATTCCCCCCTCCCACCAGAAAACATCCTCACACTGTAACCCACATGTCCCCTGCCATCTCCTGACACTCGTAAATCCTGCCCTATTTGCACCAGCTCTTCCATCCTAACAGTCAAGCTTTGTCTAACTTCATTAGAGCTCACCTGCAGCCTACCTCTGAGGATTTAATGCTTCCTAAAGACCATTACTTCTTCTTGTAAGATCTGCCAGACCTCAGATCTTAACTCAGGATATTGTAGCCCCCCTTTCCCTACCCACCAAGCTAGAGGCTCTCTCGCTGGGAATTAACTGGCAACTTGATTTTACCCACATGCCAGCAGTCAAATGTGTCTGGTACCTCTTGGTTTTTTTAGACATATTCTCAAGATGGGTGGAGGATAATACCCCACTACTAACAAAAGAGCTCAGTCAGTTTCTGATCTCCTTCTCTGTGAGATTATCCCATGTTTTGGAATTCCTACCTCCCTTCAGTCAGATAATGGCCCTGATTTCATGTCTTTTTCCCAGACCTTATCTAAAGCCCTTAACATTCCTTGGTATTTTCATATTCCATACCATCTCCAGTCCTCAGGAAAGATAGAACTAACTAATCGATCCCTAAAAAACACTCTTGTTAAAGATCACAAGAGCTTCACCTTGATTGGGTAAAACTCCTCCCCTTGGCTCTTTTCAGGCTGTGAGCTCTCCACAAAAAAAAAAAAAAAAAAAAAAAAAAAAAAAAAAAAACCTCTGTCTATTTCACCTTTGAGCTCATGTATGGGAGACCAGTCCTAACTTCTTTCAACTAAAGCCTCTCCTCTCCCTCTCCCTGACTACCTGCTTCCTCCCTTGCTCTGTCATCTTTGTTCCCTTCTATGGGTCTTTACTGACCACTATTTACCATGGCCATACACTAACCCCTGTCCATCTCCTATTAACATTGCAGACCAGGTCCTTCTCTCCCCTCCAAACCAAAGTTCCCCAACTCTTTCTCCAAGTGGCAGGGCCCTTTCAAGTTGATTCTTGTGACCACCCATAGCTGTGAAACTTGAAGGCTTCCCTCACTAGATTCATCTATCCCACCCTAAGCCTTTCACAACCTCTCCTCAAGATAATGCCCCTTCCTACATATCAACTCCAACAGGACCTTGCTCCCTCAAGCTCCAAAAGATGCCAAAATCAACCACCCTGTCTCCAGTTCCAGAAGAATGAGGCCTCACCACAGGAGCAGTGTTCGACTCTACTGGATTGGATATGTATTTTTTTCTCCTCTCCCTCTTGTGTATTTCTGTTAAAGGTAATCCCTACGTATGGAGATTTGAAGTTCAAGAAACC